>NC_136645.1:3258878-3461378 GCF_949748355.1 Melanostigma gelatinosum
GTTCATGTTTTATCGTCGGCTACAGAGTCTCAGCCACTAACGATAATCCCACTAAGGTATTATTCCTGTTAAGCTGTATCCGTGCACGATCGGTACCCTGGGACCGGGGATCCCCGCTTTCATGAATACATCAACTGAATTAATATTTCTCTCAAATGAAACTGTCCAACAATGTCACAGAGTCTGACATTTTTGTAAAACATCAAACGCTGGTGTTTCGTTTGATGGTCAAAGTAAAGTTGAAAGTCAACTGAACTAAGCGTCACGGGTATATGTTGGAGTCTTGACAAGATTAAATGATGAAAATAGAATATATCGATTCAATGTTTGCCGTGGGTCCTCATTTAAAGTATCACACACGTATCATTCATTATGAAGGAGACAAACACAGATTTCCTAAACTGATAATAATCGTGGTAGTCCTTGTGTGACGAGCCAAAAGATATTGGACACCGTCACCCACTCTGGCAGGCACTGTCCCTAGTGCTGAAACGGAGCGGAGGAGATCAAAAGACAGAGAGAGAGAGAGAGAGAGAGAGAGAGAGAGAGAATAGCTGCAAGCCGCAAACAGATCTTTCTACACCTCCTCATGCTGATTTGAGAGGAAATCGTTCATAAGTTAAAAAAGGAATTAGTGCTATAGTGCCACGGTGTGATGTGGTGCTCTAACAACTAAATATATGTTCAGACTTTGTAACAGTAGCCTTATGTTGTTGCCATTATTCAGTCTTTCTGAGGCATGGTTCAATCACCAGGTTTAGTTTTACCCTCAGTCACTTTGTCCACGCGCCTTGCCTGGGTGTCGGGCTAAACAAGTGTTCGGTAATGTTCCTCCATACAGCAGTGATATAGGCCTATGTCTGTTTCAATCGATGTGCCCCCCCCCCGGCTTCATACACTGTAGATGTGGAGAATAAAAAGATTAAAATGATGCCTCAGGGTTAAACTTACAAAAGAGAATGCAGTTTTTATGTTTTATCTGGAAATACTCAATTAAGTGCTAAAATAAGATTTTAAACTACATCAGGATCAAAAACATTGAACCTTTTTGTTTTGGAAACTTCTTCGTATAATTCTTTCCAAAGGTAAAATGAGTTAACAATGTGTAAGATGTCAGTCAACTAAAAATAACTGAAAGCAATGCGCACCACTCTCCCCTTTGACACAAACACTTCATTAACTGGATGCACCTTTCCATGGCAAGCCACATCACAGCAACGACAACAAACCTGCTGAATTAAACGAGGCAAATGTGTAATTAAATGAGACACGAGAAATAAGTGAATTGTATTGAATTGAGGTGTTTATGCTCAGACTGGATCCACAAACACCTGGCCAAACATGGCAGCCATTTATCAGCCAGAGCCAGTTCACAATTGGACCGCCGGTGCTGGAAAGGTGAATGAAAGGTCCTGTGAATCTGAACCGGCAATTAGTTCTCCAGAGTCCTCCAACTGTTTAGGTGGATTCATTTGAGACTGGATGCGATTGTCTGGGCCATGTCACGGATGGGTGACCTGCAGAGAGGGTTTCCTGCTCGGCCCGTGCATTCTGGGCCGAGCTCCACTCCGCCATGGCCCTGAGTAGTAATAATACAGATTGTGAAAAGGAACCAGTCATCCATCACTGCAGAACTTTAAATCAGACACGAGTGGGAAAGTAGAGAAAAGTAAGGAACTGAGTCTCTTAATCTATGACCGGAAGCTTTTGGAAACATCCACACAAGTATAGTTTGATTAACTGTGGGCTTTGATTGTGTGTATCTCGTCCAAAAGTCCATCTAAGTTTAAACTTGTTGTCCCATCTTGCTTTTGCGATCACAATTATACATTTTGTTTTTGTTTTAATGTGGTACCTTTAAAGAAAAGTTTGAAAACTGTTTTAACTTCCTACCACCTTGTTGCATCAGTCAAGCAATATGGCAGGCTGTGTGAAGAAGGCAAATAAACCAGCATGGGAGTTGAAATAACCTGTGTGCATATCCTCTGTGTGTGTGTGTGTGTGTGTGTGTGTGTGTGTGTGTGTGTGTGTGTGTGTGTGTGTGTGTGTGTGTGTGTGTGTGTAAGCCCGAGGGCAGCCCCTCTGAACCCTCTATCTCTTTCTCTCACCGAGTATAAAAAGAGAATGTAGAGCAGGGTGGGACAGGAGAGAAAGCGACACTTTGGGTTTACAGCCGATGTGAGCTGAATACACAGCGGAGAGAGAAGCCGACATCACTGCACACCGGATTTACCGAAATCATCTTGAAGAGTTGGCCTTGTTAATTATTGGCAGTGAAGTAGTTTATTATAATCTGTAGCGTCCACTTTTTTTTTTTTAAAGGTTCACACGGGTCTGAGAAGCAGCTAAACTTTTGCACATGAGAACAAAGATCGAGTTGTAAAAGTTTGTGAAGACGGATGAATTGCTCTGATTATTCATTGAAGCTCTCTATTAGCATTGAATCAAATCAAAAAAAGTGCTCAACCCATTAATAATTAACGCACAACTACAAAAGAAGTAAATACACCTAAAGTACCTGCATGCAGCTCATTTCACATGTGCCTGGTTGAGTCGTATTACTCTCACCAATTAACCAGAGTCAGACATTT
Source organism: Melanostigma gelatinosum (assembly GCF_949748355.1). Taxonomy (NCBI): domain Eukaryota; kingdom Metazoa; phylum Chordata; class Actinopteri; order Perciformes; family Zoarcidae; genus Melanostigma; species Melanostigma gelatinosum. Next base: position 3,261,470 of record NC_136645.1, read on the forward strand.
TCAGCAGACAAGTTCAGAAGTGCATGGAACGAAACGTCTGTCGAGCAGCAAACAGCGGAGAGACAAAGAAAACAAGTGCGTGGTGAAGAAATGTCAACATCTAGCAGCTGAAGTGACACCAAACCAGCGCTAAAAGGAGAGTGAACATGAGACCTGCATTAACCCGGTGGACACAGTCATGACTCCGACTGACACGAAAGAATGCTGACGTCCTTCTGTTTCTGCTGGATGTGTAAGTGGACAATTGTTTGGCCATAAGCCTGTGATAAGTCAATTACATTGAAAAGGCTTTGTTTCCAAAAGTGGTGATAAAATGGCCTCAAATATAGTTTATTTCGTTGTGGGCGAATTATGAGACAATGGGCCCCTGGCCACAGACATGCAAAAGGCCCCACCATCTCTCCAACACAGGAGCAAGACAGGCTGTATCGTCCTTCAGCCTCTTTTTGTTGTTCTTTGTCTCTTTGTAGTTGTTTCTTTGTGGTAATTTTGAGTCATTTTCAAGTCATTTTGTGTCTCTTTGAAGTTCGTATGTGTCTCGTAGTGGTGTTTTCTTTGTCTTTGTAGTTGCTTTGTGTCTCTGTGTAGACACTTTGTGTCTCTCAATGATTGTTGTGACATATCCTACGTATTGTGCTAGTTATTGTGAGGCTTTTATTTTGACGCCTGCAATCACAGAGACAAACAGGAAACAGGAAGTGTGACGTAGGAAGAACTGAGTGTGAGAAAGGGATGCATCGTTTGTCACATCCAATCCATGTGTGTCCCTCTGAAAGAAATGTCTGTAAGTGTCACACGTTCTCTACATGTTTCATAATTGATATTGATGAGTTTTGTAGACATTTTGTACAAAAATGATAGCTTAATGTTGTGGCCTATAATAATACTTTCCTGCAGTTCATTTAGACGTACCTAGTGGTCTACAATGTTAACATTAGGCTGAGTATATTCAGTCTATTTTTTTCTATCTTCTTTTCTTGTTTCGCTCCAATTCAATGTTGACGTCGTCTTGACTTACCTGCTGTGTCTGAAGCCATGAAGGGAGCGAGCTCGCTCACTCTCCTGACTCCTGGAAAGGAGTTTGGGGAGTAAAACGCATATCTAGAACACCTATTCTGTCATCTGTCACGGTGCTCTTACAATACTTATGTCACGCCACAGGATCATAAAAGAGATTTGCCTACGAATAAAAACGAGTAAAATACGTCTTATATGTAAATATGAGCAAACTAGTGCAACAAGGCTAGCAGTGAACAAGATACAGGATGTGCTTCAGAGGAGTAATGGCGATGTGAAACACTTCTATCCCTAATGAAGATGATACCAATTTAAAAAATCTAAACTCCTTCATCAGCTTAACAACATGCGAGGGAACGCTGATGTTTGCTCTGTTTGCTGAGACGGTGTGTAGCACTGCGTCACAGACGTTCACACAGGAATCATCTCGCTGTCAGTTTTTGAAAATCTGTTAACATCCTGAGTACACCGTTTCATTTAATTGAATCGCTGCTGATGCTTTGATTTCAGAAAACACTGTATCTTTTGGCGTGTGATCACATGGGTGCACCGCGAGAGGACAGAGGATGGATGCAAGGAAAGGAGAGGAGGGTGCTAGGAGGGAGGAACTGTGATTTACTACAGCTCCTGACAGAAAGAGGTAGAAACAGAGGAGAGGAATAGAGCAGCAGGAAAGACAAACGACTGAGGAAGGAGTGTGAAACATGACCAGAAGAGAGTAGTGAGACAAGAGGCAAGGGAAGAAAGAATGAGAAGAAAGGGGGTGACAAAAAGAGAGAGAGAGGGAATGCAGCAGAGGAAGGTGGGAGGAACTGATCGGAGAGATGCCTTCAGGGAGCCTACTTTCTCACCCTGCAGGAGAGAGATCGCAATTAGGATCGCTGTGAGCGAGAGAGAGAGTGTGTGTGTGTGGGTGTGTGGAGTTTGTCATGAAGACAGCGGGGTTTTTGAGTTTGTGAAAGGTAGGGAGCAACCCACTACAGCACTCCACCCACGTTCCGTCATCGCTTAACACACACACTCGAACACGCCCGCGCACAGTTGGCTTCTTGTTGCTCGGGCCTGTAGTTGTTGTTGTTTGACATTTAAGCCATTTCGAGTTGAACAACCTTGCTGCGATGGCATTATCTATAACACACACACACACACACACTTGTATGTGTGAAAACATACGGTCCAGACAGTTTCATGTCCTGCTTTGTGGAGGTGCATTGAAAAGCACCAGATGACGGTGCTGTCATTATCGACGGGGTGAGAGAGTGTCTCCGGTTCTGTGGATCTTGCAGCGAGAGACACTGCAGCAGGATTTGTGTCTCATGGTGTTTTTGGTAGCTCTCTGGTGAAAGCAAGCCTTGGTTTTAAGATGTGGCAAGTTCAGAGGTATGCATTGAAGTCCACACTGCAGAAATCAGCTCCAGCTGTCGTACTTACTGCCGTGTATTTGCAAAACTGAAAGATGTAGCAGGCAGATTTTCCAGTCTTATCAGTACTAAAACACGCTTTAAATCAAAGGGAGTGATACTCGATATATAATCCATATTCATGTCCTGTAGTCTTGGCACCACCTGTGTTATACCCTGCGTTCAGCGCGCTGTGTCGTGTTGTGTCAGACATTAAATACGATCCAGGTTGTCCAGTTTGAGATCGATCGGTGAATTTGACGTCTCCGACACTGAAGCAGGGCGAACAGAGCTGCAGTCGCCCCTCGTGAAAGCGTTCAGCTGTTTGATGCTGCAACCAACATGTTGAGCTCTCCAGGCTTCCTCATGTGTGCACGCCATGTGACCATGGCAACTACCCGAAACACACAGGGGGATCGATGAGGGTGCTTATTTTACTGCCATGTGGAGGACCTTGAATTTTACGACGCTCATTCAACAATGTACAGACATATTGTGAAAGGTTTGAAAAAACGATGGACTCCATAGACGGATCGCTGAACGGGCCTACCGGGCACAGGGACTCACAGGGGTTAGGGGTCAGGGCCTCTGGCTAAAGGGACTGTTAACATATCTTGTGGGACAGTCGATGAAACAACAGAGAGACACAAAATGACCACAAACTACCACAGAAATACAAACCGATGTACTTACAGATCGTAAAGTACCACAGAAACACCACCATGAATGTGGGCCATTTACATATCTGTGCCAAAGGGGTCCATCCTCTCATAATCCACATCGTTTGTGTCGTCGTGCCATACATTTTGGGATATGAGCAGTGACAAAGCCCGCTCAATTAAATGTTTGACCATTATGGAGTTACATGGTTGTCCTCATGGGACAATAATTCGATTTAAAAACATTTTAACAATTCTTTGTGTGACTTTTTGAAGGTTTACTACGAGTTGGAATCGGCTGCAGAGATTAAAGCAAGGCAGACTTAGTCGTAGTGTCACAGCAGCAAAGTTTTATGGCACAGACATAAGAAGGACATGATTTAATGCTGACGAATTACTTTCAGCAGAAACTGTGCTTTCATACAGCACTGCTGATTCACAGCAGAAAGCCGTTAGTCCAGCTCGCTCTCCCCAAATGGCGTACGAATGACACCTTCGTAGTGATTTAGTGTGCAATAACAACGCCTTTCTTGTGTTTTCAGATGCCGGTTCACACAATGTAGTAATGAGTAAGACGTCTCACAGTATGCCGGGTGAGAGGGAGGTAGAAATACTTCAAGACACTGCTGTTCATTTTCCAAAGTGTTGCGGAGCGATTTTAAAGTTCCGCTTGAGACGTGTTTTACGTTGTTTATATGTTACTTAGTTTACCAACCATGATTATCTTCCTCAGCCTAACTAAGTGCTTTTGTTTTTTTTAACCGACGACGTCGAATAAAATGAAAGCTGCAGACGTGAGAGCGTCGGCTACGTCTCAAGCTGAAGTTTGGTTTCCAAAAAGGAAAGCCCTTCTTTCCTTTGCTGCAAGGTGAATTTGATAATTTGATGATGGTGGTATTTTTAAAATGCATGCATCTTCTTTGACACCATTAGAGTCTGTACATGTGCAAGATTTAAAAACAGGATGAAGGATCGTTTTGAACGTACTTGTACTTGACTCTGATGTCGAAGACTCCACATGGTACAGTGACCCCATGTGGATACGGCCTCAACCGCATTATCCAGTTTGATTCGATATGATTCTGTGTTAACACTGATGTAACTGGTGTCACTTCCCACACGCAGACACTTAACATGCAGCTCCTCAGCTCGGCTCTCCACCGCAGACCCTCCGCTAACACGCGGCCCTTATCTGATCCGCCGCAGTCAAAGGATCCCATTGACATGCCGAGGTGGGAGTGTTTCTGATTTAGGAGTGATTTTACACAAAGGGGCCGTATTATTAAGCGTTGACCACACGTTAACCAGCCTCTCTTAGCGGGAATTATGCTATAGATGTGCAGATAGTGGGTTACCTTAGAGAGAGAGAGAGAGATGCAAAGCAACAACACTACCAAACATTGTTCAATTATTAAACCGCAATCAGGCACAGAGAATCCCTCTTTCCTCTTTTTGTTCTTGCCATGTTTCCAGTGTACACACGGTGCCACACAGAGAGTGTTCTGTTGTGTGTGCTGCAGCAGAGGTGAACACTTGATGTACAAATAGAAGCCACATCTCCCTCTCTTCCCTTCCTCCTCCTCCTTCCATCTGCTTCTTGTTCTTTTCCCCACCCCATCGTTCTCTATGTGTGTGTGTGTGTGTGTGCAATACAATGAATAATGCAATGTGTGTAGTATGAAGAGATAAGGCGGCAAGATGGGGTCTCTTAAGGTGATGTCACTACATTCACCCTCTACCCTCACACGAGAGGGTGAGAGAGTGGGCGGGTGGAGAAACAGATCAGGATAAAGGTGAGGGAACAAAGAGAGAATATGAAGGGAGAGAAAGAGAAAAAGGAAATGAGCGAGAAGGTGGAGAAGCTGCTGTTGACCTGGTCAGATGTTTTGCTTACCATACATTATCCCCTGTTTATTATTTATACTGTTCATACACACAGCAGGGTGGCTGCCCCGACCTTCCTCACAAAGACTGTGTGTGTGTGTGTGTGTGTGTTCTCACATATCTCAACATGTGACTGATAAAAAATGAGAACACGTGTGTTTGTGATGCGCACTCATGCATGCATGTGCTGTGAGTGATGAGCCTGAGTGTGTACATAACGTTGTGTATGTGATTGTGTGCTCACTGCTGATCTTATTTGTCGTCTTTGAAGGTGTGTTCACCTTTACGGCCTGTATGCTTGTGTCCTCTCTACTTGTGTATTTGTGAGGACCAGTGCCGACCTCATTTGTTGATTTATTTATTATTTTTCCATTTATTTGTATGTGGCGCTGACTTCTGGGGGACCGAACATGCAAATACATACAACAGACAATCAAGCCTTCAAGATTGTGTAATGAGACATTTAGTCAAACAAAACGGACAATATAATAACAAAATACATAAGAAAAATAGTCATAACTTATTGAGTTTGAATTGAGATTCAAGATATCGCATTGTAAATTCGTAAAATAGTAATTAAAGATGATTTATTTTGCATGCTTTCTTAAGGAGTACTTGCTAGAATTATCGTTTTTAGTATTTTAAGCCGGTCCAAAAATGGACAAAAGAAGTGCACCTGGTTGAATTGTGTGACGGCATTCATGAACGTCTTCACACACGTTTTAGCTGACGTGTTACGTGGATCATTGCAGCCATGCGCATGCAAACAACTTTAAATTGAGCTTAAGAGGCAGGCAGGCATTATGTCCAATGGTCCTCACAAGTATTGTACAAATGTGTGTGTTTGCACAATTGACTCGGGCAGATAACTCTTCCATCATACCGTCTCTGTTGACAACAAAGAACAAAAGGTGAAGTGTTGTTGTTTCACACGGAACATGTGTTGATTCTTATTATTGGACGGTCCCCGTGAAACAAATGGACATTATTTGAGTTGTGTTCTCCCAAACAGCTGTGTATAAGAAACACTTTTTGGCCAAAAGTTCATCTTAATCAAACTTTAATCCCCAAATACACTGAGCTCTACTCGGTGTGTCCGGTGGCACTTCAGCGTCGATAAGACGGTCTTGAACTGAAGAAGACAAAAGTGGACCTCATTGCTAAGTTCTAACGTCTCCAGAGAATCGGCGGACGGGGAAATGAAGAGCGGGCGGATGGAGAGGACAATTAAGTTGAGGAGGGTCGATGTTCTTTCAGCAAGTCCTTGAAGGACGCGGCACTCATTTCTGATAAGCACTTCCTTATTCTTAAACATTCAGATATGAAGGCATTAATGTGCAAACAGACCCGCTCTTTCTCTACTCTTCTCTCTCTTGCTTTTCATTTGACATGTTGCATGTCTCTCTCTCTACCCCTCTCTTTCTCGCTGTGCAACAAATTGAGTCTAATTGAGCTCCAGATCATGTTCAAGCGCAGCCAGAGACACTTCCAACTCTTTCAGTCATTCTACCTGCTAAACGATCATCAACACACACTCACGGATGCAGACTGCTCTGTCTGGCAGGGCATCAAGAGCCTTGGCTCTTGTACCGCCATTATCCTGCAATGAATAATCTCAGTCATTCCCTTCTGGAGAGAGACAGTCAGAGAGACACAGAGACTGACACAGATCGCCATGTAATGTCAGACTGCAGAGCCAAAGGGCTTCTTCAAGAGCGTCTGAGAGTCTGTGACTCCACTGGTGGCAACTTCCACTGGGAACTCTGAGAGCAGCTGCACGTCATTAGACAGCAACGAGCAGGGAGAGATGTACAGACGAGTCAAGACTGAGGCATAATTAGCCCCATTTTCTACAAGTTAAAATGGAGATCTTATTGCATCTTGAGACTTTCAATGAGCTATTTAAGCAGCTCCGTGTATTCCTCTTAACATTGATGAATTAAATCCACCGCCTGAAGAGACTGGAAAGGATCTCTGGAGCAGCAGGATAAATCTGGGCAGTAAAAAGCAACACTTTCAGGTCCCTCATTACCACTTTTGGTAATTCCACTGGAGCTGCTCTGTGGACAACAGATCAGAATGGTTGTGCCAGACATCTTCCTGGTGTTACATGTGTTGAACTGTGCGAGAAGGCAGTTGGGCAACGCGGCATTCACCCTCAGTGTCACGGTTTTGTGATGCATTCCTTTGTGGGCGACACATGTACTCATAGAACTGGAGTTACAAGTAGCAGAAAGCTGTGGTTGCTTTGCCAGACAGAGCTAGAATAAAAACTCTCGAGAGCCTTCTTCCAAGCCTCCATGCCGTGTGGTATTTCTTTAAGATGAAGGTGCAATAAGTGCACAACCTTATGAAGCGAGATAGCTTGTCAGGGATTTTAAAACAATAACTGACAGGACGCGTAGCTGCTCGGCATCAGAAGGATAATGACGGATCAACACTGGTTAAGTGACTCTCCTCCATGTGTTGACTCGAGCTGTTGCCCGTGGCCCAGATGCATAATGATACTTTGATGACATTGACACTGCAAGATGATTCAGCGTCGGCTGCCTGAGGACTGAGGCGGTAAAACGGAAGGCTGCTTCTTCAGCGTGTCTGACTGTCTCTGTGACAGGAGACGAGGGACGGACTCGGCACGCTTTCTTTATTTACCGCAACATCTTTTTGTCTGGAAAAATATAAGTCCAATGTCACACTTTGTTATTTTGGCACATATTAAGGCCATTCCCTGTGTCATGATAATGCATATTTGGCGTTTTGCATGTCATTTTACAGCATGTCGTCACCATGAAACAGCGCATTTAAGTTTTGGCATCAAAAGCACTTCGTTTCGTTGATAAAAAACATCATGTTGGGCACATATGAATACATACACAAAGTACAAAGTAAAGTAAAGTAACGTAGGGACGGAAAACAGGTGACTAAAACATCCCTAACCTAACCTCAAACCCTCACCATTACTTGTATACTTCGTCGCGTGCTCTGAGAGTAGCATCTACGTTGCAGTCAGACCACAATGGCTTAAGATGACACTCAAAGAGCAAGCATGGCGTTGATATTACACGCTAAATGACTTGCAAAAAACATGTCGTTCATACACCATGTGCTGCTAAATGAAGACGGACTTGCTCCACCGTCTGCTGACCTCTCGAACTTGCCCGAGTGTCATAAAAAGCTCGCTCTTTGTATTTGGGATGCGGCGCTGAAACAGTCCTTCACGTCTTGACGACGTGAGCTGCAGCAGATGATTTTCCAGACAGATTGAGCTCTGAATCATCGCAACGTCTCGTCAAAGTGTGCGCGTGCACGGGTCATTCAGCGTTCTTTCTGGCGAGATTTGAATCCTCCTGGTGTCTGGTTGGAAAAATGTATCGACGCCAAAGGCCAGTTCCAGTCATCTGTCATGTGGGACGCCGAGAGCAACTGCAGAAAGATGGAGAGGTTATTAAAACGACAGAAAATTATTTAAAAAAAAATCTCATTTTACATCAACTTCCACTTGATGAGTAATTGACAGGTCGACTGGTCTGTAAAGCGCTGTTTCATAGGCTGCTATTTAAAATCTGTGTGTGTGTCTTCTTCAGTATGCCAGCAGTGTGTCCTTGGCATCATTACCTCTGCCAATTGTGAGATGAGTGAATGGCTGTCATCACAGAGTCTCCAGTGTGTCGCGCTGAATCTTAACGTTGTTCATATTTTGAGTTTTTCAACATTCACACAACTTTCCTGCCTCATATCTCATAGTTCATGGTCACACTGTGTTTGGAATGACTCTAAATATGACACACATCGCACAGATAAGAAGCTCTGATTGGTTTCTTTTTGTGTTTGTTGTGAGATTTGAATTACTCGCGTATGGAAGTCTAACATGTCCCAGCATGCGTACACCTGTGGTTTATGAAGGTGCAACCACCACCTGATGCTTGAACGCTGAATCCGGTTCCATTTTTGTCAAGACGCAGTTCCTGCAATGGCTTATAATAAACCTGTGAAGAACCTTTGAACCGTCTGCTGTCACTCAATGACTTCAACACATTTCTGAACTTTTTGTCTTCTTCAAAAGTATTCTTCTTCTTTCTTCTTCTTCTTCCTGAGCTTTCACTCTCGTCTTGTGCAGTTGATAAATAAAAACAATGCGTTTGCAGCATTACGATGGAATCAAACCTGCCACGAGCAACACAATAAACACTTGCATCAACCTCTACACTGTGTTAGAAATAGAAACGCATCATGCTAACTATACAGTGTTGTGTGGTTTGGACATTTCACAAATGTCCAACAAATTGTGTTCAGTAATTGCAGCTCCAATCGCACACTTTCACATTCGATTCAGCGTAATCAATTGTGAAATAGACTCCACAACAAGTGAATTCATAGATACATAGAAATTCATGAAATATGCATTCACACAGCCAGAAAGACACAGTTATTGTTCATATGTTTTAAGATCTTCTTTTGTTAAGAGGGCTGGTATTTATTTCTTTGAGTGCGTGTTGAAATAAGATGAACAAGGTTATCGTGTCAGGTCCAGAGACGCTCCCCGCTGGAGGTTTCATGAAACAGAGTTATCAAACCACAGACGGAGAAATTAATCTAGACACAGAGACAATAAGACAGAGACATCGACACCGTCGGCTATATCATTAAGACCGGAGTTATAAAAAGTTGATTATTAAAGACAGGTCTCGGAAGACTGGGGGGGAGATAATTAGCTTTCTCAGCCACGACACTTCGACCCAGTTTACTCCCAATAACTTCATCAGGCTCGGTGTCAGATGGAGAAGTCGCAAAATATCATCTTTCTTGTGACTTGGAAAAGATGACATTAAAAGGTGTGTGTGTGTGTGTGTGTGCATGGAAGAGGTATGAGAAAATGGACCTCTGAGTACAGGCATGCAAAGGGCCCCCACCCCCCTTACATAAGAACAAGAGCCATATTTTTGGTCATTATTTGTGTTTTTTGCGTCTCTTTCTGGTCCTTTTGTGTCCCTTTTTGGTTGTTTTGCATGTCTTTATTGTCATGTTGTATCTTTTGAGGTTGTTTTGTGTCTCTTTGTAGTCGTTTTGCATTTATTTTTGCTCTTTGAAGTCATTCTGTGGAATTTCTGGGTAATTTTGTGTTTCTGTGGTAGTTTTCTGTTTTTTTTGGTGGTTTTGCGTTTCTTTCTTTTCGTTACTTTCTAACTAAACATGAGCAGTGTCTTCAAACAGAAGCTCTGGTGTGTGCTGGTGGCTTTCTTTCATCTGAAATAAGTAGCTTAACAGTCACACTATCTAACTCACCCCTATCCTTTTATTAGCAGTTAATTTCCCTCTCTCTTAAAAGCCCAACTCAGAAATGCATGAATAGAGATGTCAGTGCTGAAGTGAAGCTCATAATCATGACTTTTATGCATCAACGGCCGCTAAATTATAAGCTTAGTCCCTGAAAACCGATTAACAGGACTAAAGTTCAGTACATTTATAAATCTGTAAAAGCTTTGATTGCCGTCTGCAAATATTCAAACTGCAACAAGCACATTTTTAGCGTAGCGTGGGTGAGGAAGATGTTCCAAATAACTCCTTTGAAAAAAAAAAAAAAAAAAGGCAATCGATACAAATTGCAGATGAAGGTTTTACTCCAGACAATAAGCGCTGCCGAAACAAAGAGTAGAAAATCACAGAGGGGCCAACAGAAGAGGAAAAAAGTGACAGAGGAAGGGCAAAGAGTCACGCAGGAAATGAAAGCTGACGTGGACTCTTGTTATTAACAGTCAGAGTTCACTGAACCTTTCCACAGTTCAGCAGCTAACCTATGCTCCCTCTCAGTGTGTGTGTGTGTGTGTGTGTGTGTGTGTGTGTGTTAACAGGTACATGAACATGTATGCAAACCAGTATACTGCAGGTACTTGTTGTGTATGTGTTTTAGTTATTGTCTCTGCTCGTGTGTGTGTCAGCCAAGGTTAAAATATTTCACTGATTCAAAAAGTTTTCCCCTTAAGGAGCTGGAAGGCAGGTATCTTCACAACAACTTGTCAAAGTACAAAGAGATATCGTTGAGATATTCATGATTCTAAGAGATGAATCTGGATCCCCTCTTGCACCACTACAGTTACTTTCTGTTGGATTACTTGATGGGCTCTTTGTGTTTGTTTGTGGTTTGTTCTGTCCAAAGTGTGAAGGGCCTTGCACGCCGAGTCCTTATTTATTGTTATTGTTTGAAACGTTGCTCATTCATAAAAGTTTTCTGAACAATTATAATTTTCTGTTATATACATTTTATTTTTGTTGCATCAGTCAAAAGCTTCAAAAGGCCGTTGTTTGACCCCTCTGAGCCACCGTCCGTTCAAACGGCGTCATCATGAATGGCATTTGACAAACTGATTCACGTCTCCCAGCACGAGGCACTTTACGATGAAGAAATAAAAGAACACAGAGGTGCAATATTTACAGATAAGTTGCGGCAGCGGCTTGTGGAACAGTTTGGAATTGGCTTGAATTGTGCTCTCGGCCACTAATCAACAGCCTCACGAACCTCTTCATTCAGTAACCCCATTTGAGACCAGCGCTATCCATCGCACTAACCCAACAGTTTCATCTAGTGCTGCGGATTCTAGCATCAAAGAGAATGATGAAACGCGTCGGATGAAAATGCGGAACTTGAGGCTTGAAAACCGTAGTTGACAAACCAGTGACGTCACAGTAATACATCCACTCCTTATGAACAGGCTCTGAGTTACACCCAACTCACATTTCAATGTTGACCCTCTGTCCTTATCCTGTCCGTTACATCCACTCATCGTTTCACTGTTGATGAGACCAATGTAAATATGAATGATTATAACTTTAAATTGAGTAGAACGGTAGCCTTGATATTTGAATCAAAGGTGTACTTCGAAGGTTGCTGTTGGCACACAAGACACACAAACACAACCTGCTTCAGAACTCCCACTATCGGGTCCAAAACATTCTAAAAGTCAATTTGTTAGGCTGTGTGTGTGTGTTCAGGTCAGTGCTACGATGTATTTTTAGCGCCGCTAGGCGACCATCAATAACCCAGACGTTTTAAGGCAGTCTTCAGCCATCTATCAGGCTCGTGTGCTGCCCAGGGCTCGAACTCACGACCCCCTCATTTGTCTTGCCACGTTTCCTGCTCTGACAGTCCGCCAACCCCCACTTAAGAAAACACACACACACACACACACTTGTGTATTTTTACCTTTGACTAAGGGAGCGAGATTCATCTCTGAGCAGTGATACAGGGACACGTTCAATATGTTCAATGTTATTTCTCTCCTGTCATCAGTAAAGCTTCAGACAAGTGGAGGTGATCTGCTTTAACGAACGTTTAAACCAAAATCAAAATAAGCAAATGTATGTGTTGTACACATGTTGTCTTTAATGTCCTTGTTTTTATTTTTTATATTTTTCTTGTATATTCTATGTGTGTACGTTGAGAGCAACGTGAAAACCGGAGTCAGATTCCTTGTATATGCAATAAATAAATACATTTAAAAATGTATTCTGATTTACAGAATATATTTGACTGAAGTGCCTTCGTGAGAGTGTAAAGGTACATTGTTATCACCTGAAGTTGCTCAATAACTGCAGGTGATCTGACATCCTTACACTGCTTCAAGCTAAGACATACTCCAGACGTATTCTGGACTTTTGGCAGCTGCCGCCACTCGCTTCATGGCCTTTGAATGACTGAATCAACGTTCTGCGACGTTGGGAGATTATGTCCAGTTCACCTTTTCCCAGCAGGCTGCCATTGGTCAGAACCGAGCTTCATGCTCACAGAGACATTTTCATGAATTTCTGAATCGACGATAGAGACGTGATGTTGAAGGCTTACTAAACGCCAGAACTAAAGAGGCACAAGACAACACATGCTGTGGTATTCCTGGGGGAGGTCTGCAAACGATTTAAGCCTCTGCTGGAAATAAATGCTAAAATAAAAATAATATTTTACTGATCGCAGAAGCAAAAGTTTTACTTTAATGTTGCCAAAGACACTTCAACATTTTTCTCTTCTGGATGAAGGGTGGTCACTTTTCTGGGCTACAGATAGCAACTTCAACCAGATAATAATTGGGGAACTAGAGTCTGCAAATCCCTACACTCGGGAGAGCACAGCTCGAATTCTCTTGCCGATCATTACGAGTATCATTACGAGCACAAAAGGCAGAGATTTGCATAACTCATTGTAAGCCAGGAGTGAGACAGCTGTGGATCTCCACCAGTGCTGATAGGTGCGGCCAAAGCTTGCCATCAACACAAAGCTCTGAAGACTGAAGCTCAGATGTACGACCGCATTTTATTTGGGATTTTTTTTAAAGAGATGTGATGTATTTGGCTGTAGCAAAGGACATGCAAATGTCAGAAGCAGATGGACAAAAGCAGTACAAAATCGACATATTAATGAAACCTGCTACCACCCATTGTGTAGTGGCTTTATTGTGTGTGTGTGTGTGTGTGTGTGTGTGTGTGTGTGTGTGTGTGTATGTGTGTGTGAGAGAGAACAACCTTGGGGCCTGAAGGGAAAACAGCCCATATTGCCTCATATAGTTTTAAATCCTGTCATCTATCAATATTTTCAAGAACAACAAAGCACGCAAATATTTTTCGACCAGCACAATGATTTAACCGACTCGGCATGTAAGGAAAGCATTCGAGGGAATTCAATTTGCTAATGAGACTTTGACTGAAAATGAACATTTTACTCTGCAAAAAGGCCTCCAGTCCCATCGCCCTTTAACATGTGCCTCAAATACAACATCAGAAGAAAGGAGTCTCTGTCAGCAACCCTTTCATGCATTTTTCTACCCGTGTTATGTTACAAAATAAATGTATAGTGCAATCAAATAATGATCAAATTAAAGGTGTGGTTATAATTAGCAGCGTTGTACCTCGGCATAGTTCCGAAAGGTGCATCTATCCTGATGAATGGCTGATTAATGCACCACGCCTTGCAAGCATCCTCAGAGACAATGATGATGCTGATAACCTGAAGGCTGCAGTGGGGGTGCTCTGGGTCTGGCTAACGTGCTAAATGCTAACGTGCTCCTGACTTCTGCGTTGGCTGTTCAGTGAGGCGCGTGAGGACCTTCTGCTGTCTGAAGCTGCTCGTCTCTGATGTGACGGTAAAGCCTCATTTTGCAGGTGCAGTATACCACAGAAAATTACCTTTGACATGCTCATTTAAAACAGACAAATGAATAATGTATAATTAACAAATAGGAACGACCACAGCAAGGAAAAAAGCCCACATTACAGTAACACTCTGGCCACACTGGAGGCCAAACACGAGTTACCCTTCCTGACTTATTTATCAGGGACACACATTTGCATCCTTATGATGACAATTAAACAACATTCATTCCATTGCATCAAAAGCAAAGTCCAGTTGTGTCCCATTGGTCTCCACAGAGAGAAGTCCGTTAAACATGTTCCATTCGTATTTATTTTGTCAATTCATTTCATTGGCGATAAGCTGCAGAAAGCAACGAGGTGACAGATGGAACAAAGGCAAAACTGTAAACAAAAACAAAAGCCTTTCTGTCATGAATTTCAATAAATTACAGATGCCAGACTGACTTTGTTGGTACAGGGATTAAATTGGCTGTCTGAGCAAAGGAGTGTGTGTGCATATTAAACTGTTTGACTCAACAATGATCGCTGCAACATAACCTGTAGCTGCAGAGCTCTTATTACTCACACACACACACACACACACACACACACACACACTTTCATACCTGCGTGTTGGACCGAAAACATTCATATAATCACAAAAAAAGCCCCAGCTTGTTTGTATGCAAATACAACTGCACACACTTCTTAAAACCCACAAATGCATGCGCGCACACACAAACAAATGGTTTCGGTAATGTCAATAGTGCGATAGTGTTAATTTATCACTGCTGTACACCAGAGGGTAAGTGTGTGTGTGTGTGTGTGTGTGTGTGTGAGCGAAGTGGTGCGTGTGGTGGTTGCGTTTGATGAGACAGATAGAGAGCAACGGATCGCTTCAGGTGGGAGAGAGCGCTAGAGGAAGAGAGAGAAGGGGAGCGGATGAGAGGAGAGCTGGCCGGGGGAACTGAGGAGCGAGGACGTTTAAAGGGGATGTTACGCTCCATCGTGTACAAGAACGAGCTCAAAAAATAAATGATTTGCTTGCATGTTGAAACAAAAACAAACCCTCTCATGAAATAAAGCCAGAGTGAAAGACTCACGAGAGGGTTCAGCCAGTTCTCACCTGGTTTCTAGTCTACTGTAGCATTTTTAGATGATAAGACTTGTGTTTTAGTGCCCAGGAACATCAGAAAGTGAAATTCATTCACGCGTCCTTACGGAGAAGGTGGTGCTGGAAGCTCTGCGATGTAGGAGCGGCCGCTTTAGATGTGGCTGCTTTCATTTGTGGCACAATGAGATGAAGAGGAAGGCAGTGGGTTATCTCATGGTACGGCACGTATTTTTGCTCGCCAAAAGCTCCAAATCAGGTTCAGCAAAAAATTGGGTGACACTTTTTGTCAAACATTGTTGTGGACTCGAGAACTTTATCCAAGTCTGTCTGAGTGGTGGGGTTGGCTTCCAGTCCAGCTGTTGCACAGTTCCCGAGCCAGAAATCACTCTTCTACAGGAACAGAATTATTGTCATCATTTATACTGATAACAGGCCTGACGATGTAGAAGAAAAGAACGAACTCCAAACCGGACAACATCCATTTGTTTTTAGCTCATACATGTGGTTCCTTCAGTCACTCTTGTTTGGTTCCACCAGACACTTTAACCTCCTGGTTTCCCCAACTGTCATCCGTGCTTGGCGGGATGCATTACATGTCTGTTCGCTCGATGATCGGAACTTGCTCGCATTGGGATCGGATCAGCCAGACCAAATGCCGAGATGGACTGTCTCGCGTTGAGTTCGGCTCTCAGGTCAAGTGTAATCATTCAACATGTTAGAGCTAGAATTATGAATTGTCGTCCTCTCACTGCGCTCTTTCTGTCAATTTGTATCCAGAGTAATCAAACACTATTCAGCGTCGAATCAAGACATCTTCTTTTTCTCAAGTGGTGTTTTTTACTCGTCTAACCGGGATCGTGGCACCGTCGTGTCTCGAGTAATGCTTGTATCTAGTATAACGAGAGTGGGACGGTTCAGTGTCTGAAGACGAGGTTGAAAGAGTGGAAAGGATCACAAGAGAGACGGAGGTAGAGGGGTGCAGTCGAGACTAAGGTTGAAGTTTGTCAGTTTAAATCTTTGGATGACTGCCAAAAAGATGCGTGTAACGCGGGTGCGCGGTTAATCTGCGGGTTGGGCATGCCGGGTCATAGAAATTAACATTTCTGATGAATAGCAGTGTGGCTGCTGGTGGGTGAAGGCATAAAATTAAAAATGATACATTTTGTCACCAAATATACCTGGGCGGCCCGCCCAAGTAAAGTCTGTGTGTGGAACACACTGGATGATATCATCACCAAGTGTTTTGTGTGGGCCAACACACACTCACACACACTCACACACACACACACACACACACACACACACACACACACACACACACACACACACAGAGAATC
Organism: Melanostigma gelatinosum; assembly: GCF_949748355.1. Lineage (NCBI taxonomy): Eukaryota > Metazoa > Chordata > Actinopteri > Perciformes > Zoarcidae > Melanostigma > Melanostigma gelatinosum. Next base: position 3,277,995 of record NC_136645.1, read on the forward strand.
GGCACAGGTTTCCCGATCAGGCCTTGAGTCCTGTTGTTTGTTTTGCTCTGTATCGAGGACATGCACGGAGAGTAAAGCATGACCAGTGTGCCCTGGAATTAAACACTTGCAATTCATCACAATAATGTTTCTTTCCCCTCACTGGTGCTGGTGGTTGAACCCAGGGAAGCGTTCTGTAAACACTGTGTACACTTTGCTTCACCTCTTCTCTATTCTCATCCCGTCTTCCCGTCTGTTTATTCCAGTAATCTGTTCTTTCTCCACCGTCCTCTGAGGGGTTATCATGGGATTTGACCACATAAGAGGGGTCAGCTTGCGAGAGGATTACGTGAGCTGCACTCTTAAAAAGGTATCTCTCCCGAAACAAAACGTTTCTTGCAGCTTTCCTACCTGTTCATCTTCTGACCCCTGCTGCTCTGTTTCTCTCCCTCTCTCTCTGTCCTGCTCAGTTTCCACTGAATCACCAGCAAACATGCACGTTTGATTGACAGGGAAAGATCATTTTGAATTAGCAAGGAGGTTTGATGACTGGAATGATGAAGCTTTTTCCTCCATTATCCTTTTACGAATGTTCAAAAGTGAGTCTGTCCTTCCACATAGTCAATGCCCACTGCTTTGTAAGACTTATGTAATCAGTAATGTAAGTAAGTCGTAAAATGTATCTAATTCTAATTGACTGTTAGTAGAAAACTTGTGATTTCTAACCTCACCGTATTATTTTCATGAAATTATGTAAATCACAATGTCTTCAGCGAATGGAACTTACAAATTACCACTTTACATTTGTTATCTCTGCCAGTAGGATCGTGCGATGACTTGACTGCTCGTCCGTCTGCGAGTGAGTGACCGTGTGACTCTGTGTCCGTCCCCAGCAACTCTCGCATTCTGCTGCAGCAAAATATGTTGGGTGGCCAGTTATGGTGCATGCTCAAAAACCACTCAAAGACGGTGACTGACACATTTAGAAAAAAAAGAGAAGAAATGAATTACCTGCATTTATGAACGCTTTAAGAATGAATTGTATTTCTTATGACGCCTTACAGCCCATTAGTGTCGAGGGGAGGTTTGCCAATTGTGGGTTGTATTCACAAAAAAAAAAAAATGTACCTTCCTAGTTACGTATGTATCTGATCAAGTAAGGAAGAAACCGTAAAAGTAAACATTTTCCCAGTTTCAAAGTCCCGCGTTTTTATTTGTTGAAGAGAATGATTAGACCTCTCAGGACTGAAAATGAGTCTCTCTTGCCACTTTTTGGCCTTTCTTGCATCATCAAGCACAGGGTTTCCTGTATGAATCAAACCTTTCTGCCAGACACAGCGACTACTTATAATTGCAGTGGCGTACATGCTAATACAAATACTCGGGGATGAAGTTGAAAAGTGTCGCTCGTGTGCGGCGGATCAGCCTGCAGCAGGTTAGATACAGTCGCTGCGCTCGTTCTCCTGTGGCACAGATGAGCTTTTGTCAGATGAGCTGTTTCTGTGACAGGTGTTGTGCTCTGATGCGTCATCCATCAGAATAATCCTGTCTGAGGCGCTGAGAATCGCTCGGGACCGACACCAAACACAAACACTACCTCAAATGTATTAAAACAGAGAGAATGTAACAAGCCTGCCCTTATTTCCCGTCCCGGTCCTCTCCTCCCACCTCACCTCTTTTATTGCTCCATTTCTGTCTTTTTCTTTTTCATTCGCACATGTAATCCAGTGAGGATCAAGATTTCTGTGAATTATGGAAAATCTTTTCTCATTCCTCTTGTCACTTGAGCTCTCCCGTCCTCCCTTGCCTTCTCTCATTCCACCCGTAAGGAGGACAAAGCAAAGAAACCCACGGGCAGTTTCTGAAAAACCAAAAGAAAGAAACACCATTTCCCTTCCTGTCTTTGCTGCTCCTCCTCCTCCTCTCTCTGTTTCATGCTGTCTTAAGCCAAAGAAGCTCCTCTAACAAGGTGGAAAAAATGATGATTTGAGGGAGTCGCCGTGTGACATATGGAGAGAAGTTTCCAGAGAGGAATTGTCCGTCATTAAGACTTTAACCTACTGCTGGCTCACAGGCCCCTCACTGTTGACCTAGCTGTGTGTGTGTGTGTGTGTGTGTGTGTGTGTGTGTGTGTGTGTGTGTGTGTGTGTGTGTGTGTGTGTGTGTGTGTGTGTGTGTGTGTGTGTGTGTGTGCGCGTGTGTGTGCGGGAGCGGGAGAGACCTAGTTGTCGGATGATGCCCTGCTGTATTCCGACATCCTCATATATCACTCGGTTTGATGCCACTCTCACACACACACACACATGCAGGCAGAGGCCGAGCCGAAAGTCAGGAATGATGTGGTTTAATTAATTACCGTCTAAAAGTGAGCAAGGTCAGAGCGTCGCTCAGCTGGAGAGCTTTCCAGAGGTTACGGCCTTTCCATCCTCTGAAGCTGTCAGCTGTCTGGGAAGGTGAAGTAAGAGCACCTTAAAGCGTCGACTCGTCAGTTCACACACAGCCAACTGTCGAAGAACACTGCTGCCCTGTAAAAGCCTGGCCCACGCACTGTATTGTTCTCCAATTCTTTGATATAATAAGTTCTCCTTCAAATCACGAAGACTGTGCTGAGTTAAAAATGTACAACAATGAAATGTGAAAGCACCTGCTGTGCGTGGGCATGTTCGAACGTCAGGGTTTTGATGATTAAGCTGCTTAATGTCAGAGTTTAACCTTTATACTAATAGTTTGCTGGTAAAACCCTGATAATGTTGTGTATTTGAGCTTCTTTGTTTTGAATACAAAGCTTTTTCAGCAAAATATACATCGAGATATTGCAATGTTAAAACCTTCACTTCTAAGAGTACAAGATGCTAATCTTGTAACTGTAAAAATTAAACAAATAATGGATTTGGATCTGGATCAGGTTGTGAGTGATGCTTGGATGGATTATTAAACAATGAGCCTCAACACTGCCGATATTTAAACACTCTGACCGAGAACAGGAGCAAGAAAACACGAGGAGGACACCCTGAGCTTTAGACGGAGCTCTTTGAGATGCTGGAGCAAAATAACAGTTGATAAATGATTTAGGGACCCTCTGACATTAATTTCATTAATTATGCTTCAAGAACTAATTAGGTGACGCTAGAAGATTAGATCGAGCACTGTCGAGTGAAAAATGAAAAAAAAAAATACATTTTGAAATGTCGGGGAGTTACTTGGCCGAGCTTCGTTTTTTCAGATGTTTTTTAGTTTCTCTGACTCACTAAGAATTTGCCAGAGTTTCATCTCAGCTGCTGTTGATGTCCATTGATGTGATTTCTCATACGTGTAATTGTGTCCATCTTCTTAAAGACTTGTTCAACACATTTAATTACAAAAGTCGCCCGTGCAAAAATCACATCGGTGCATAACTCTGTTCATCTCTTAGAATGGTGAGTGTTAATCGGTAACAAGCTATAAAATACCGCTGAGAAAACTTTGCAGACTCCAAATGGCCGCGAGTGATAACGCTCACATCTTCATTAGCCTGTGATTTGTTTATGCTAACACTAATCGCGTATCGCCAACACCTGTGTTAGCCTGCAAACCGCAAATGCTCATCGCTAGTGCATCCAGCACATACACGCATCCGAGCCTCGCACGTAAACTCAAATACACAGTATTCTCTGCAACTGAAACGTGCGTTTATCGTAGTAACTAGAGGTTATACTCCTATACTTTTATAGTAGGCTACTACTGTCGTGTTTGAGACAGAAGAAAAGCGTAAAAGAGCGTAAAAGAGGAGAGCAGCAGACAGCAAGCAGCCATATGGACTTGAGTGTTTTGATTAATTATGAAGTGATTCAGGTCAGGAGGTTCCCAGCCAGCGTGATAGCTCTACTTGTGGTGCCATGTTTATTAAATCCAATAAAATGTTCCTAATACTGACATGGACTAGAAAAGTGAAAATGACTTGTAGATTATTTGGCAATTAATTCTTCAATATGCTTCTCAGACTAATATATTTGACAGGATGTGATGTTCTTGTTTTTAAATAAAACAGACAAAGTAAGTAACCCGAAAGAAAGATAATGAGAGAGAGACTCAAAATCAGAGTTGTGTAAAGATGGCACCCACAGAGCCAAGCTGAATATTGCTGATGTTCCTCTGTTGGAGGATCCTCTCATGCCTTGGGAGTTTAAATGAAGCCGACCTCAGAGGATCCTGTGTGTCTGTCTTGAGGAGGTTTTTAAAGAAAGAGTGCCAGGCAGTGAAATCTAATTATTATCTTCAACTTAACAAGGCCACAGCACTATTCCTGGGTAGGAAAGAGTTTGAGAAGTCAAACATTGTGCAACATGGTGCTCAATTCAATTCAGTTTCTTGTTGTACTTTACTGTCTTTTTTAAGCTGCGGTGTTACATATTTGCATCTCTAGATGGACTTTATTCATTTCATTTTTATTAATTTTCCCGTCCAAAATGTCAGCTCAAGTCAATTCATTTAATATTTGTACACAGTGTCAATGCGTCACACTCCGACGCATGTTCACACCCCTTGGCGTCACTTTTTAGCGCATCAAACTATGACGCCTTAACCACTTAACCATCCATGGTTTGGGCTTAAAATAACTTTGTAAACTAAGTAAACGTAGGTATGGAAAACACCTCACAAACGTCAGTAACGTAACTTTAAAATAACTAAACTGTCTCCTGGTTAAAAGTCCTGTGTTTGCTTGACCATCCCGCTATGTGTTGCTTCTTATATGATTAATAATAATAATTGTAGCAGCGAGAGTCTAGCAGAAGCACGGCAACAAGCGCAGTCACAGTCCACGATCCATGGCAACTTGCAAAATAAGAAAAGCGTGAAAGGCTTATGAAGACGTAAAACACACATTCCTCTCCCACATTCACCAATTCTGAATTTATCGATTATGTAAACGTATGGACACGAGATTTCCCCTACTTGAAGTTTGCACATCACATTGTCACAGCTCAGCAGATGAATGTGACGGAAAGCAGTCATTATGGGTCAGTATATATAATAAATAAGATTAAAAAAATAGGTCTATTCATCTATTTTTAATAAGTTCCACAGTAAGCTGACTTCACAGCTCCATGATGGATGTGCCAGAAACCCCCCGACGGCGTCGGGAGGGTGAGAGAAAGCACGCTGGTGTGAGTCAGAGGGAGAGGGATGCATGGACAGAGGGGGAGAGGTGTGAAACTGAAACTCAAGTGGGTGGGTGATCGGTCCTGGTCAGATAGCGTCACTGTGTAGACCGGCGGCGGTTCTCCTGGTGCATGCAGGGAGTCCTGGCAGCGCAGGCTGAGGTTTGACGTTGGTGTTGAAAGTTAATGTTACGAAAGACATGATTGGAGCTGCTGACAGAGATGAAAACGATTAGAAATGAAGGACCCGGTGACCTTAAGTTTGTTGTTTTATGCCACGTTTACTTTATGATTCATTCTTATTGTTCAAATTGTTTTTTTCTCTTGGCAAAAATGAATGATATACTGCGTGGGTTGAACAGAAAGGCCATCAGCAGCACTTCAAACTGTAAGAAATTTGAGTAAAAAACTGTAGTTAGTAGATATAATAAAAGTGTTTAATAATTCATAATTAATAATTCATAGTTAGTCATAATCATAAGGGTTTTGAGAATGCATAATTAAGATAAACATAAGCATGAAACTTCTGCCAAGTGCAGAAGTATAACTTTTATTTTGAAGGATTATTATAGAAGGGTTTAAAACGTAACTGACAGTCATTGAATGTGATGATGAACTCAGAGCCAGACAGTAGAATACACTCCTGGAGGATAGCCAATAGGAATCGGGATAAACGGAGGAGGAGGTGTTTCGAACAGATGTGGGAGGTTTAATTTAAGCCTTTTTCCTCTCTCGTGTCATGGCTCTCGGAGGACGGACGTGTTTTTCACCTGAGAAGCTGAGTTGAGGTTTTTTGCAAATGGGGTTTTATTGTTTTAATATGTCATAGGAGTGTACACTCCAATGTATAACTGTAAATGTACTTACATCAGTGGAATTAAATTCCTTATAATTGTAAACCAGTTTGGGTAGCGTTATTATCGCAGCGTGTGTCGACGGCACAAAGCCGGCCACATGGCAGTCACATGGCTGGCTCCGGCCTCCCCTTTGTTATGAGGTAAAAATTCTTCCATAACAAATTTGGCGAACCCCAGATGGGACAGTCTTGCCGGCCTCGCTGTGTGTGCTGACGGCGGCGGTAGTCAAGCAGACAATCCTGGGCCCACAATATCGGTCGGCAGAGCCGTTTCATGAAATCTGTGAGTTAGCTATTAGGATCTTAGGGGAATCTCTGCTTGGCTAAGCGCTGCTAACGGCTAACGCTACGTTGCCGGTGGGTACGTTCCAACGAGGGAGGCCATGTCCACTGAGGTAAGTACGATTTGCTGTCTGAAGTATGATGAACTTAAGGGATTAGTCAAGAGTATAAGGATCCTAAGAATTAATTAAAGACGGACAGCGCTGTGTATGTAAGTAAATCACCACATTGGAATCAAACAAGCTGTGGTACGGGCGATACTGCTTTGCTCATGCTGGGAGCCTCCTTCGGCCCAACATAAGTATTGTTAGGCCTGCAGATAGCTAGTTTAAAGCAGTTATGTAGCGAGGCGAACTGAGATGTTGTGGGCTTTGAGGGGCTTAGGTGTGCAAACCTTTGTGGGCTTAGTCCACAAATGTCGGGTCACGTCGCATAAGTTGCTTAGGGAGCTAGGCTAGCGGGAGTTAGCTTCTGAGGCCGCAGGCTTCAGGAAAGACACTCTTGCTAGCTTTGGCTGTGAATATAATTAGTGGATCATGTGGTGATTCAGAGGGCGTAGAATAAGGGCTTTGGTGAAACTAGACAGACTGGGTGAGTGGTTTGTGGCGTTGGAAGTGAATAACTCGCGTTTCATATACGTAACAGTGAGCTCAGGTCCGGCGGAGCTAAAGCCCGTTAACCGGAGGTTTAAGGGTTAATAATAACAATAATACGTGTGACTAGTCTGTGTTTTAGCAGCGTGGAAATACGTTTAAAATGATGACTAAATAAGTCCAATAATACGTGTGACTAGTCTGTGTTTTAGCAGCGTGGAAATACGTTTAAAATGATTGATATTGCATGACCGCGCTGTGGGGAGCTAACGCTAGCTACGTGTAGCTCCGGCGTTGCGGTACGATGTATGTAAAATAAGTGCTTATAAAATAAAATAACGGCTGGATTGAGAGAGGAGACAGAAGGCGTATGAGTGGAATTAAAGTGTGGGATTTTGGTGATACTTGTGTGTGCGTACGCTTTATCAGAAGCTCCGTTTTTTCGTTAGCATTGCGGATAGCATATCTGTAAAAAAGCCGGTTTCATGACAACTTCCGGTTTGGCGCAGAACAACTTCCGGTTCGGCGCAGACGGCAAGGCAAGTTTATTTGTATAGCACAGCTCAAAGTGCTTCACATAAAACCATTAAAAGCATCAAAACATAAGGCAAAAGAAAAGGAGATTTAAAAACAATTAAACAGAAGGAATAACTGCAGGTGACCGTAAAGAAGTGTTTAGAATCTGAATTTTTCAGAGATTCATTGTCTAAGAGCTGTGAGCTTATATCCTGACCTTAGTTTTAATTAAGCATTATAACTTTAGTCGTTGACTTTGGTTTTAGTTCAGCATTTTAACAAAGATTAATGGTTTCAGTTGTGTTTCTTCAATTCTTGAACTTAATTGTGACTCAGTATTGTGCAGACCAGAGTGTAAGTGCAGTTCAACAGTTTGACTTACATTGGTATTTCTGATTGAATATCTTTGAACACAGTTATTGATTTTTAAAGTTGAATTTAATATTTAATTGATTAATTATTCATTGTTTTTTAATTTCATTTTACTTCCAATTTTAAACCTTTCGAATTCTGATTTGGAACTGGATTGTGATTGTGATTCTGATTTAGATGTTGAGTTTGATTTCGGAATTCCAGCTTCAATTTTGGATTCGAGATTCCTTCACATATCCAGTATTGACTAATTTTGGTACATTTACTATTTTACATAGTTCCTAAGAATCAATTTTGACACGGACGGCGCAACATATTTGAGAGATCGTTGACCTCTCTTACACTACAGACGTATGCTAACATTTACTGCTGAACTTTTGGCAGTTCTGTGTTTTGTAAGAAATTTGAGCAAAAAACTGTAGTTAGTAGATATAATAAAAGTGTTTAATAATTCATAATTAATAATTCATAGTTAGTCATAATCATAAGGGTTTTGAGAATGCATAATTAAGATAAACAAACATGCAGAAGCATGAAACTTCTGCCAAGTTGCAGATGTTTAACTTTCATTTTGAAGGATTATTATAGATGGGATTAAACAATAACTGACAATCATTGAATGTGTTAGCTGCTCAGAAGAGACAGATGTGAAGACAGGCGTTTGCTGAGCTGAGGGTGGGTAGCCAATAGAAATTGAGATAGACGGAAGGGAGGAGTCGTGAATTAATATGTGGGTGGGTTAGAAGCGTTTTTTCTGCCTCTTTAGTTTGTGAATCTGCGGGACGGCTGTGTCCTGGGACCTGAGGTAGTTTTTTTCCAAATGGGGTTGTATTGTTTTAATATGTCATAGGAGTGTACACTCCAATGTATAACTGTAATCGTGCTTACATCAGTGGAATTAAATTCCTTATAATTGTAAACCAGTTTGGGTAGCGTTACTATCGCAGCGTGTGTGTCGACGGCACAAAGCCGGCCACATGGCAGTCACATGTGCTCTGGCCTTCTCTCTTGTTGTGAGGTAAAATTCTTCCATAACAAATTTGGCGAACCCCAGATGGGACAGTCTTGCCGGCCTCGCTGTGTGTGCTGACGGCGGCGGTAGTCAAGCAGACAATCCTGGGCCCACAATATCGGTCGGCAGAGCCGTTTCATGAAATCTGTGAGTTAGCTATTAGGATCTTAGGGGAATCTCTGCTTGGCTAAGCGCTGCTAACGGCTAACGCTCCGTTGCCGGTGGGTACGTTCCAACAGAGGGAGGCCATGTCCACTGAGGTAAGTACGATTTACTGTCTGAAGTATGATGAACTTAAGGGATTAGTCAAGAGTATAAGGATCCTAAGAATTAATTAAAGACGGACAGCGCTGTGTAAGTAAGTAAATCACCACATTGGAATCAAGCAAGCTGTGGTACGGGCGATACTGCTTTGCTCATGCTGGGAGCCTCCTTCGGCCCAACATAAGTATTGTTAGGCCTGCAGATAGCTAGTTTAAAGCAGTTATGTAGCGAGGCGAACTGAGATGTTGTGGGCTTTGAGGGGCTTAGGTGTGCAAACCTTTGTGGGCTTAGTCCACAAATGTCGGGTCACGTCGCATAAGTTGCTTAGTGAGCTAGGCTAGCGGGAGTTAGCTTCTGAGGCCGCAGGCTTCAGGAAAGACACTCTTGCTAGCTTTGGCTGTGAATATAATTAGTGGATCATGTGGTGATTCAGAGGGCGTAGAATAAGGGCTTTGGTGAAACTAGACAGACTGGGTGAGTGGTTTGTGGCGTTGGAAGTGAATAACTCGCGTTTCATATACGTAACAGTGAGCTCAGGTCCGGCGGAGCTAAAGCCCGTTAACCGGAGGTTTAAGGGTTAATAATAACAATAATACGTGTGACTAGTCTGTGTTTTAGCAGCGTGGAAATACGTTTAAAATGATGACTAAATAAGTCCAATAATACGTGTGACTAGTCTGTGTTTTAGCAGCGTGGAAATACGTTTAAAATGATTGCTATTGCATGACCGCGCTGTGGGGAGCTAACGCTAGCTACGTGTAGCTCCGGCGTTGCGGTACGATGTATGTAAAATAAGTGCTTATAAAATAAAATAACGGCTGGATTGAGAGAGGAGACAGAAGGCGTATGAGTGGAATTAAAGTGTGGGATTTTGGTGATACTTGTGTGTGCGTACGCTTTATCAGAAGCTCCGTTTTTTCGTTAGCATTGCGGATAGCATATCTGTAAAAAAGCCGGTTTCATGACAACTTCCGGTTTGGCGCAGAACAACTTCCGGTCCGGCGCAGACGGCAGGGCAGGTTTATTTATATAGCACATTTCAGGGTGCTTCGCATAGAACCATTAGGAGCATCAAAACATAGGGCAAAAGAAAAGGAGATTTAAAAACAATTAAACAGAAGGAGTAACTGCTAGTTAATGATAATAATAATATTAAACCTAGTGTTTTGAATCTGTCATTACATTAGTACTAAAAGAGACTGACATCTGGTGACTTAGAGAGACAATCACAGCATAGTTTTATGCCACCCAGTGGCTTCCTAGATAAATTACACAAAACAGTCTTAGAAATTCATTGTCTATGACCTTTGTGCTTACATCCTGACTTTAGTTTTAATTAAGCAGTATAACTTTAGTTGTTGACTTTGGTTTTAATTCAGCATTTTAACAAAGATTAATGGTTTCAGTTGTTCTTCAATTCTTGAACTTAATTGTGATTCATTCTTGTGCAGACCAGAGTGTAAGTGCAGTTCAACAGTTTGACTTGCCTTGGTATTTCTGATTGAATATCTTGAACACAGTTATTGATTTTAAAGTTGAATTTAATATTTAATTGATTAATTATTCATTGTTTTTTAATTTCATTTTACTTCCAATTTTAAACCTTTCGAATTCTGATTTGGAACTGGATTGTGATTGTGATTCTGATTTAGATGTTGAGTTTGATTTCGGAATTCCAGCTTCAATTTTGGATTCGAGATTCCTTCACATATCCAGTATTGACTAATTTTGGTACATTTACTATTTTACATAGTTCCTAAGAATCAATTTTGACACGGACGGCGCAACATATTTGAGAGATCGTTGACCTCTCTTACACTACAGACGTATGCTAACATTTACTGCTGAACTTTTGGCAGTTCTGTGTTTGTTTCAGTCAAGGTGCGTGGTTGAGCGGATCCCAGTTTTGGAGTCAGCGGCCACACGCCATACAGCACAGAGGGTGAGTTGACTTTGATTCAGGTGATGACAAGCATGCACATTTAATACACACATTTTAATACTCCTAGGCTGCATAATGTTTACATTAAAGAAGCAGAGTAAGGAAGTAGGAGCACTGGTAAGAAGACTAAAATGTGAAGTAACAGAAGTAGAACGCATTAGAAAAGATTTGCAACAGCAGATAGAGGAAAGACGAGCAGAAAGTAAAGAAGACGAGGATATAAAGAGCATGCAGCGGCGGCTGCTGAAACTTCAAATAGCGGCGGCTGACAGAGAGATAAGTAGAAAACATCTGGCCAAGAAACAGATGGCCGTAGACAAGGCTCAGGCCTCACAACAGCCCCAATATCCAGCTGCACCCCCGACCTCATACCAACCAAATCCAGCAGTACCAGCCCACACAGTGGTGTACTACCAACCTCCACCACATTATAGAGGCAGAGGACGTGCACGGGCATCCAACAGAGGCAGAGAATATGGAAGAGGCAGAGCTTACCAAGCAGGCGGATATGGCCAACCAGGAAACAGAGAAAACCCTGACAGGTTTGGTGAGTGCTACGTATGTGGGAGATGGGGCCATTGGGCCCGAGACTGCCCAAGGCAAATGGGAAGAGGAAGACAGATCAGTGCAGCACCACAACATGCTCCGTTCCCACCACAACATCAGCAGTACCTACGACCAGGTCCAGCTGGACCTCCTCCCGTGAGACATCAACAGATGCCCATGCTGTCACCAGGACCATGGGGGGGGTTCACTGTATAGGCAAGATACATAGATGGTTGCCATGTGATCCCTTACAGCAGAGATATCGAGGTGAAGGGGGGATATGGTAAGGTGTCAAACATTTATGGTAAGGTGTCAAACATATTTTGTAGATCCACATTTAGAATCGTTTTCAGTAAAGGTGCTACTCACAAATTATGAGATTTAATAACGTCATGATAAACCACAACTAGACTTGCTAACTCTAGAAATTGAGAAATATACGGGAGCTCTAACTAACATGAGCCGAGTGTTGTTTCCTCAGGTGACAAACGCAGAAGCAGCAGCTGACGAAAGGAAGCAGGCTGATGTGTCACCAGGCAGTCTGGTGTGGATAAAAGTCCACAAACGCAAGTGGAGTGAACCAAGGTGGACCGGTCCATGGGAGGTAGTATTGGCAACCTCACATGACACCACCTCACTCACTGTGCAGCAGCGAAGGTAACGAGTAAGACACTCGCAGAGACAGGATTGAACATCAGACAGGAAAATTTGAAGCCAAAGACACCTCAAAAGAGGGGTTTAGACAGTACTGAAGATGACGTTTTCCCCACAGTTTAAGCGAGGGCGTCCATTAGGAGACTCTAGGGTCAGTGGGTTATGGAAGTCTGTAGTTGCTTTCTTCCTGATTTCAGTAGCTTCCCTCTTAGTATGTGGAATTAACCACAGACAGGAACCAGATCACATGCATGACTACATCAGGATTCGACATTTAGCCTCAGTAGCTAATCAAACCGATCTTAGACCACGTAGAGAGGCTTCTCCGACGACACTCACCTATGAAAATGTAACTCTCACTCTTACGTTCAAAGAAGGTACAACATCAACGGTCCAGGTCGACTTCTGTGAAGTCGTTTCCGGTCCCAGGTATGAACACATCTACGGGTGGATGTCCAAAACCTTGTGCATCATAACTGACGAGTGTGGGCCCGCCACAAATAAGTATGGTAAGCTGTTATCGTATCATAACTGTGATTGTGAAGATTGGGGATGGGCAACGATGAATACAGGTGGCGAGGGTTTAGGAAAAGACCCCAACCCAGGTCTTAAAGACCGACTAAAGATGTTAAATGCCCCAGCTTCTTATCACGTGTAGAAAAGGGGTGGGTAGATGTAATCCTTTAAGACTTACCTTAACAGACCCAAAATTGACTGACGGAGGACTTTACGTAGTACAGGGAAAGGCTACTGATAGTCCTGCCCCACAAGGGCTCATTAGGATTATTGTTAAGCCTGTAAAAAGACCAGGTTCGACATACGACTGACGCAGAGAATGAGGTAAGGGGTGGAAACCGGAATGGCAGATGGGAATTTATGGTGGGTACAATATACGGCTTCAAGCCAGTAGTACAGATTGTATTGTGTGTTTAGGATCTAGACCCCTAGCAACACCAGTTCCTTCAAGATTCAGACTCCTAAGTCCTGAATTAGTTGTATTTTAACTCTGTTTACTGATGACACTTTGCCCCTCCAACACACTTGTCAGAGGCTGCACTGGCATTACCCACCTGTAGAATATAATACCCCACCTCTGTTCAAAGTTACAGAGGGTCCATTTGATTGTATAGTCTCAGATACCGCTAAGGGCCCAATGTAGGTAGTATTATTGCAAATTAAAGCAAATTGTAGCAACAGTCACCTATATCTTGCCTGTCACTGATGCAACTTATGGAGAACTCATCTCTCCACGCCCACATGCTAACAGAAGATCCAAAAGAGATGCCGGCGGCCCGAAGGGGGCCTTTGATGACCAAGTGTACATAAGATGTCATAAGACTGCCAAGGGGGGTGTCTAATGACTTTCAAGCCAGAAATCAAATAGCAGCAGATTTAGAATCTGTTTTCTCTCAGAGGGTGATGATTAATAAAAATGTCGATTGGATCAACTACATTTACTATAACCAACAGCGTTTAGTAAACTTCACCAGTGACGCCATATCAGGACTGCATGCACAGCTGGCGAAGACTAGTTTAATGACCTTGCAGAACAGAATGGCATTAGATATGATTTAGCAGAGAAAAGTGGCGTGTGCCAGATGTTTGGGTCTGCGTGCTGCACTTTCATTCCAAATAACACAGCTCCTGATGGATCGGTGACCAGGGCTCTGGAGGGACTGACAGCACTCAGCCAAGAGCTAGCAGACAACTCTGGTGTCACGAATCCATTCACCGACTGGTTGGGAAGTATGCTTAGCCAGTGAAAACATACATTTTTGGCAATCGTAATTATTCTGTGTGCTGTCATCATAGACCGCCTAGTTGTCTGTGGATGGGGGTTCCCGTGCATCCGTGGACCTCTACAGGGGTTTATTGTTTCACCGATGAGCCAGACACCAGTCCAGGCAACCAGTTATGTGACGAGGATGAGGACGAATTGGAGCTTCTGATGGCCACAGTCTAGATGAGGCCACCAGAGGGACTTCACGAGCGGTTCCTGACCATCCTCTCGGAGATCCTGAAGGACCTGATAAAGGCCCAGATGGACTTCTAAAACATCCAGTGAGATGTTGGAAGTTTGGAAAATAGACGGATTGTTTTGGATGAGTATTCGGAGATTAAATTTTTTGTTTAATTGGGTTATAAAGGGATTTTAGGGTGTAAAAGATTAAGAAATGTAATTTTGTCACGTGTAAAAGAACAGTCAAGGCTTCTCAGTATGTGTTCTCTAGCCTACAGGCTGTATCCTGATCCTGCCAGCCCCAAGACGTGGAAGGCAGTGACTCTCAACGCACTCTATCTTGAAACGAACTGAACAGAAATACTTGAAATGATATCTGTGTGCATGCATTCTTTGCCTCGGTTTAGATAGATAGGGAGCCTCTCCCTGGATTGAGTAGGGGGGAGGTCTCCAGGGACATTCGAATAACTAACTACATTTGAGTAGCTAACTCACAGTGAACTGTGAGTTAGGGGGGAATTGTAAGAAATTTGAGCAAAAAACTGTAGTTAGTAGATATAATAAAAGTGTTTAATAATTCATAATTAATAATTCATAGTTAGTCATAATCATAAGGGTTTTGAGAATGCATAATTAAGATAAACAAACATGCAGAAGCATGAAACTTCTGCCAAGTTGCAGATGTTTAACTTTCATTTTGAAGGATTATTATAGATGGGATTAAACAATAACTGACAATCATTGAATGTGTTAGCTGCTCAGAAGAGACAGATGTGAAGACAGGCGTTTGCTGAGCTGAGGGTGGGTAGCCAATAGAAATTGAGATAGACGGAAGGGAGGAGTCGTGAATTAATATGTGGGTGGGTTAGAAGCGTTTTTTCTGCCTCTTTAGTTTGTGAATCTGCGGGACGGCTGTGTCCTGGGACCTGAGGTAGTTTTTTTCCAAATGGGGTTGTATTGTTTTAATATGTCATAGGAGTGTACACTCCAATGTATAACTGTAATCGTGCTTACATCAGTGGAATTAAATTCCTTATAATTGTAAACCAGTTTGGGTAGCGTTACTATCGCAGCGTGTGTGTCGACGGCACAAAGCCGGCCACATGGCAGTCACATGTGCTCTGGCCTTCTCTCTTGTTGTGAGGTAAAATTCTTCCATAACAGTTTGTTTCAGTCAAGGTGCGTGGTTGAGCGGATCCCAGTTTTGGAGTCAGCGGCCACACGCCATACAGCACAGAGGGTGAGTTGACTTTGATTCAGGTGATGACAAGCATGCACATTTAATACACACATTTGAATACTCCTAGGCTGCATAATGTTTACATTAAAGAAGCAGAGTAAGGAAGTAGGAGCACTGGTAAGAAGACTAAAATGTGAAGTAACAGAAGTAGAACGCATTAGAAAAGATTTGCAACAGCAGATAGAGGAAAGACGAGCAGAAAGTAAAGAAGACGAGGATATAAAGAGCATGCAGCGGCGGCTGCTGAAACTTCAAATAGCGGCGGCTGACAGAGAGATAAGTAGAAAACATCTGGCCAAGAAACAGATGGCCGTAGACAAGGCTCAGGCCTCACAACAGCCCCAATATCCAGCTGCAACCCCGACCTCATACCAACCAAATCCAGCAGTACCAGCCCACACAGTGGTGTACTACCAACCTCCACCACATTATAGAGGCAGAGGACGTGCACGGGCATCCAACAGAGGCAGAGAATATGGAAGAGGCAGAGCTTACCAAGCAGGCGGATATGGCCAACCAGGAAACAGAGAAAACCCTGACAGGTTTGGTGAGTGCTACGTATGTGGGAGATGGGGCCATTGGGCCCGAGACTGCCCAAGGCAAATGGGAAGAGGAAGACAGATCAGTGCAGCACCACAACATGCTCCGTTCCCACCACAACATCAGCAGCACCTACGACCAGGTCCAGCTGGACCTCCTCCCATGAGACATCAACAGATGCCCATGCTGTCACCAGGACGATGGGGAGGTTCAGGGTATAGCCAAGATACATAGATGGTTGCCATGTGATCCCTTACAGCAGAGATATCGAGGTGAAGGGGGAATATGGTAAGGTGTCAAACAGATATGGTAAGGTGTCAAACATTTTTTGTAGATCCACATTTAGAATCGTTTTCAGTAAAGGTGCCACTCACAAATTTTGAGATTTAATAACGTCATGATAAACCACAACTAGACTTGCTAACTCTAGAAATTGAGAAATATACGGGAGCTCGAACTAACATGAGCCGAGTGTTGTTTTCTCAGGTGACAAACGCAGAAGCAGCAGCTGACGAAAGGAAGCAGGCTGATGTGTCACCAGGCAGTCTGGTGTGGATAAAAGTCCACAAACGCAAGTGGAGTGAACCAAGGTGGACCGGTCCATGGGAGGTAGTATTGGCAACCTCACATGACACCACCTCACTCACTGTGCAGCAGCGAAGGTAACGAGTAAGACACTCGCAGAGACAGGATTGAACATCAGACAGGAAAATTTGAAGCCAAAGACACCTCAAAAGAGGGGTTTAGACAGTACTGAAGATGACGTTTTCCCCACAGTTTAAGCGAGGGCGTCCATTAGGAGACTCTAGGGTCAGTGGGTTATGGAAGTCTCTAATTACTTTCTTCCTGATTTCAGTAGCTTCCCTCTTAGTATGTGGAATTAACCACAGACAGGAACCAGATCACATGCATGACTACATCAGGATTCGACATTTAGCCTCAGTAGCTAATCAAACCGATCTTAGACCACGTAGAGAGGCTTCTCTGACGACACTCACCTATGAAAATGTAACTCTCACTCTTATGTTCAAAGAAGGTACAACATCAACGGTCCAGTTCGACTTCTGTGAAGAAGTTTCCAGTCCCAAGTATGAACACGCCTGCGGGTGGATGACCAAAACCGTGTGCATCATAACTGACGAGTGTGGGCCTGCCACACATAAGTATGGGAAGCTGTTATCATATTATGCCTGTGATGTGTACAAAGGGGGTGGGTAGATGTAATCCTTAAGACTTACCTAAATTGACTGACTGAGGACTTTACGTAATACAGGGAAAGGCTACTGATAGTCCTGCCCCACAAGGGCTCATTAGGATTATTGTTAAGCCTGTAAAAAGACCAGGTTCGACATACGACTGACGCAGAGAATGAGGTAAGGGGTGGAAACTGGAATGGCAGATGGGAATTTATGGTGGGTACAATATACGGCTTCAAGCCAGTAGTACAGATTGTATTGTGTGTTTAGGATCTAGACCCCTAGCAACACCAGTTCCTTCAAGATTCAGACTCCTAAGTCCTGAATTAGTTGTATTTTAACTCTGTTTACTGATGACACTTTGCCCCTCCAACACACTTGTCAGAGGCTGCACTGGCATTACCCACCTGTAGAATATAATACCCCACCTCTGTTCAAGGTTTCAGAGGGTCCATTTGATTGTATAGTCTCAGATACCGCTAAGGGCCCAATGTAGGTAGTATTATTGCAAATTAAAGCAAATTGTAGCAACAGTCACCTATATCTTGCCTGTCACTGATGCAACTTATGGAGAACTCATCTCTCCACGCCCACATGCTAACAGAAGATCCAAAAGAGATGCCGGCGGCCCGAAGGGAGCTTTTGATGACCAAGTGTACATAAGATGTCATAAGACTGCCAAGGGGGGTGTCTAATGACTTTCAAGCCAGAAATCAAATAGCAGCAGATTTAGAATCTGTTTTCTCTCAGAGGGTGATGATTAATAAAAATGTCGATTGGATCAACTACATTTACTATAACCAACAGCGTTTAGTAAACTTCACCAGTGACGCCATATCAGGACTGCATGCACAGCTGGCGAAGACTAGTTTAATGACCTTGCAGAACAGAATGGCATTAGAGATGATTTAGCAGAGAAAAGTGGCGTGTGCCAGATGTTTGGGTCTGCGTGCTGTACTTTCATTCCGAATAACACAGCTCCTGATGGATCGGTGACCAGGGAGCTGGAGGGACTGACAGCACTCAGCCAAGAGCTAGCAGACAACTCTGGTGTCACTGATCCGTTCACCGACTGGTTGGGAAGTATGCTTAGCCAGTGAAAACATACATTTTTGGCAATCGTAATTATTCTGTGTGCTGTCATCATAAGCCTCCGAGTTGTCTGTGGATGGGGGTTCCCGTGCATCCGTGGACCTCTACAGGGGTTTATTGTTTCACCGATGAGCCAGACACCAGTCCAGGGCAACCAATTATGTGTCGGGGATGAGGGAGAATTGGAGCTTCTGATGGCCACAGTCTAGATGAGGCCACCAGCGGTGCCATAGCGGAACTTCACAAGCGGTTCCTGACCATCCTCTCGGAGATCCTGAAGGACCTGATAAAGGCCCAGATGGACTTCTAACACATCCGGTGAGATATTGGAAATTTGGGAAATAGACTGATTGTTCTGGATGAGTAATTTGAGATTTTATTTTTAATTAATGGGTTATAATGGGATTTTAGGGTGTAAAGATTAAGAAATGTAATTTTGACAGGTGTAAAAGAACAGTCAAGGCTTCTCAGTATGTGTTCTCTAGCCTACAGGCTGTATCCTGATCCTGCCAGCCCCAAGACATGGAAGGCAGTGATTTTCAACGCAGTCGATCTTTTCCTTTGTTACGGATTCTATCTTTCCCTTTTTAAATTTTCCTTTTTGTCTTCCTTTTACGGACTCAATTTTTCCCTTTTTTACGGATTAAATTTTCCTTTTTCGTCTTCCTTCTACGGACTCAATTTTGAAACGAACTGAACAGAAATACTTGAAATGATATCTGTGTGCATGAATTGTTTGCCTCTGTTTAGATAGATAGGAAGCCTCTCCCTGGATTGAGTAGGGGGGAGGTCTCCAGGGACATTTGAAAAACTAACTACATTCGAGTAGCTAACTCACAGTGAACTGTGAGTTAGGGGGGAATTGTAAGAAATTTGAGTAAAAAACTGTAGTTAGTAGATATAATAAAAGTGTTTAATAATTCATAATTAATAATTCATAGTTAGTCATAATCATAAGGGTTTTGAGAATGCATAATTAAGATAAACATAAGCATGAAACTTCTGCCAAGTGCAGAAGTATAACTTTTATTTTGAAGGATTATTATAGAAGGGTTTAAAACGTAACTGACAGTCATTGAATGTGATGATGAACTCAGAGCCAGACAGTAGAATACACTCCTGGAGGATAGCCAATAGGAATCGGGATAAACGGAGGAGGAGGTGTTTCGAACAGATGTGGGAGGTTTAATTTAAGCCTTTTTCCTCTCTCGTGTCATGGCTCTCGGAGGACGGACGTGTTTTTCACCTGAGAAGCTGAGTTGAGGTTTTTTGCAAATGGGGTTTTATTGTTTTAATATGTCATAGGAGTGTACACTCCAATGTATAACTGTAAATGTACTTACATCAGTGGAATTAAATTCCTTATAATTGTAAACCAGTTTGGGTAGCGTTATTATCGCAGCGTGTGTCGACGGCACAAAGCCGGCCACATGGCAGTCACATGGCTGGCTCCGGCCTCCCCTTTGTTATGAGGTAAGGGGTGGAAACTGGAATGGCAGATGGGAATTTATGGTGGGTACAATATACGGCTTCAAGCCAGTAGTACAGATTGTATTGTGTGTTTAGGATCTAGACCCCTAGCAACACCAGTTCCTTCAAGATTCAGACTCCTAAGTCCTGAATTAGTTGTATTTTAACTCTGTTTACTGATGACACTTTGCCCCTCCAACACACTTGTCAGAGGCTGCACTGGCATTACCCACCTGTAGAATATAATACCCCACCTCTGTTCAAGGTTTCAGAGGGTCCATTTGATTGTATAGTCTCAGATACCGCTAAGGGCCCAATGTAGGTAGTATTATTGCAAATTAAAGCAAATTGTAGCAACAGTCACCTATATCTTGCCTGTCACTGATGCAACTTATGGAGAACTCATCTCTCCACGCCCACATGCTAACAGAAGATCCAAAAGAGATGCCGGCGGCCCGAAGGGAGCTTTTGATGACCAAGTGTACATAAGATGTCATAAGACTGCCAAGGGGGGTGTCTAATGACTTTCAAGCCAGAAATCAAATAGCAGCAGATTTAGAATCTGTTTTCTCTCAGAGGGTGATGATTAATAAAAATGTCGATTGGATCAACTACATTTACTATAACCAACAGCGTTTAGTAAACTTCACCAGTGACGCCATATCAGGACTGCATGCACAGCTGGCGAAGACTAGTTTAATGACCTTGCAGAACAGAATGGCATTAGAGATGATTTAGCAGAGAAAAGTGGCGTGTGCCAGATGTTTGGGTCTGCGTGCTGTACTTTCATTCCGAATAACACAGCTCCTGATGGATCGGTGACCAGGGAGCTGGAGGGACTGACAGCACTCAGCCAAGAGCTAGCAGACAACTCTGGTGTCACTGATCCGTTCACCGACTGGTTGGGAAGTATGCTTAGCCAGTGAAAACATACATTTTTGGCAATCGTAATTATTCTGTGTGCTGTCATCATAAGCCTCCGAGTTGTCTGTGGATGGGGGTTCCCGTGCATCCGTGGACCTCTACAGGGGTTTATTGTTTCACCGATGAGCCAGACACCAGTCCAGGGCAACCAATTATGTGTCGGGGATGAGGGAGAATTGGAGCTTCTGATGGCCACAGTCTAGATGAGGCCACCAGCGGTGCCATAGCGGAACTTCACAAGCGGTTCCTGACCATCCTCTCGGAGATCCTGAAGGACCTGATAAAGGCCCAGATGGACTTCTAACACATCCGGTGAGATATTGGAAATTTGGGAAATAGACTGATTGTTCTGGATGAGTAATTTGAGATTTTATTTTTAATTAATGGGTTATAATGGGATTTTAGGGTGTAAAGATTAAGAAATGTAATTTTGACAGGTGTAAAAGAACAGTCAAGGCTTCTCAGTATGTGTTCTCTAGCCTACAGGCTGTATCCTGATCCTGCCAGCCCCAAGACATGGAAGGCAGTGATTTTCAACGCAGTCGATCTTTTCCTTTGTTACGGATTCTATCTTTCCCTTTTTAAATTTTCCTTTTTGTCTTCCTTTTACGGACTCAATTTTTCCCTTTTTTACGGATTAAATTTTCCTTTTTCGTCTTCCTTCTACGGACTCAATTTTGAAACGAACTGAACAGAAATACTTGAAATGATATCTGTGTGCATGAATTGTTTGCCTCTGTTTAGATAGATAGGAAGCCTCTCCCTGGATTGAGTAGGGGGGAGGTCTCCAGGGACATTTGAAAAACTAACTACATTCGAGTAGCTAACTCACAGTGAACTGTGAGTTAGGGGGGAATTGTAAGAAATTTGAGTAAAAAACTGTAGTTAGTAGATATAATAAAAGTGTTTAATAATTCATAATTAATAATTCATAGTTAGTCATAATCATAAGGGTTTTGAGAATGCATAATTAAGATAAACATAAGCATGAAACTTCTGCCAAGTGCAGAAGTATAACTTTTATTTTGAAGGATTATTATAGAAGGGTTTAAAACGTAACTGACAGTCATTGAATGTGATGATGAACTCAGAGCCAGACAGTAGAATACACTCCTGGAGGATAGCCAATAGGAATCGGGATAAACGGAGGAGGAGGTGTTTCGAACAGATGTGGGAGGTTTAATTTAAGCCTTTTTCCTCTCTCGTGTCATGGCTCTCGGAGGACGGACGTGTTTTTCACCTGAGAAGCTGAGTTGAGGTTTTTTGCAAATGGGGTTTTATTGTTTTAATATGTCATAGGAGTGTACACTCCAATGTATAACTGTAAATGTACTTACATCAGTGGAATTAAATTCCTTATAATTGTAAACCAGTTTGGGTAGCGTTATTATCGCAGCGTGTGTCGACGGCACAAAGCCGGCCACATGGCAGTCACATGGCTGGCTCCGGCCTCCCCTTTGTTATGAGGTAAAAATTCTTCCATAACAAATTCCATTACAATCAAATAGAAGAAGAAAAACACTTCCAAAAACATTAATGTTGCTGAAGTAGGCAATGGTTTGCTTACTTACTGTATTCGCCACACCACTTTTAAAAGCAACAATGTGTCACTGTGTGTCTTTCTGTAAGCCCCCTTGTGGCCAAGATTAGATGCAGCTTAAGAAGTGCCATAAACCGGATTCAGGGCATTAATCGAGCAGCAAACAGCTATTGCTGTGTAAAGATACAGTGTAGACATCATACTCATAAAAAGCAGAATTGATGACAAGCTGCAACCTCTGTGTTTGATAACGTGCGACAGTCATGTCATGTCAGCCGATGGCAACACTACCAACATTACTTGCTGCCAGCTTCTGTTTGACTTGTTTTTTCGGGGGGGGGGGGCATTGTTGGGGAGGAGAATGCTGCTTCATGCCGATAGCTTTTCAAACCCAGACTTTGTTGCTGCAAGATAAAAGCCCTGTAATCTTCAAAGCTACAAGAATGCATGCTCACAAATGATTAGTGCTGATTGAACAACTGCAAATACATGACTGGGCTTTTTGTTTTCAGCATGTGTCACAATCACACAATGGAAAAGAAATGTGATACGCTTGGTGGTTGCAAATGGTATGGATGGATGGAAGGATAGATAGATAGATCAAAGAAGAAGGACAAGGTCCAACCACCTTGGGTGGGCTCACCATGTGAAATCTTTTGTTTTGTTAAAGTGATGCGGAGGGGCTCCGAGCTGCTCAGGGGGCAGTGTCGTCCTGAAAGAACACCAGCTGCTCACACAGATGGGTTTGGAGCATGCTCATAAAGACAGCGTTGGATCCAGAACAGATAGTCGGGGCCAGACTATAACAGTTAAGGAGGCTGATACAGTGTTAGTAGATAGTAAAAGCAATGAGATGTTAAAGGAGTGCTAAAAGAAAACTGATCAAAATAGATGCAGCGGAACACATTCTTCTTCCCCGTCAAAACCTGGCACCTGCATTACCCCCGGTTGGTTTGGGCTGATAAGCAACACCATCGACCTACGGCTGACAGACGTTCAATTAAATTTTTCAATTCATTTTTGTATAGCTCAAAATCACAAATTACAAATTAGCCTCAGAGGGCTTTACAATCTGTACACATGCGACATCCTCTGTCCCGGAAGCCTCACATCGGAACGGGAGAAACTCTCCCAAAAAAACCTTTAACGGGGAGAAGAGAGGGACATCAACCAATGAACCCAACATCGTGATTGAAAAGCCCACATGATGATGATTTGATCAGTTTGGAGGACTCGTGCAGCCCCCTCAGCACAGTTCAATCAGTTCAATCCGAGTCCCATGAACCAAAGTATTGAACAAATTAAAATGCTGCCCTGATGTTAAGAGGATCATAAACGTTTTTCAGTACATTCTTTATCATCGAGACATTTCACTCAAAAGCTACAAGTGTCAACCATTTAGTGGCGCTGGAGGTAAAGTCAGGGGATCACCAAAGTCAGTTGTGGAGATCTTCTGGGAACCATGAATGTTTGTACAAAATGTGTACCAATCCCTTCAGTAAAAGCTAAGATAAGTGAAAAGTCTGACCTACTTGGTAGCACTCGGGGGAAATCTCCGGGATCACCATAGTTTTATGATTCATCGTCTGGGGACCAAGAATGTCTGGTGAAAATGTTATTGCTGCCAATTGTTGTTCTGGATAGAAATGTTGACCGGTAGCCCGACATTGCCAGCCATAAAGCCATGCCACAAGGAACAAAATGCTACAAACAACAAAATGATCAGTCTCTCGATCAAATCAAGGCTGTGCACAACATGCATGACTGCATGATTCAGTTCTCCTCTCCGTTGTTTCTCTTGCTTACTGTTACCATAATGAGGACTGCTGGATTCTGCTGGAAGGAGGATTATGTAAGAATTCACCTCTGAGGAAGTTGAAAGGCATCGCCCCAGGTCAGTCGACTAATGACTGAAGTTGCGTTAACGCTCTGTTGTAAGGTTTCAAACAGGTTGCCTCATTATCAGACTTATTGTCAACCAGCACATTGAGTTGGGTATTAATGTGAACAAATGAGACCGAACAATAACCATGTACAACCTTCCGGCATGTGTGGCTTTGCAAGGTCAATCAAAGACACTTCATTTGGTATTAAGTGTAATCAGGCGGCAACCTCCGGTTCTGAAAAGTGAAGCCAATGTGGAAGAGTCTTAAAACTTGCATTCTCTCTACTGACAAGAGACGCATTCGGTTGCAAGAAGTCTGGTTGTATAGAAGTTTATGAGAAAATCACTCTACTTCTCTCTTGATTTATTCCCTCAGTAAACATTGTAAACATGAGTTTATGTCTCAATCTCTAGTTTCAAGTCTTCTTCAATACAGCATGATGTTCATTTAGTAAATTATGATCCATTTAGAGTCAAACAGACCATAAAGTGGAGTATGATTTAGGGCGGGGTTAATGTGATTGACAGGCGTCTCTACGTCACTCCTCCGCATTCCAAATATGGTAACTTCTGTTCATTGGTCGTGAAAGAAAACAACAGGGTGACGGACGTATACCAAGATGGCTACCAACTCGAGGCTTCATAACGTCAGTCCACAAACCAATGACGTCACGATGATAACGTCCACTTCTTATATAAAGTCTGAGTGTGATGAAAAGTGTTAACTATGTCAAAAGCAAAAATATACCATATTACAGGACAATTATTCGTGCATCCTCCCAGCGACACGGCCAGCGACTAAATATGAATATAAAAGTAAAAAGCCAACTCAATTATATGAAAACCCAGAGCATAGATTATATTCGTGTAAAGTCAGATCTTGATTAATGATGAATGTTAATTGGACCAGAAGATGTCCAGCTTTAGTCCCTCTTAAAGGTCAAGACACTAACATATGTTGCAAAGTTATTCAGCTTCAAACTTTGTCGATGCGTTGGACAATATTATCCTGTATTAAAAATACACAGGCACACACAAGGATGTAGTATGTATGTACCATACATTCAGGGCACACCTGTTCAATGCTCGCTAACGCAAATATCTAATCGGCCAATTACGTGCCAGCAACTCAATGCATTGAAGCACGTGGACATCGCCAAGAAAGGGGATTTAGGCTGAAAGTGGCGTGCTCGCTGGTGCCAGGCGGACTGGTTTGAGTACTTCACAAAGCTGATCTTCTGGGATTTTTACGCACAACCATAAGGATTTACAGAGACTGGTCCAAAAAGGATGAAATATCCAGTGAGCTGTAGTTCTCTGGGCGAAGATGCCTCGTCAGTGGCAGAGATCAGAGCTGACGTTGAACCTCAAGACAGATGGGCGACAGAAGGCCGAGTTCTCCAATGCTTTGGTGGCATCTCTTTGGATTTGTGGTGCTATTGTAAAGTGTGTGGTGAGAGCGAGGCCCTTTTGCATTCTGTACAAAACAGTCAGACAGGGAGACACTTTCTCTTGACTTTTTACACCAAACCAGCATCTCGGATATAAAATGAAACAACGATTAGGATTAAGATGCTTTCACTCTTATTTGGGACTCGTCACCCTTTCGTACATATCCTCTGACACAGTTTTGAACAGCGAACCAGTCTTGTGCTAGCGCTGACCGACAGTAACCTAGTACATTGTTAGCGGTTGAGCAAAAGATGAAAAAAGAAAACCTTTCAGTCGAACACACTTCCCTCCCCCCTCCTCCCCTCCCCTCCCCTCCCTCTGTGTCCTGTCCACTTGAGGAGAGCTCAGCAGTGCGAAAGACAAACAGCAACAGTCCCGTGGGACGGATGATCAGGCCACTGTGCAAGTATTTGTGTGTCTCTGGTTGAGAGAGTTCAGTACGTATGAAAGTGTGCGATTCTGCGTCAGTGTGCACATGTGTGTAGCTGTATGTGTGTGGATATAATACGTCCGTGTATCTGTGTGTGTGTGTGTGTAAGAGAGAGGGAGGTCAGTGGAAAGCTGACAGGTTGTGTGCTGTGGCAAGGGCACACAGGGAGTACAGCTGGGGAAGGATGGATGGATGGATGGATGGATGGATGGATGGATGGATTGAAGAGAGGAAGAAGCTCAGGAGGCAGTTGGAGTTAAAGTGTGTGTACGACTTTGCCGGTGGACGGGGAGACTTTGAAAGACACGCGGTCACAGCAGTCAGACGTATTGCCACGGAGGAGAAACCGTCCATTTTCTTGACAATTTCCAATCGGCCGATCAGATTGGACTGTTTTAATAAACGACCCACAAGTCTCTATATGTAAACATGCTGATGTTCAGTAAAGTGAAATGGAACACCTTTTTATTTTTTTGCATGTATCTGTGATTGACGGAGATACCGGTTATGTCCGTCTCAATTGTTTAGTTTCCTTTACAATATATATGCTTATAGTTCTTTAATAACTGTTTAATAATAAGGTTCTATAAACGAGATTCAGAGCGTTCGTATACCTTTTTGCAATGTTGTCGTTGTTTGAGCTGTTAGCACTGTTGGCCGCTAGTCGCCGGCTTAGAAATGAACACCTGTGCTCACAACAACAAAAATGACATTTCACAAATGGAATTCAGTTCAGGATCTT
The DNA here is from genome assembly GCF_949748355.1 of Melanostigma gelatinosum. Taxonomy (NCBI): domain Eukaryota; kingdom Metazoa; phylum Chordata; class Actinopteri; order Perciformes; family Zoarcidae; genus Melanostigma; species Melanostigma gelatinosum. The sequence goes on from NC_136645.1 coordinate 3,304,620, forward strand.
AGTTTGGTCAAACCTCGGCTGACTCTTTGAGTCGGCGAACACAGGGAGGACCAAGCGGGAGGTGAAGGATGGAGAGAGGAAAGAAAGAAACATATTAGGTTTGTCCTTCGATGTACCTCATCCTGTAAGGTGGAGGGATGGAACAAGAGGCAGTGAAGTGTTGGGAGTGAGAGCAGGACACGGGGGGGTGTGTGTACTCCCTCCCTCAGGCTGTATCCATCACCCAAACAGACCGATAGCCTCGTCCATGTCATTTATCTTTACCCACATCAATACAGGTGAAACTGCCTTGTGCTTTGTGTTCTCTCCGCACATCAACACGGTGTTCAGTATGTGTGTGACATTACTATACTATACTATGTGTTGATGCGGGTTGTGTTTCAGTGACGTACATATTTCCCCAAGTTTCTATAATTTCTCCTCCATTAACAAGTGTTGATAGAGTAAATATTTCCCCGCGATGCTCCTGTTGTGACAGGTAATTCGAATTAACATCATTCAACACTGCACCTCGCAGCGATTCTTGCCCTTTTAATCAGAGGCAGGGTTACATGACTGTTAATGCACACAAGCTGGTGACCTTTTGCTTACAGAGTGTCGCTCTCACCGCTCAGCCTCCTGCAAATATGAGCAGGCTGCCGACCTGAATGGGTTTTTAATCGACTTGCATGTTATCAGTTCCTCGCAGGACATTTTCTGTTTGTTTCTGACATTATAGCAGCGCGAAAGATTCTGGATCCAAGCCAGACTGTTGATAAACTCTATAATGTCAAATAACACCAACGCTGTTTCCCAATTCTACACAGTGTTAATTGCAAACATGAGTTTCAAGTTGTTTCACACTGGAAAATGATAACATATCGTATAAAACGAAGCATAAAAAAACTAATCCATTCATTCCCTGTGTATGAACTGCTGAAATAGTTTTTAGCATACAGAAGAGAATTGGGACCCAGTCTGACAGTTAACAGCCCGTAGAGGTTGTGCTTCTTCTCACATCCAAGTGAAACAAAATGTTTTGAACTGACTGAAATTGTGAGTCACTGCGGGCACAAAACTTCATGTAAAGCTCAACTAGCTTCTACCTCAGCTCCTTAAAAAAGCCGACGATCCAGACACATGCCTTTTTGCAGGTTATTGATAATGTACAATATAGGAAACCCAAACTCCGGGATATTGTTTATACGAAGAAACGAGCCTCCAGGTTATCGCAAAGGCAGCATTCTGAATGTTTGACTGTATGTTTGCCTGCAGAGTCAGGATTCACCGACTTGAGAGGGAGGAGAGAATGAGCAGTACAGAGAGGGAGAGAACAAAAAGAGAGGAAATGGAAAATGCAGGTTGTTTGTGCTTTTGCAATGGCTCGGTTCACCTCAAACGCATCAATACCACATGGACTGCACCTCAGCTGTGAGAGACGGAGCTCACTTCATGTGGGGGAAAAGAGAAAGCATATAGGACGGTGGAACGTCGCTCGACGGTTCGTTGCAGGTTTGCTTTCATGTCAGAAGGAAGGAAAATGCTTATTTTATATATGTGGTTTTAACATCTCCAGTTTCTGCCTCGCTGTTCCCTCCCTCCTGTCTTTGACGGCTCTAACAAGGTGAGAAAATGAGTTGAGGCAGTGCAGAGGGAGCAGAAAGAGAAGAGTGTGCTTGCATGTGCGAGGATTAAAAAAAGGTGTAAGGAAGCGCGGTAGGTGTGGATAGTTAACAAGGGGCAAGAAAACGATGATTTTCATTGAGGTCAGTGAAGTGTTGAAAACATGCTCATCCTCTCCTCCATTTCTCCGTCTCGCCTTCCTCTGTACCAGCTTTCTGCAGAGGCAATGTTCAAAGGTTGAATCGCAGCATCCGAGGCCTCACTGTGAGGTTTGATGGAGAAGAAACGGTACGATCGAGAAAAGCAGTGAGGGAGAGACAGAGAGGATGGAAAACAAAGGAAAGAATCAGAGAGGGGGGGGGGGGTTGAAACCATGACCCAGGAGAGAAAGCCGAACTCCGGTTTGGGTTTACTGAGGTGGAATAACTGTCATCCTCTAAACGTGCACCTCTTTAAGCTTAAATATCAGGGACTGAATTATTTTTTGGGGAGGTAGCATCAGGAGGCCACTGCAGCCAAACACATTTCTAGATTTGCTTCTGCATGCGGCCCTTTGAGACGCGACACAAGCAGAGAGAGAGAGACGGAGTGTGTGTGTGTGTGTGTGTGTGAACCTACAGTGGGGGGAGAAAATGCCTGTTTGCATGGCTGAAGGTGACTGTGACAGTTTTAGCCTCAGGGCATCACTTTCCTGACGCAGTCTGTCTGCTGCTCCAGTAGAAGGTTGATGTGTGTAGTTATTGCTGCAAACACACAAACAAACATATCCCACATATTCAATGCTTTCTGTGACTCAATGCTTGACAAAGTGTTTCTGTGCCGTAGTCTTCATACATGCTGGATCGGTCAACAAAAATAACAGGTTTTGAATGTCAAAATGTGATGAATAATTGGTTTATTATTATTTAGAAGCACAATGTCACAAAAACACAACGTAGCTTTGAAATTACACAAACCATTGTGTGTTTCTATCAAGTCAAACACTGAAACACAGGACACGTGCTGCACCTTGAGTAAGCAGTACATGACCTTCTTAATCCTGCACACAGTCACACTCACATACACTGTATACACATGTGCACTCACACTTGCACATATTCTACACACACACACACATGGACACAGCTGTGTTGTGGCCAACTTTTGAGTAAAACACTGGCGTCATTTCTCTGTGAAATAGCTGCTCCGCTTGCTGGAACACATTACAGGAGCTCTCACAGTGACACTCACCAGCACACACACCAGCACACACACACATGCAGAGAGACAAACAATGTTCTGAGACACATGGCCACACACTTATATGATATGCTTGAACATGTATAACACATCTCACTCCTCCCCTCAAACAATAAGCATCATTTATGCACAAATTAAGCGTGCAGACGTTTGTGTGTGTGTGTATGTGTAAGTGTTTGTTGTGTGTTGTTGTGTGTGTGTGTATGTCTGTGGGTTGTTGTCTTCATCCACACATCTTACTGACACTACAGGCAGCGTCTGTTGAGAAAAGCTCAATAATTATCTGCCTTTTTCTTCCTCCTTCCATCTCTCATCTCTGCCTTTTATTTTGTTGTTGCCTTTTGTCTCTGTCTCTGGTACACACACACACACACACACACTCTCACACACACACACACACACATTCGCTCTCGACTTTATAATTATTTCCACAACAATGATTGGGCCAGTTGATTAAAAAGGGTCTTGTGGGAGCTGTTTCCTGGTTAATGGCGTCTCCGTTCTACACAATGAGTTCACACAGCAAAAAACAATACACGATACCAAACACACACACACACACACACACACACACACACACACACACGTATACGTATACAAATACACATTTTGCATGCAAGGCATACACAAAAGACTCGTGCAGACTCTCAGACATTTGCTGACTAATGGCATCCGAGTTGTGCAGTTAGTTTGTATGTGCACACACACACACACACGCGTGTATACACAGTTCTTTGAACACACACGATCCATAATCGGATACATTTTAGCTGAAATTGTGTTCAACCAAATGTACTCCTTCCAAAAGGGCAAATCCTGTGTTTGTCAATGTCTCACATATTTTCCCAACAGCCAATCAGCGAGCAGATGGACTTTAGTTTCGTATTACATCAGTATATTTACAAAAACAACTGTCAAGAATAAATCTGCTTTATTGCAGCTTTGGGGTCATGGCGTTGGTCTTCATTCCATGTTGGTTATAACAACGACATACTCGCACGGTTAACTGCTCATATTTTGGAATGTGAAAGAAGTTTTAGCCGGGGGAGAAACACAAGTCGTCACATGAACACAGTGATCCACCACTTTTGGTGTGCTTTGGTTTTCTTGCTTTTGACTGGATTTAGTCCATTAAACAAACTCTGAAAGCGCACACGGACCGTACAGCCAAACACACAAACACACAGATGGCTCATGTAAACTACAGGCCGATGCTCCATGTGAATATTTTAAGATATAGCGGTTTGTCTGAATTGTGCGTATTCTTTTCCTGCTGCTAGTTAGTAGCTTGTGAAAGGCTGCCCTCTTTTTGTCTGGACTATGTGGCTACATGTCACACATTGCACCTTTAATGTGACCGTATGTGTGTGTTCATAGTTAGTAGCATTAGAACAGTAGGCCAGGGCCTCACAGATTATGATTTTTACTTCTTGCTTCGTGATCTTGTTTTCTTCTTGTTTTGTGATGCATATTTAAAGAGATTAATACTGATTGATGAAGCATCTGAACCATATCCACCACATGAGTGCTCACATGAACAAATGTTCAATGTGTGTAACAAAAGAGATAAACAAGAAGGATCCTACAAGCCAAGGGAGACTCGAGAAACAATGGTGTAAAAAACATTTTACTAAGCTTTTGTATTAAAATGAAGCCTGCATTTCCCAGAAACCGACACGCAAACATGCTACTTGCACGTCCCCTTTTTCTGGGGGTAATTTTTGCAGCTGCCGCTCACACATTTCTCCAAGACATCTCAACTACGACGGAAGAACTGTGCCCAATTCTGTTTCCTGCCGTAAAACGACATCCCTTTGTGAAGCATTTTACCACATTCCCCGTTAATGCAGCTCTGTGGAATACTATTTAAAATCAAATTGCGAAGATGTTAAAGGCTGCCAATATTTCCAGTCATGATCTCATTTGTTGTTGCTAATTACACCAACATGTCAAAGTTAATGTGATAGCAATTAATTGGGGTTAATGTACTGGAGGTAAAATCTTCCAGTTTGGCTTGTTTCCCAGCTCAACCTTTTTTTATTGATTAGTTTTTTCCTATCCTGTCCCGATAGTCGTACAATCACTACTCCCCCTCTTCAATTCAAAGAGTCAGTGTCACTTCATACAATATGTGAGCCTTATGCCTTGAGGCAAAGATGGGGACTTGGACCTCGAAGTCACTGGAGCCACGACAACCACGAAGAACTAACGTCACGCTACTGAGCATCAGCTGGATCAAATGATATCAAAGACAAATTGCAGTTTGCAAAATGTGCAGGAGAAAATGACATACGGTGGCACAAATGTCATTCGATTTGGTGAAAAGGGCATTTTGATTTGTTTACAACTCGAAACTCAAAGTTGAGGACTTGTCTGTCTTGACTTGGGACTTTCAAACAATGACTTGGTCGCTCTTCTGTTGTGTTCTAAGCAGACCGACGTGATGGCATGCAGCAAATGAAGAAATGTTCTTTAACCATAAGAGACTCGAGACTCTCGCTGGACTGCATCTCAAAGACTTGGGACTTGGACTTGTTTGAAGGACGTATATGTTTGAACTGTCTCCTCACTAGACCGTGAGGCTGTCTGTCAGCTTAAATTGGCTGCTGAGAAGAGCTGACGGCTAAAACAGACACACGGGTTGTTCTTCTTCCCCCCTCAGTCAGTTTATGAGTCCTCAGCGCCCCCTTTGTCTGCCTCTCTGTCTCCATCGCTCTGTTTCTCACTGTTCATGTCTCCATCTTTCTGTCAGATAACTGTCAGTAATAGGTTCCAGTGGAGGTGGCCTCCCGCTGAGTAAGTGATTTACTGCACAAACTGAACGGAGGAAAAGGAGGTTAACGCTTTCCTTTCAAAACTTCTCTTCTGCCCTGCTTGCTTTCAGGCTTTTCTGATTTCTTTATTGTATTCCTCGTCTTCTCTCCTTTCTTGATTCTTTTCTTTAGTGGCTCCTTGTCGGCTTCTTGCTCCCTGGTTTTTCTCTCATCTTTATTTATCTCTCTTCTTTTGTCCTCCCTGCTCTTTTGTCCCCCCCCCACCATCAGCACTGCTGTCTTCCCGAGTGTATAACAGACTTTACCCTGCGAGAAAGGGAGGAAAGCAAGGCTGCGACAGGTAGAGACAAGAGAGAAAGTAAAATAAGGAACGAAACAAAAATTATTCATCATTTCAGATATGTAGTGCTGAAAAGAAAGCAGGAAGGGTTGATTAACAACCACAAGTATATGTGTAGGCTTGGCTGGGTGTTGTTAAGATTTCCAATTTGTATTCTGCTGATAAATTGTGTTTCTTATTGATTCCTGATTCTGATTTGTGGAATGTTATGTGAGCAAGAAGGAAACCAAAATGTGTTGAAAGCGCATACTGCCTTCGTTTTCAGCAAATTGGGGTGTTGGTGTTTTTTTGTTATTTTTACAGAGAAAGCTCTAAGAACCCTCGGCACTACCTGCTGTGCAGCAAACTGCAGAGTCCGTTAACGAGCTGGTGAACATTTGGAGCATTTAGCAGCTAAAGAGCGCGATATTACAGGTCTAAAGATAACACACACGTTATTGTAGCTGCTTCAAACTGTTATTGTAGCTTCCTACAGCCAGAGGTGGGTGGGTGTGTTTGTACTCAAAGTCACAGAGAAAACTGCAGCTGGTATCACCAAATAGGCTGGATTTAAAGCGTGTGTGCGCTTGTATGTTTGCAGGTGTGTGTGTGTGTGTGTGAGTGTGTTGTGCAAACGGCAGCAGCTGATACCAAGCATGAACAGTTTTATGCGTACAAATTGAGATGGTATAATAAATACACACAAACAAACACACACAGAGACACTCAGAGGCTGCTTAACAAGAAGATTATGCCCAGTGATTGATATGTTGTCTCTTCAATTTACATGACATCCATTTGCATGATTTACACAATAAGCAAATTAAGGAAAGTTCATGTTGCCCTCCCAGCGCTTAGCAGTAGCATTTTCTCTTCCGCTGCGTAAAACTGTGATCCTATTCATTCAATTAGCTTTTATTATAAAAATGTTATGATCATAAAAATCACTGTACGATCATAGACTGGATATAAGAAGGTAACGTAGTGACGTCACCCACTCGTTCATAGACTACGGTTTTGAAGCCTTGAGTTCAGCATTTTGGTTTACGCCATCTTGTTTGCTTTTGATCTGTGGACGTCCATGTAGGGAGATGATTCATGTGGCTGTTTGGGTCAAACAAACACAGGACTTGCACCCAGGACACCGCTGTCTGTGTCCCCCGTGAAATGAAAAGTCAAAGTTATTTTAATTGACATCTGTAACTTAAATAACGTAACAAACACATTATGTTTTACTAAACCTAGCCGAGTAGTTCTGTTGACGAAACAACACAACAAAATAAAACTACTTTTCCCTCGAAACGTAAGTGACGATGCATTTAAGTTGTATGGGAACGTGATTTTCTTTGGGAGACATGGTTGAGAGAGAGAAGGAGAAAAGGGAGTACTTGAGAAAAGACAAGTAAAAAGAGGGTACAAGGAAGAGGAAGACAAAGAGGGCAGATGCAGGTCAGTGTTGCATCAAGGGAGCGTATTCATCAGCTGGGACAAAGGGAATAACTAAATGGAAGGAGCCGAGAGAAGCGAGTTGTGCATACAATTGAGCGGGTGCATCGGGGATAAAACCCTGCGTTTGAGATTATTTCTGAGTCCTTAAACAGAGCGGGTGAGAGTATGACAGAACGAATTGAGAGCAATCGCATGCTGGTCTGACATTAACTGAATCCCTAATGGAGGGGAGAGGAAATGATTGGCCGGGCGTGTATTCCGATGAGGTCTGCCACGGAGATAGTTGCCGGGGTGACCGCGGTCTCCAAAGGACACAGACTCCGACTCATCTGCCGTTTCTAATTGGCTGCATGGACGCCAGCCGGATAGTGTTTCCCACATATGGAGGTGACGACGTACGGCGTTTATCGGGGTTAAAAGGACAAGAAATGAGAGGGTGAGAGAGGGGGGGGGGGGGGATACCATCCAGGAGGGAGGAGAGACATGCAGAGGTGGAAAGGTTCCTTGGGGGTTATGGAGTAACACAGAATAGTCAGAAGAAGAGGAAAGGAACTGGAGAAGTTAACAACTAAGTTTTGACCGCAAATACTACACTGTACACGAAGATGTATTCTCACACTTTGTTTTGTAGAACAGCGAACTAGCCCGGTTCTAGACCTCTCACTGGCTGCCCAACGAATCCTCCTACAGCGGTTTGTATGCGTGCGTTTTCCTACAAAAGCCAGCAACACGTGTCAATTTCCACATACAATCTTTTCAAAATAAACCTCTGTTTTCACAGGAAACAGTGAGGTTTAGGCAAGAAAACTACTTGGTTAGGGTTCGGAAAAGATCGTTGTTTGGGTTGAAATGAGAACGGAAGTGCCATAACTACATCACGCAAATAAATCAGCATTGACTTCTTGTTCCACATGGGGAACGCACAGCTGGACTCAATGACCTCTCCTTCTGTCCGCCTTGTGTGGGGTTTTGCGGTCTTTATACTTCGTTGTTCATGATTATGTGCATTACATCCAAAATTATTTTGTGGAATACCTACAAATTACGCCACATTACTCTTTTTGTAAGTATAGCTACAAATGCTTCCACTTTACCGATTTACAGACAGGCCTGGTGTTGTGCTCATTGATAGCTTCTTCCCCATAACCGAGTCGACGTCGTGATTAAGTGCTCGATCCATAAAAGAAAAATGCAGACGAGCGGCGACGAGATTTGCACTGCAATGTAAATTTGTTGCCAATTGACTGAGACGAGAACATTGACACTGTTCTGTCTGTACACGAAGTATAGCGGTTATGTTAGCTTAGCCCAAAGACTGGAAACGGGGGGAAACAGCTAGCCTGCCTTTGTCCACCAGTCTCACAATCCAGATACCATTGCCTGTAATAATCACTCAATAAACTATGTTAAGAATTTACATCCGTGTGGAAAGATATAAGCGTGACAGTTTAGTCCAAAGCTAAGTAACGTGGTTCAAAGTGCAACGCATGTAACCATCTCATCACCGATGAGCCCACATATGAATTAGACTGTCTGAAACACAGCGTGGAGCCAGTTTTCACTTTCACCTCCACTGAGTTCTTGTCTCGTGTGGCTTGTTCCTGTCACATAATTAGCAGAGCGGCGGTCTTTTACCCGTCTCTGGCCAACTAAAGGAACATTTTTTTCGTTTGCAATTCGCTAACAAGAGCTGGATTGGTTGATGATGATGATGGAATACCTGGCGCTTTCAAAGGTTTTACCTTTTTATTCTTAATAGATTCAAGTGAATTAAAGAACCACAACTCTATATTCGATTAAATGCTCAAATATATCCAATTGACGATAGTTGAACTAGTATTAAAGTGTTTCACACCAGCAGCATTCCAGTTGTTCAGTAGGCATAGTCCCTTTCTTTCCCCTTCCCTCTTGACTTTTACTGTGAATATTTGAAAGTGAGGCGATGAATTTATGAATGGAAACGGTGCTTCTGTTAAAGGACCGGTGTGCAGGATTTGGTGGCATCGAGCTGTGAGGTTGCAAATTGCAAACTGAACACACCTCCGCTCGTCTCTTATTTTCAGAGTGCGTAGAAGAACTGCAGCCCTATATTCAAGCTGCCACTTCAACGTTAACAGGCAAAAGTCTCTCTAAAGCCAGTGTTTGGTTTGTCCGTCCTGGCTTTTTCTTTTTCAGACAGAGCCATGATCTATTCGAGTTGGCGTGGGGTATCTGTACGACCACCAGCATGATTAACCCGTTCTGACACCCGACGTGTCAAATAACCTCCGACACTGACGATCATTGAGCGCATGTTTGCGATGCGCCCAACAGCAAAATTACCGGCCGAGCAACTGAGTAGTATAAAGTGCAAGATGGTCCACGCAGGAGGAGAGGCGGATGGGTCAAACGACACAGGAGACTGCTGTTCGTGACCCGTGTGGACCTAAAAAGTGAAGTTGACATTTTGTCACGTGACTCGTTTGTCGCCTGCTAGTCATGTGACATTCTCGTTCATTGCTATTCGCGAGTCATGAGTCTTTGGCGTTAACGGCGACGACTTTCGTTGCCTCAACCTCAACTTAGTGAAGTTTATTTTGGAAAAGACACGATGCATGTAACAAGCGTGAATTGGCGCATTGGTGTGATAATGTGTGATAATGGATTGCCGTTACATTCGGATCATCAAATGTACCCGTCTCTTTGCTCTCCCGCTACTCTGTATAATTTTTTAATTCGTACAATACTTTGAGCTGCAATTTGTGCATGAAAGGATCTCTGTAAAAAATGTTTGTTATTGTTATTATTTGCTTTCAAGAAATATACTGAGAACGCCGGGGAGATAAACCCATGTTGTTTCCGAATGTGCCAATGCTAGACAGGTATTAGTATTCCATTGGTTCCATTCAACACATTGCTGGTTGAAGTCGACACTGCGGCCTCTCGAGGCTGCAAGCAGACCTTCAGACGTTTAACCCTTGCAGGTAAACAGTCTGTGAAGTCTGCGCTCACTAAGTTGGCAGAGGAGGTGGACAGAGAGAAAGTGAGGAGCTCAGACAAAGAGACGGGAATGAAGAAAGACAAGTGAAGAAAGTGAGTGTATCTTGTCTGTCACTCTCTTGCGTGCCGACCACAGAGGAAGAGAGAGAGAGAGAGAGAGAGAGAGAGAGAGAAACGGTTTGTGTCGGCCGGTTCACCCGGAATCTTCCCTGAGGGAGTCTGCAGAGAAGACAGCTCCTGACTCCACTTGAACACTTGAACACTCCATCTCACTCCTGGTTTCTGTATCCGGATTTCTTTCTTCTCTTTGTTTGGTCTTTCATTCTTTCTCTCTTTCCTGCCCTTTTTTCTTCCTTCAGTATTTTCCGTCTTCTTTTTTTCTGTGTCTTTCTTGGCTTCTCGTCCCTACTTCACCCCATTTGCTTCGGTGATTGTCCAGCCAGGAAATGAACGGATGACATACTGGATGGAAGTCCTGACATTCTTTATGGCCATACATTTAGAGCAACATGAACACACTGAAACTGCACACACACACACACACTGAGACATAAAGATAGGAAGAAATGAAGAAAGGGGAGAAAAGAAAACAGTCCTTTAAGCTGCAGCAGATGTCCAGTGTTTCCTTTAGGTGTGGTTACTCGTAGATTTAAAGGGCCCCGTGGGACACGGGAGCTGAAACAGTCAGACACATATAATATCACTTCAATATATTTGAAGCTGGAATTTAAAAAATGTTCCGTTATATGTTACCATATGTGTAATTGTGAACATAGACTCAATTTAAACCCCTGACTGAACCATTTCCTCAGAAACATATAATAAGAGCTGACAGCACAGCACTATGGGGTGAGAGCTGTGACTCCTGTTTAAGTGCTCTACATGTTGTCAAAATGACCGACTGAAGTGTGGCTCAGAAAACTTCCAGTCAAATGTTCTTTCGGGAGCAGAAAGACAAACAAAATGATACAATGATTTTCTGAAACTTGATGGACGAGGTCTGTGCAATGAAAGTCGGGTGAACAAAAGTTTAAGCAAATATCTTAACGCCTTGTGAAATGGGACAAAAAGTATTTGCAGTTATGTTCAGTGGTTTAATGGTTTTATGTTTGTTTTTTATGTGTGCGTGATTTGGGTGAAGTTACCCTTTAAGTCACTGAGGGGAAAATATCAAACAATGAAGACAAACAAACTGCAGAAAATCGAGTTACTAATTCGGATCATAGAAACAGGAAGCAACTTTAAAACGCATGAAGAGTGAAATAGAAGTAAAGTGAATTGCTGATATGAGGACAAAGTAATGCACGACAGAGCTTAGTTTCATCTATATTGAGCCTTTATAATATGTATATTTATAGATAAACATGTGTTTGTCAAACTGTAAGAAATTTGAGTAAAAAACTGTAGTTAGTAGATATAATAAAAGTGTTTAATAATTCATAATTAATAATTCATAATTAGTCATAATCATAAGGGTTTTGGGAATGCATAATTAAGATAAACATAAACATGCAGAAGCATGAAACTTCTGCCAAGTTGCAGAAGTTTAACTTTCATTTTGAAGGATTATTATAGATGGGATTAAACAATAACTGACAATCATTGAATGTGTTAGCTGCTCAGGAGAGAGAGATGTGAAGACAGGCGTTTGCTGAGCTGAGGGTGGGTAGCCAATAGAAATTGAGATAGACGGAAGGGAGGAGTCGTGAATTAATATGTGGGCGGGTTAGAAGCGTTTTTTCTGCCTCTCTTAGCTTGTGGATCTGCGGGACGGCTGTGTCCTGGGACCAGAGGTAGTTTTTTTCCAAATGGGGTTGTATTGTTTTAATATGTCATAGGAGTATACACTCCAATGTATAACTGTAATCGTGCTTACATCAGTGGAATTAAATTCCTTATAATTGTGAATCAGTTTCGGTAATGTTTTTAGCGCCGTGTGTCTGAAAAGCTATCATTCCACGTGGGCTAGCCGGCTACATTTTCATTGTGAGGAGATTTTAGCCTCCACAAATTTGGCGAATCCACGAAGGGACAGTCTTACCGGCCTCGCTGTGTGTGCTGACGGCGGCGTTAGTCAAGCAGACAATCCCGGGCCCACAATATCGGTAGGCAGAGCCGTTTCATGAAATCTGTGAGTTAGCTTCTAGGAATCTTAGGGGAATCTCTGCTTGGCTAAGCGCTGCTAACGGCTAGCGCTCCGTTGCCGGTGGGGACGTTCCACGAGGGAGGCCACGTTCCACTGAGGTAGGTACGATTTACTGTCTGAAGTATGATGAACTTAAGGGATTAGTCAAGAGTATAAGGATCCTAAGAATTAATTAAAGACGGACAGCGCTGTGTAAGTAAATCACCACATTGGAATCAAACAAGCTGTGGAAAGGGCGAACTGCTTTGCTCATGCTGGGAGTCTCCTTCGGCCCAACATAAGTATTGTTAGGCCTGCAAATAGCTAGTTTAAAGCAGTTATGTAGCGAGGCGAACTGAGATATTGTGGCTTTGAGGGGCTTAGGTGTGCAATCCTTTGTGGGCTTTGTCCACGAGTTTCGGGTCTCGTCGCATAAGTTGCTTAGAGAGCTAGGCTAGCGGGAGTTAGCTTCTGAGGCCGCAGGCTCCAGGAAAGACACTCTTGCTCGCTTTGGCTGTGAATATAATTAGTGGATCGTGTGGGTGATTCAGAAGACGTAGAATAAGGGCTTTTGGTGAAACTAGACAGACTGGGTGAGTGGTTTGTGGCGTTGGCAGTGAATAACTCGCGTTTCATATACGTAACAGTGAGCTCGGGTCTGGAGAGCTAAAGCCTGTTAACCGGAGGTTTAAGGTATAATAACACCGGACAATAAGTCCGATAATACGTGTGACTAGTCTGTGTTTTAGCAGCGTGGAAATACGTTTAAAATGATTAATATTGCATGATCGCGCTGTGGGGAGCTAACGCTAACTACGTGTAGCTCCGGTGTGGCGGTACTCTGTATGTAAAATAAGTGCTTATAAAATAAAATAACGGCTGGATTGAGAGAGGAGACAGAAGGCGTATGAGTGGAATTAAAGTGTGGGATTTTGGTGATACTTGTGTGTGCGTATGCTTTATTAGAAGCTCCGTTTTTGTCGTTAGCATTGCGGTTAGCATATCTGTTACAAAAAAGCCGGTTTCAGGACAACTTCCGGTTCGGCGCAGAACAACTTCCGGTTTGGCGCAGACGGCAAGGCAAGTTTATTTGTATAAGCACATTTCAAAGTGCTTCACATAAAACCATTAAAAGCATCAAAACATAAGGCAAAAGAAAAGGAGATTTAAAAACAATTAAACAGAAGAAGGAGTAACTGCAGATAACCGTAAAGAAGTGTTTAGAATCTGAATTTTTCAGAGATTCATTGTCTAAGAGCTGTGAGCTTATATCCTGACCTTAGTTTTAATTAAGCATTATAACTTTAGTCGTTGACTTTGGTTTTAATTCAGCATTTTAACAAAGATTAATGGTTTCAGGTGTTCTTCAATTCTTGAACTTAATTGTGACTCATTATTGTGCAGACCAGAGTGTAAGTGCAGTTCAACAGTTTGACTTGCATTGGTATTTCTGATTGAATATCTTTGAACACAGTTATTGATTTTAAAGTTGAATTTAATATTTAATTGATTAATTATTCATTGTTTTTTAACTTCATTTTACTTCCAATTTTAAACCTTTCGAATTCTGATTTGGAACTGGATTGTGATTGTGATTCTGATTTAGATGTTGAGTTTGATTTCGGAATTCTAGCTTCAATTTTGGATTCGAGATTCCTTCACATATCCAGTATTGACTAATTTTGGTACACTTACTATTTTACATAGTTCCTAAGAATCAATTTTGACACGGACGGCGCAACATATTTGAGAGATCGTTGACCTCTCTTACACTACAGACGTATGCTAACATTTACTGCTGAACTTTTGGCAGTTCTGTGTTTGTTTTAGTCAAGGTGCGTGGTTGAGTGGGTCCAGATCTGGGAAGTGGAGCAGCGGATCCCAGTTTTGGAGTCAGCAGGCCACACGCCATACAGCACAGAGGGTGACAAACGCAGAAGCAGCAGCTGACGAAAGGAAGCAGGCTGACGTGTCACCAGGCAGTCTGGTGTGGATAAAAGTCCACAAACGCAAGTGGAGTGAACCAAGGTGGACCGGTCCATGGGAGGTAGTATTGGCAACCTCACATGCAGTAAAGGTGAAAGGTAAAACTGGAGCTACTTGACACCACCTCACTCACTGTGCAGCAGCGAAGGTAACGAGTGTGACACTCGCAGAGACAGGAGTGAACATCAGACAGGAAAATTTGAAGCCAAAGACACCTCAAAAGAGGGGTTAGACAGTACTGAAGATGACGTTTTCCCCACAGTTTAAGCGAGGGCGTCCAGTAGGAGACTCTAGGTTCAGTGGGTTATGGAAGTCTGTAATTATTTTATTCCTGAGTTCAGTAGTTTACCTCTTAGTATGTGGAATTAACCACAGACAGGAACCAGAACACATGCATGACTACATCAGGATTCGACATTTAGCCTCAGTAGCTAATCAAACCGATCTTAGACCACGTAGAGAGGCTTCTCTGACGACACTCACCTATGAAAATGTAACTCTCACTCTTATGTTCAAAGAAGGTACAACATCAACGGTCCAGTTCGACTTCTGTGAAGTAGTTTCCAGTCCCAAGTATGAACACGCCTGCGGGTGGATGACCAAAACCGTGTGCATCATAACTGACGAGTGTGGGCCTGCCACACATAAGTATGGGAAGCTGTTATCATATTATGCCTGTGATGTGTACAAAGGGGGTGGGTAGATGTAATCCTTTAAGACTTACCTAAATTGACTGACTGAGGACTTTACGTAATACAGGGAAAGGCTACTGATAGTCCTGCCCCACAAGGGCTCATTAGGATTATTGTTAAGCCTGTAAAAAGACCAGGTTCGACATACGACTGACGCAGAGAATGAGGTAAGGGGTGGAAACTGGAATGGCAGATGGGAATGTATGGTGGGTACAATATACGGCTTCAAGTCAGTAGTACAGATTGTATTGTGTGTTCAGGACCTAGCAACACCAGTTCCTTCAAGATTCAGACTCATAAGTCCTGAATTTAGTTGTATTTTAACTCTGTTTACTGATGACACTTTGCCCCTCCAACACACTTGTCAGAGGCTACACTGGCATTACCCACCTGTAGAATATAATACCCCACCTCTGTTCAAGGTTACAGAGGGTCCATTTGATTGTATAGTCTCAGATACAGCTAAGGGGCCCAATGTAGGTAGTAGTATTGCAAATTATTGCAAAATTGTAGCAACAGTCACAACGCTAGCGACTATCTATATAACAGTGTGTTAAGACAGACAGCACCTAGAGCTGATTTATGGTGATGGTGTGGAGGAAGAACCATACATCCAATCCTGCCTAAAGATTGGACCAGTAGATGTGCGTTGATGCAACTTGTATTGTCATTCTATATCCTGCCTGTCACTGATGCAACTTATGGAGAACTCATCTCTCCACGCCCACATGCTAACAGAAGATCCAAAAGAGATGCCGGTGGCCCGAAGGGAGCCTTTGATGACCAAGTGTACATAAGATGTCATAAGACTGCCAAGGGGGGTGTCTAATGACTTTCAAGCCAGAAATCAAATAGCAGCAGATTTAGAATCTGTTTTCTCTCAGAGGGTGACGATTAATAAAAATGTCGATTGGATCAACTACATTTACTATAACCTACAGCGTTTAGTAAACTTCACCAGTGACGCCATATCAGGACTGCATGCACAGCTGGCGAAGACTAGTTTTATGACCTTGCAGAACAGAATGGCATTAGATATGATTTAGCAGAGAAAAGTGGCGTGTGCCAGATGTTTGGGTCTGCGTGCTGTACTTTCATTCCAAATAACACAGCTCCTGATGGATCGGTGACCAGGGCGCTGGAGGGACTGACAGCACTCAGCATAGAGCTAGCAGACAACTCTGGTGTCACGAATCCGTTCACCGACTGGTTGGGAAGTATGCTTGGCCAGTGAAAACATACATTTTTGGCAATCGTAATTATTCTGTGTGCTGTCATCATAGACCGCCTAGTTGTCTGTGGATGGGGGTTCCCCTGCATCCGTGGACCTCTACAGGGGTTTATTGCTTCACCGATGAGCCAGACACCAGTCCAGGCAACCAGTTATGTGACGAGGATGAGGACGAATTGGAGCTTCTGATGGCCACAGTCTAGATGAGGCCACCAGAGGGACTTCACGAGCGGTTCCTGACCATCCTCTCGGAGATCCTGAAGGACCTGATAAAGGCCCAGATGGACTTCTAAAACATCCAGTGAGATGTTGGAAGTTTGGAAAATAGACGGATTGTTTTGGATGAGTATTTGGAGATTAAATTTTTTTTGTTTAATTGGGTTATAAAGGGATTTTAAGGTGTAAAGATTAAGAAATGCAATTTTGTCAAGTGTAAATGAACAGTCAAGGCTTCTCAGTATGTGTTCTCTAGCCTACAGGCTGTATCCTGATCCTGCCAGCCCCAAGACATGGAAGGCAGTGACTTTCAACGCACTCTATCTTGAAACGAACTGAACAGAAATACTTGAAATGATATCTGTGTGCATGAATTGTTTGCCTCTGTTTAGATAGATAGGGAGCCTTTCCCTGGATTGAGTAGGGGGGAGGTCTCCAGGGACATTTGAATAACTAACTACATTTGAGTAGCTAACTCACAGTGAACTGTGAGTTAGGGGGGAATTGTAAGAAATTTGAGTAAAAAACTGTAGTTAGTAGATATAATAAAAGTGTTTAATAATTCATAATTAATAATTCATAATTAGTCATAATCATAAGGGTTTTGGGAATGCATAATTAAGATAAACATAAACATGCAGAAGCATGAAACTTCTGCCAAGTTGCAGAAGTTTAACTTTCATTTTGAAGGATTATTATAGATGGGATTAAACAATAACTGACAATCATTGAATGTGTTAGCTGCTCAGGAGAGAGAGATGTGAAGACAGGCGTTTGCTGAGCTGAGGGTGGATAGCCAATAGAAATTGAGATAGACGGAAGGGAGGAGTCGTGAATTAATATGTGGGCGGGTTAGAAGCGTTTTTTCTGCCTCTCTTAGCTTGTGGATCTGCGGGACGGCTGTGTCCTGGGACCAGAGGTAGTTTTTTTCCAAATGGGGTTGTATTGTTTTAATATGTCATAGGAGTATACACTCCAATGTATAACTGTAATCGTGCTTACATCAGTGGAATTAAATTCCTTATAATTGTGAATCAGTTTCGGTAATGTTTTTAGCGCCGTGTGTCTGAAAAGCTATCATTCCACGTGGGCTAGCCGGCTACATTTTCATTGTGAGGAGATTTTAGCCTCCACAAAACGTAAAAAAAATGTGAACACATGCAGCTTGTTTTCTGGGATCCTGGGATTTGTAGAATTGCAGAGATTCTCCAATAACAGTAAAGCTTGTTGCATTTAATTTTTCTTCCACTAATTATATGAAGTTTCACATTTAAATCTGCCCTCTACCTGACCTTTTCCCACACCGACACTTCAGATTTTTTTTTTATTCTTTCTTTCCAGAGAATTGGAAATATTCAGTGATGTCACTCACTAATATTTTAATTTCATGGTCCATGTCACTCCAATATGTTTCCAATGGGAAAGAAAGAAGAAAAGAGGGCGGTAAAGAGAGAGCGAGGAGGGGAGGAGGGGAGGCCAAAGAGGGAGAAAGTAAAGGGAACAGGAGGGAGAAAGAGAGGCTGGGAGGAAATGGATGGGGGGAGGTGGTGAATGTATTGAAGTAAATGTGTGGAGACAAGAGGAAAAGGGGAGAGAGAGGAGGAGGAAAGTGGAGGGAGAGGAGAGGCAAGAGGGTGGAGAGAGACGGAGAGAAGAAATAGAGTGGGAGGGAGAAAAAATAGTTTCCATTAGCTTTGCTTAGTTGAGCCCAAAACACTATTAATTAATCTGGAACTTTCTTTACAAAGTTTTTTATTGCTATTTCATCACCTTGTCTGTAGACATTGACTGCTTGCATTATCCTCGACTCACCTCCTTTCGACTCATTAAAACAGGCTTTTAATAATAGCGTAGTAATCCACAGGATGTATTCATGTTTTATTCTGCGTGTACTTACTGTATGTGCAGTATTCTGGGACTTTACCTGCGTTTCAAAGAGAGGTTGGAAGTTTGAACTCGTGTGGTGAAAACATTGGTGGTAAGAGGAGCTCAGGGTATGGCCTCCCTCTCTATACCTGAATGTAACTCCACTGTGAATACTGCCACACCGTTGTGTCATATTAGACTAAATGATAACTGGGACTTTTGTGATCGCGGTAACTTCACAGAAACTAACAAAATTAATGATCGTTGGAGTCAGCCAACGATTGGCCTTTGCCACTGAGGACATTTTGAAATGCACACACAAGGTGGGGATAGTGAAATGATTGAAAGCTGGCTTTCATTTAGCTGCTTCAGTTTCAGGCTGCTGTTTACAGAGCTTGCTGGGACCAGTCGGCAACCAGCCGAATGAAGCCGATGAAGAAGTGTCTTCAAACCTGCATTCTCTCTAGTGTCCACCAGGGGGCGACTCCTCTGGCTGTATAGAAGTCTATGAGAAAATGACTCTACTTCTCTCTTGATTTATTACCTCAGTAAACATTGTAAACATGAGTTTATGGTCTTAATCTCTAGTTTCAAGTCTTCTTCAATACAGCATGATGTTCATTTAGTACATTATGGTCCATTTAGAGTCAAATAGACCAAAATGCTTTAGGGCGGGATTACTGTGATTGACAGGTCGCTGCCGCTACCAGAGCCGTGTACAGCATCTCTACGTCACTCCTCCGCATTCCAAATATGGTCACTTCCGTTCATCGGTTGCAAAAAACAACAACAAGGCGACGGCAAAATTGCCAAACTCTCGGCTTCATAACGTCAGTCCACAAACCAATGGGGGACGTCACGATGATGACATGCACTTCTTATACTTGACACTTGAATGGATGGAGACATTGTTAATCTTACAAGTAACGTGCTTTTCCAACTAGGACAAGTCTGCGAGTCATGTTTGTTGTTAATTACACCTTTGCTTTTCCTTCTATGATGGCAATCATCCCTTCGATAGATTTGGTTTGAAAGTTCTAAAGAAGTCAGATAATCTGGGCCAGGGTTGCAGGTGAATCTGTGAGTCCAAAACTGCCATTAAATCAGGAGCAAAGTAAAATATCGTAGCGTTAAAAACACAATCGTAAGCTGTTCAATTACAGTTGTAACTTTGTAGTTTCTGAACTCGACGTTGTGAATTTGTTTTCTGGCCGCCGAGACCGGTTCGTGAAAACTCGTGTCAGACACTTCCAGTGTGTTTCTGGCTAAAGAAACGCAGCAGCAGCTTTTAGCTGACGGGAACGCAGCAGCCTGGTGTGGTTCGCATTGATCGTCGGCCAACTCAATAGTATGTAGGAGCTGAGGTGTCGTCAGGACTGTGCTTGCTCCATACTGTCCATCTGTCTCATTTTCTCCATAGCTTCAGGACATATACAATATCTACGACTCACAAATCTGTGGAGGACACACACACACTAACACACACACAAAGACACACAGACCCCAATCTGCCAACTCCATAACCGAGTGTTCAGTCAAGTCAACAGGCGTAAAGCTAAGATAACACCCTCTGACGACTCTGTTTCTCTTTCTGGCTCTGTGTTTCTCGGTTTACTTCTACAGACAAAGCCAGCGTTGTTTGTCTCATTCACACATATATTTACAGCTCCACTGAAGTCTGTTTATAATATTCCGAGGACGTATTTACAGCCGCTTTGAAGTTGTTCTCCGTCTGAGCGCTCCACTGACAGTTCTACTCTAAGACTTACGCCATAAAACACCTTGAATCACCACCTGATTAGTGAAAATACACACACACACACACACACAAGCTTCATCTCAGCACAAAATGTGAATTAAGTTATATTCAGCAAATAGGAGAATTTGCTCTACTTCTGGAGCAGGTGTCTGTAGTGAGTTAACAGCAGTTAACATTCCTTGGATTGCATATCCCAAACGCATGCATTTCCATCAGTATAAGTGATAATTAAACTCTGATGCATTGAACTTGGCAGCAAATACTGTAATATGTACGTGTCTGAAAAGGTCTGCTAATACAATTTAAATTCATTTTTTTTTCAATATGCACAGTTTTTCTATCACCCACAAGAACAGCCTATTAAAACACTGTATCTTGAATCTAGATTGTTACTTTTTAGTTTGAAATTAAAATGACACAGCGCACGAGTAACTGCCAACATGGGCACTTAAAACTCGTGACCATGGGACTTTCTCCTACTGCCGTGTTCAGCTCCATATGGCCTGCATTCCAATAAGAGTGGCATCGTTTAGGTCTCACTGGCTGAACAGTCTGGGACTTAATTCAGACTTCACTCGCTGCCTCGTGATTCTACGAATGTAATACTGGGAAATCATTTCACCCGCATCAGTAAAACGTCCAGCATTGTCCAGAGCGTTATTGGGGTAAGTTAGAATAGTGCATTACGAAAGCTGCCGTCACGCTAAAGTATTCACACTACAATGTCAAAATCTAGATCTACCCACAAAACATTTGAGTCTACAGAATTACAGGACTTTCACCCAGGAGGCCGCCGTTCATGTCCCGTGTGAAACCAAAGAGAACGAACTCCTTTTACGTCCGTAACTTAAATTACTCAACATAAATACTTTTTGGGGTTCTGATTGTTGGGGCATACTGGCTATCGTGATTTTTGAAGAATATTTATATTTTCCAATCTCTTTAATGTCGTCTGTCCTTAATAATATAATGCACAGTAGGTGGTGCTGGAAACATGACAACATACAGTTTTTCATCATCCAGTATTTATGTTTTGCTGGTCATTTTAAAAACACAAGTATAATGAAAGCACAGAAGTGTGTGTGGCAGTGTGTGCACATATGGCTCAGCCTTTGGGGATTCTCATTGAATATCTATGAAAAGAAAGTTCTGATTTTTAATCTCACCCCCTGCACAGCCACGTTGTGTGTTTGTGTGTGTGTGTGTCAGAATTTCAATAAATAGTGTGACAAAGTGAGAATAAAAGCCGTGAAGAAAAATGAAAGAAGAAACAAATCAAACTGATAAAAGGTGTGAATTGTCTCTCCGCTGCCTCTCTGGATGGATCGTTGACCTGCAGTAAACACCAAACACAGGCATGAAAGTGTCTAGAGACACCTAGTGTACGAAAAGTGTCAGATGTATGATTTTACATTATGTTACATCGACTCTGTGAGAGTGTGTGTGACAGGAAAAATGTGCTGTGGGCGGTACAAACAGCAGCCATCTGGCTGTTGAATAGACTTTTGGTAAATAACTGCAGCTGTGGTTAACGTGCACATACACACACACAGAGACACATAATTACAGCCAACAATCAAGCAAATCCAAAAAGGGCATGACTTCCACAACAAAAATGAAAAAAACATGACTCCAATATTCCCTTACCTCGTCCCACAGAGTGAAACTGAATATGTATTCAGGGAAGTGAATCTGTGCTGATGATGAGGACAGAATCTCCCATGTTGTTCGGTGGCATCCCGTCTCTTTATCTGAGTACTTGAGGTTCGGGGATGTCTGTCAGTCCTCATCATGTCGCTGCATTAATTGTGTGACGAACAAGCAAACCCTGAAACACAGTACATGCTGTTCCTGTCAAATGATGTCAGTATTACCAGGGCTCAGTACTAACTTCTAAAAGTCCAACCGGGCATCAGCTTCTGGCTGCAGAAACTGAAAATGATATTAGTCACCTGATATTTAGAGTACGGTAATTAAGGTAGTCATGCAGCTACACATCAGCTTAATAATGAGATTGTGACTGAAAGAAAACAAGCTGTATTCCAGGAAACAAACTCAATGATTTGTAGTTTGCGTGTATCTGATACTTTAAAGAATTTGGCTCTTAGATGTTAACACTTAACATGTTCATCCTCAATAGCTGTTGTGAAAAAAAGCTGTAGTGCAGCCTCAACAAGTCACTGGTTTCTGGACCTTTGTGCTGATTCCCACCACTGATCTTCTGGCCCTTCAGCATTGAAGTCTTGGATTGTGGGTCCACTCGTCCATCATCTCCACTTTCAAAAGATGATCTCAAATCTGTCTCGATTCTGCTGATAGAGCTAGAATCTGACGTCTATCAGAAGCTGTGAAACACTTGTTAAAAACATCAGCGATGTCTTTAAACAGTGATAGAAATAGAGCCACATTTGCAGTGTATTAAGTGTGTACATCCTATGGTATTGACAGGGGGCTAAAATGTAATGCTGCCTGAGAGCTGGACCTCATGCACGGCTGCCAGAAGGTGCATTACATCACCTGAAAGTCCTCAACAGTTGAAAGTCAAAACTTTTACACAGCAGATCTGTGCACAGCAGCAGCTGCCATCGTTCCCCTTTAAACTGCTTTAAACAGGGCAGGCACACTCACACAGGGACACCTTTGCATGCATATATATATATATATATATATATATATATTTACTTTTTAATTATTGCTGTGAGCTTCTGTACGAACATAAAAAAGAGGAATAGGATTTGTTGACCTGTAGTCAACAGGGCATTCAGATAGTTAAACAGCTTTTAATGTTTCTACCTGTCCGAAAGAATAAAGCCACCAGCAACCTGCAACCTCGTCTGTTTTCCGTTTCTGTTTGTTTTTGCCTTTTACTCTCTTCCAGCGGTCAGTGAAAGGGCAGTCACTTGTTTCAGTTTGGAACACCTGCCACGTTCAGCTGTTAGAGCTGTGTGTGTGTGTGTGTGTGTGTGTGTGTGTGTGCTCTCTCTAATGTGTGTGTTGGAGCGTGGACAGTAATGTGCTTATGTTAGTCTCTGTGCATCTTTCTGTGAGCATGTGTGTGGAGGTAAAGCAACAACCAGGATCATGTAGTTCAGCCTTGTTTATAGAGATGCAGCGCGTAAAGGAGGCGAAATCCCTCAACAATGTTCCTCTCTCTTGAGTTTTCCCTCCTTTCTTTCTTCCATTCTCATCTTCCATCTCGTTCTCGCTTTCCATTTGTCTTTCATTCTCCCCCTTTTACTCTTCTCTGCAGGCAACATGCCCTTTTCTGCATGAGTGCATCAATAAGACCGTCATTAGCATCCTACGAAACAGGTACGCTGCATAAAACCTCCAAAGAAACGTGTTTTATCACCAAACAGACCCAACTTATTGCGTTTTTATCTCTTCATTATGTTTTTCAATATTCCATAGCAGCTTTGTGCCATAAAACCTTGAATTGCTCCTGTGACACGAAATAAATCTGCTTTAACTAAAGTTCATAAGCCACGAATATTTATTATTATTATTATTACATACAAAATAATTTCAGCCAACCTGACGAGAAGAACTGGCCCAATATTTACAGACCATGGGGAGCATATGAAAACTCATCAGTGCTTGTCCCCTGAATTATTCATCAAACTAATTATTTACAAGATTACGAGGTTCATTTGTTTTCAGAGTTGCACAATGAAATGTAAGTTGTAGCCACGTCACACAACACACACACACACACACACATAGAAATACACACAATGGCATTGTGGAGCCAGCCATCAGAAGTTCATCAAGCTGCGACCTCACGGAGCTCTCTGTCTTCTCCTGCAGCAGCAGTCTGAGGGCTTCTGTGTTGTGCTGCTGTTTATAATAAGTCAGTTGCTGGAGCGTCTAACGATTACACGGACACACAAGAACAACAGCTAGCGTCCTCTTTTGCTGATTGGATCGTCAGTGGTGTATTAAAGCTGTTGCTGTTGAAATCATCAAGACAATTAAAACAATGAATGATTTACATAATTCACCAGTCAATAAGTCAGTGACGACTCACATCTATGTGCCAGGAACACAATGTCGTTGGAGTTGTTGGACAGTGACAAAGGAAGGAGTCCTTGAAGAGGCAGAAGTATCGCGAGAGAGAGACGTATAGAGAGGACAGGAGCAACGTTGTGGGGAAACAGGAGAAAAGAGAAGTAGAAAATCTGTGAAATACAGCTCAAGTCGAGCATAAGAGGGTGAACGATTGCTGGATATTGATGGAGGAAGGGAGGGATGAAGGGAAGGGAAGAGCGTGAAAGAGGTGAGCAACAGAGACTGAGTGAGAATCATCCTGGAATATTAATATCGGAAGTGAACTGGGAGGAAATAAGAGAAATGAATGATGGACGAGTAAGAGGCTGGAGATGTGGAGGGAAGGCAGGGAGTCATGCTCGGTTATCGATGGCTGGACTGTTGGGAGAGGGTGAGATGGAAGAGCACATTAGTGAGGAATAGTTTTACAAAAAAGGTTTTAAGACCTATAAATATACTCTGTTTTATATGAATGCTTTTAATAATCCACTACTTCTCCATCTTTAAAACATTGTTGTTCTATGATTATGCAAATATTGTTTGGCTTCCTTGTCTTGTACATGTGTTGAACTGTCAGTGTATTCACAATGGAAGGTTGGATGTTCGTTGGCGATCAGGTCGGAGGTTTCAGAAGGTAGACGGCTGCTCAGTCAGAGCAGTGAAGGGTTGAACTTCTGCTCAATGCTGCATTACCTCGCTTCCTCTCCTCTCGGCCCTTTTCTCTTCAGGCGTCTGTCAGTGGAACTCCCTTTCCTTCTCTTTCTCTCTGCCTTATCTCGATCTCCTTTGCTGGCCAACATGTTTTCCATTCACTGTATATGCGGTTTGAATTCTCATCCTGTCATTCTCTCACTCCTCCATCTCTCCCTCTTTTCATCTTCCTGCTGCGTCTCACTGAGTCAACGGGAATCCTTCCTTTCTCTGATTCCTTTCCTCTTTCCCCGCCTTTCTCATTCTTTCATTAACTTTCTTCCTGTCCACTGAATCCTCCTTCCTCTCCTGCTTTCCATCCGCTCTTCTGTCTTTTATTATTCATTATCTCTCACTGTCTATTGCTCTCAGACAGCCTGTGTGGGGTTTAGCTTGTTCAATAGAAATCGATTTAAGTAATTAAAAGAGGGGAATCAATATTTTTCATTTAGCTTTTGCTCTTTGGTTATTTTCATATTTTCCCGGATCAGACTGGATATTCTCAAAGGTATCTCCGGTCCAACTCAAAGTGATTGTCTGGGGTTCACTTCCTGCATCGTGGATTCACTTCCTGTCACCCTTGTGTCACATTAATGTCTGTCATTATGTGCAGTATGGATATTGGAAAAGCGGCGCGTCTTATTTGCTCTTTTCTTCTGGTGTTAGGACAGAAGTAACAGCGTAACCAATGGTAAGCATCTTCCATGATTCTGTAGTTATTTTAAAGCTAACTCTGAGGTTTTGTTGCCTGAACCTAACTTAGTTGTTTCCTGTGAAGATGGAAGTTTATTTGTTGCTGGCTTTCGTTGGAAAACGCATGAAAAATTAGTAACTTTTCGTAGGATATCACACTAACCGTTGTATGAAGATATGTTGCACACACACACACACACACACACACACACACACACACACACACACACACACACACACACACACACACACACACACACACACACACACACACACACGTATACGCTCCAACATTAGGTCCACTCCATTTAATTGAAAACTCATCCTTTCATCTTAGCTCTCTTGTTTTTTTAATCGTGTAAAGGACCGTGGTGATTTCAATCTTTATCATTATCAATGCATCATAATTCTTCAATATGATTATCCTAATCCTGAATCAATTATGATGATTAGCAACTACTGGCAAGTACTTTGAATTATTACAATCAAATCGACTACATCAAAGTTTTTGTCCATTTATTTTTGTATTTGTATGTCAACCAAGTTCTTTTTCTTCAGCACACAGTTTCCTCCGTCTATTGATTCACTGGGAGAATTATACGTTTGGTAATTCAATCATTTTGGATCCCCACTCTCGTATGCCTCATATGCTTCTTAGAGAGGCATAGCAAATAATTTCCCTCCATAATTACCAATTTTGGTTCCTCCCATTAAGTTGTTAAGCTCCATTTCCTCAGCTGATTGAATTTCAGATTCAGATAGATTCTTAAATTGTAGTTGTCTGTGTGTTTGGGAGTTATTTTGTTCCAACATATATTTGCTGTTATCACTGCCTGGAAGTATTGTGTGTGTGTGTGTGTGTGTGTGTGTGTGTGTGTGTGTGTGTGTGTGTGTGTGTGTGTGTGTGTGTGTGTGTGTGTGTGTGTGTCAGACACGATCTGAGAGTTGGATTAAACCTTTTCCTTTCTAAGCTTTCATCTCATAACTCTATGAATATATTTTTTGATGATAACTTTTGAAGTAATCGTCTGTTGAGTGATGTCTGAGTGGCCGAGTCGGTCGTAAAGTCGGGTTGTGTGTATCTACTTTATCCAATCAGTCTGCCAGCATTTAATTTAAGGCGACTTCATTCTCTGGTTCTGTACCTTTAAGCCGCCTTTAGCTCCCACTGTACCCGAACAAAGAGCAGACGCTCTGCAGCCTCATTCTATATGCTTGGGCCAAAGTGCTACGGCTGGCCCCACTGGCTAGATCGGCACTATCATCTTAGTGCCATGACTCGCTCTAGGCTTACAAATAGCAACGGGTTATATTGGACATTCTTTTCCCACACCATTCTGTGATCTAATGCTCATTTAAATCATCAATTAATCACCTAACCCGAGAAGAAAAGCCAGATGCTCTGAAGCGCGACCCAGTCATATATCTACAGTGTTTGTGTTCTGGTTAAACATCAGTTGTTTGCCCAACTGGCTTGATAGGCAACTGCATCGGAATGCCACAGCCTGCTCAGTTGTCCAACTCCTAATCCTGTATAAATGGTTCCACTAGTCTTACCAACAGTAACTAATCAGCAACCCCTCTGCTTTGAGAAATGTTTGAAAAATGTATACCAGTCTCGAGAACAGCTTCCTTGGCATAACCAGTCAGAATGAATTGGTATTGACTTGCAGTGACCCTTCCTCTCTAAAGATCGTTACACCCGGAGGGGGCGTAAAGTATCAACGATCACGGGAAATGCCAAATACTTTGCTGCGAAGATTATGTTTCGGGCTTTTATGGACAAAGTAAGAACGGAAGGAGTGGATCTCGTCTGCGCTGCAGTTTGAGGCTTTGACCTATACTGATACAAGATGTATCTGATGTGATTAGAGCCGGTCAAGGTATTTGTCAGAAATTAATTTTGACCTTTTTTGTGAAAGAGCAGATTTTGCATAACAAGCCACCTGATGTTCACCAAAAAGCTTGCTCACAGCCTCTGAGCCGACTTGCTGGCTATCAGCCGGGATCCGACCCTGATAGTAATCTCATGTTTCATTCATGTCACAATCAGAGGGAACAGATGACAGAGGTGACAGCAGTATTAGCAACAAGCATCACAAACAATCGCCTGCAGGATGGAGGTACAGATGGAGGTTTTTAATATTGCTGAGAGTAAAACCTGGTCCCGTAATCCACCAGGTGATGATTAATCTGCAGGATGATGTTTGTTTTTTACATTTCAGGCCACCTGGTCGTGCAGCATCCTTATCTGACCGCCGATCCTGCAAGCATGTCTGAAGGGATTTAACCGTCAGAACATCAGACAATCATCCCGATTTACAGCGATGATGAATATTAAATACGTTCTCAGGACGTACGTCTCTGAGACTAATAATCCGCGAGACGATGACATAAATCAGGGCTCAGCCTACAACTAACATTGACCTCGTTGATAAGAAGAGTTGGAATCATGTAGAATGGATCTAAAGTAGGAACATCACTGTAAAGTTGCACCGGTAGGCCCCAGCTAGGAGGAACACTTTGGATCTTGAAGACGTTAAAGTAAAGGTGAATCTGTATTTGTGAGTCCAGCCTTCACTGTATGTCGAGGTCACCCTGTGCCTTTTCGGAGACAGATTTGTATTCCTCTCTTAACGGCTTTCTTCAGCCCTTTTTCGACCAAGACCCATTTTATCCACCTTTTCCATCATTCTGATCGATTCCGGCCAGAAACTCATAACTTGCTTCAGTGAGGACATGTTGGTTGGCTGAGTGCAGCTCTCCATTGCATTCCTTAAGGAGACACTAAAGCCCGAATCCTCCAAAGTGGATTGATTGCTCGACCTGTAATTAGACACATTGGTAAAAAAAACAATATGAGTGAACATGACCTGGTCATGCGTCTCACAAAAGTACTTTTTAAATGCTGCCACATGTCTCATAGAGAAACACCATGTGTCAATATGTTGACAAAAGGTCCACAGGTCTGTTTGCATGAGTCAAAAAGTCATTATTTATTGTTATGAGAATGACAGGAGATTGAGTCTGAGGAAAACGTCAGTGAACAGAAATGGACCGGAAGAAAGATTTTCATTTCATGCAGAAAGAGCAAATCCCCAGGATCTCAATGAGGCAAGTTGGGAAACAGCTCTGCTTCACTGAAACCATTACATTTATTAAGACAGACGTATTTTCACATAAAAATCTTTTTTTGTTAAGGACTTATTGCCCCTGTGTGGCTTACTGGGTTTAAATGGCTTTTATTCGGTCCTAGGTTTTGTTCCCATTGGAGCCGTTTGTGCTCACATGGACACATATTAGCTGCTAAAAGGTGCTTTGATTATTCATAAATAATTTCATTTCATGCCTTTATTTGACAGTGACGAGAGAGGAAATGAAGGGGAATAACAGTCCTGTCAGGATATGCACCCTAACCACTCGGCTATCGGGTCGCCAACTAGATAAATTCTCAAACAGCTGGTTTGTGTTTTTACTTTTCGGTGTTCTGCTCTCAGATCTTAACAGATATCGAAAGTGCCCGCCCCCTGAGCATGTCAACGTAAGCACTTTGAAGAGCGACCAAACGTTTCCTCACTTCCTGTCCGAATGTGCAGGGGATGATAAAAAGAAAGAGAAGGGAGGGATGGAGATTGTTTTGAAATTGTCCTCAGGTTCAGCAAGTACTGCAGGCATGAATTAATCAAACCCAGTCGGGTCGAGATAGCAGAGTCAAAAGGGGGTAGAAGACAGGATGACTCAATTGATGTGTAATAATGATGTGGAAGGATTACATTGTTTCCCCGAACCAGAACAACCACCAGTACATTGATAAAGAAACGGACCAGAATCTGAATTTTAGGACGAGAGACAGAGGGAAGGATTGGATTGAAATAACAACACAGACTGGCCAATCATATCGTAGCTTCGACCAATTCCGACCAGGGTCTGACAGCGATCCGGCTCTGCTTTACGTCAGTCGGCCTATCTGACGCTCTGCGAACGGGTCGGGGCTCCACGGTTGCGTCAGCTCTGACAGGTTGATGAAGTAGCAGCAGGGGGTGGAGCTTAGCAAAGGGTCAACTCCTTTTCATCGATAAGACGGCATTCTTTCATTGTCAGAACATTGAGGAGGTAACGTTACAAAAACAAGATGAGAAACGAGGATCCCAACCACAGAGCAGGCCAGTTCAATGAGGCCAGTTCAATGAGGTGTCAGGGAGCTGAGATTGAGCGCGAGTGAAGTCGATAAGATAGGAGCAGGAAATGCTGTTTTCATTAATATCTTTGTCTGTTATTTTTGCCATTTTTCATCATAAGTGGACAAGTGTCCGTGATAAAAACTCTGATTTAACGCTTCACTTCTTTTGTGGATTACTGAATTAACGATGTAAAACAGTGCCAAAGAGAGAGAAATCTGTGTCAAAACATATGTAAATGATATATATATATATATGTATATATATAATATATACATATATATATAGTTTCACCTCAATGTAGACAATCATGTCAAGTGAAGACCAGGGTTTCAAAATGTAAACAATAGAAATACATATCAATGTAGCTTTGGAAACGGGGGAAAAAGAACTAGACAGTTAGCAGCTGCAGACGTTTTACCTTTTAGACAGAACACGAGCTACATGTAAAGAGAGAGACTGAGGATGGAGAGGAGATAAACTAAACTTGTCAAATTAACAACCTGATATTTAATTTGAGAGAGAGAGAGGAGGAGACAGGGGAGTTAATTAATGTCCATAGATCATGCCCGGGAGTTTGTTTCTCTTTAGTTCAGATAATAATAGATGGAAGGATGAATTAAGACTCTCCAGTTTTTTTTTTTCAGTTGTTTGAGGCTCAATCATGACTTGATTTTTAATTGGAGTTCAGGGAAAGGAAGTGAGGAAAAGGGGAGGGACAGAGTAATGATTGTGTTTAAAATAAGGCTGTAGAATGAATTTTAATACACGGCTAGGTTTCCAGTGTTCCAGGTTTCCAGTGTTTTAGTATGAAAGATAACAGTTACACTCTTTCCCTTTGAAATGTACCAGAGAGACAATTTATATTCATAAGAAAAAAAGAGCGGCAGTGTTGGGAGGACAGGGAATGATTATCAGCGAAGCATTAATCTTCGTAGATAAACACAACTTGTAAATGTCATCACGGGAAAACTGGACAGTTTAATTTCCACCCAATTTTTCTTCATAATATTCTGAGTCCCAGATATCTGCTGAAGCTGCAAAACCAACGTCTCTACTCGAGGTTCAGATTAAATCCTTATCGAGTCTCTTGACATTTACGTAACTTAACAAGTACATCATTTATTTCCTTGAAGAGAAATCTGACGGTGTTTCTGCTCCACCAGAGAGCAGCGCGGGACATGAGACGGAGGGAAATGATGCGCTGGAAATGTTATGAGCTTCATTTGAACCTTTAATATCACCGCGTCACTGTACACGGAGTCCAATGAGCCACCGCAACCTCCCTCTTTATCACCGACAGGAAGAGGAGGAGTGAAAGCGGTTTGAGTATCCATCCTCTTCTTCTACGCTGTGATGATACGCTGACATTCAACTCCAGCACACACTGAAGATGAGGGAGAGTGAAAGCTTAAAAGTAAGTAAAGAAACCAGGCGGCAACCTTCAGTTGTGACGAGTGAGGCCAATGCGGAAGTATCTTAACCTGGTGTTCTCTCTACTGACCAGCAGGGGGCGACTCCTCTGGTTGTATAGAAGTCTATGAGAAAATGACTCTACTTCTCTCTTGATTTATTACCTCAGTAAACATTGTAAACATGAGTTTATGTCTCAATCTCTAGTTTCAAGTCTTCTTCAATACAGCATGATGTTCATTTAGTACATTATGGTCCATTTAGAGTCACACAGACCATAAAGCAGGGGCTGCTTTAGGGCGGGGCTACTGTGATTGACAGGCCGTACCAGAGCCGTATACGGCGTCTCTACATCGCTCCTCCGCATTACAAATAGAGTAACTTCCATTCACTGGTTGCAAAAAGCCAAAGAGGGCAACGACCGTAATCCAAGATGTGACGGCCGAATCGCCGAACACGAGGCTTCCAAACGGCAGTCCACAAACCAATGTGTCAGTTCACAAACCAATGTGTCAGTCCACGAACCAATGTGTCAGTCCACGAACCAATGTGTCAGTCCACAAACCAATGTGTCAGTCCACAAACCAATGTGTCAGTCCACAAACCAATGTGTCAGTTCACAAACCAATGTGTCAGTCCACAAACCAATGTGTCAGTTCACAAACCAATGTGTCAGTTCACAAACCAATGTGTCAGTTCACAAACCAATGTGTCAGTCCACAAACCAATGTGTCAGTTCACAAACCAATGTGTCAGTTCACAAACCAATGTGTCAGTTCACAAACCAATGTGTCAGTCCACAAACCAATGTGTCAGTTCACAAACCAATGTGTCAGTCCACAAACCAATGTGTCAGTTCACAAACCAATGTGTCAGTCCACAAACCAATGTGTCAGTCCACAAACCAATGTGTCAGTTCACAAACCAATGTGTCAGTTCACAAACCAATGTGTCAGTTCACAAACCAATGTGTCAGTCCACAAACTAATGTGTCAGTTCACAAACCAATGTGTCAGTTCACAAACCAATGTGTCAGTTCACGAACCAATGTGTCAGTCCACAAACCAATGTGTCAGTCCACAAACCAATGTGTCAGTTCACAAACCAATGTGTCAGTTCACAAACCAATGTGTCAGTTCACAAACCAATGTGTCAGTTCACAAACCAATGGGTGACGTCACCATGACTACGTGCACTTCTTACATGCAGACTATGACTGAAACGTTTGTTAGAGCATCTTCAGCTTCGGTACGGTGACATTGGCGCCACACACACCGATATTCAAACACACATCTTGTCCTGTCTCCATTTTGCTCTGTTTGCTCCTCCGATGTGGCTCCGGTGTGGCTAGCTTGTCCCCCAGAGTCTCTTCCCCTTCTGGTAGTGGCCACATCACCTCATCCACTTCACTCACATGCTATCCTTGTTCCCTTTCTTTTGTCTGGTGTTATTCTCGGTTGTAGCTGGTGGCTACAGTATAAAGCTGCTTAGTGTATTGTTTCTTTACATGATGCATAATAATAATTATGACATCACTGTAGACGAATCACAGCTTCAGTAGAGGGAGGTCAGCTGTGCTTGTGTCCAGGAGAGACCGACCTTAGATTCAAAGTGTTTGCACACGTCATTACATTTGATCCCATTGTCGTTAAGCCTTCATCGTTCTGTTGCTGAGGTGGAGTTTGATATTGTTTTAATGCTGCCAAGACACCTGGAACCTAATTAATGTGCTCATGTGTTTCTGTAGTTGGTATTCAAAATGCAGCAGCGACTCGGAGCAGAGATGCTGCTGTTGTTGTTGTTGTTGTCGTATTCCATCCAAGCTGGTATCACTTAATGTTAAACTAAACCTGTTGATCTAATGTGTCTTGGTTTCTTCCCGTATTTAAACCTCTGATGTGTGTTCGTAAGACAATATGCAAATTGATACCAGAGAAGAATATCAGATCTTGCTGTTGAAAGCATTTCTTCTTTCAGCATTTTTAAGACAATTGGTTTTCAGTTTCGGGCGTATTTCATTTTTCAGCTTCTTTAGGTGATGCTTTGCACCTGTCAACATTCACACGCATGAAACAAATATAACACGAGAAGAAGAATTATGTTGCTGACTCAGTAATCTTCTTCCCTCACAAAGTAATGTCGGGATCAAGATAAAGAATTCACTTCAGAGTCCAGCATCTCACTTGATCAAGACAAAATATATTTGAGTGAGACGCTATTAACCAGAAAGAGAAGAACACACACACACACGCACACACATACACACACACACACACACACACACACACACACACACACACACACACACACACACACACACACATCCTGTCAATAGTTCTTCCACTTTATTCTCATGCTCATTTATTTGTCCTTTGTTAAACGCGAGACGAATCAGTTTGTTGCACATTTGTTGAGTATGTGGCTGTTTCCTTGCAGTGTACGTGGAGACTTTCTGACAAAATGAGCCCAGCTGTCAATTGTTTGATTATGTCCGCCGCGGGTGAAATGTGAGGCCAATCTTTGTGTTTCTTGTTGTTGAGGCTGAGAACAAAAGCATCATCCCTTTGTGTCGGGTTTCAGTGAGCTATCCAAAAAAGGAGAGAGCAACGAGAGACGGTTCATCCAACGGCAATTTGTTTTAAGAATGTGTTCGAAGTCTCTGCTTCCGAAGAATAGACTCCTGTTGTGAGGTAGACGAGGATGACCGGAGGTTTTTTCCTCATTTTGAAAATAACACTGCAGTTGTAGATGTGAGCTGGTTTCCTCTTTTACTTCATTCTAAAGTTACGTTGAGTGAATGTGTTTGTTTGTTTGTTACAGTTGTTTTGGCCTAAGTTCCCCCTGAATTGTGTTGCTCTCTAAAATATTTTTACTTTAATTGCAATTCAGTGTCCAGACTTTGGTTTGGTTTGGAGGGAACAGCCTCAGCCGAATGTCAATCTGCACTGTTTTAAAATGTATTAAATAATAAAGTTAATGTTGACTCTTTTATTTTGGTAGTATACGATGACGCCATTCAGCTTGACTGCCGATAAACCGCAGTGGTCCCTCGTGGGACTGCAACAACAAAATCACCTGTGGTCCAAAAAAAGCATTTTCCACATACACGACCATTATGAAAGAAGTTTGACACGATAGGTCAAACTCCACCAAGGCTTTATGTTTGTTAAACTTTCCCAGATCCCAGCAGAGAGATGTTCATGAGCATGACGTCATTCCAATGTACAGTCTGTGGGATTCACTGCAGGGAGGATACGCAGTCACTGAACCTGGAACCCTTACACTGCACTGCTGCTCTCCGGGAGCGGTTTGCATTCAAGACTATGGCCATTTTGGAGTCCGGTCGCATATTTAATTAATATGGGATGGATGGAAATATAATGTTTAAGTTTGTCAAATTCAACTTTTTAACTAAATTATTCAGTCTATCAATTTTTTTAGTATTTTCAAGTTGATTTAACTTGAATATAAATATCCCTTTTAAAAGCAGTTTTTATGTATCTGCCCAGCACGTATATACTTTACATTAGCATGAATAAAACAAGGTGGATTATATTTTACCACATGAACATTTCATTCATTATTCAGTGGTACTGCAGAGCTCTCTGTCAGCTGGACATTTCTTTCTCTTCCCTTTCTTTTGGTGTCACAATCTCTGGATTAGCGAGAATAGTCAAATGCAGAAGAGGAAGGATCTCAGTCATACAGATGGCAGATTCTGTTTGTGCCTCGGTACACATTTTGTTTTGTCAACTGCAAAAGGCCAATAATTGCTTTCCTTTTTTATAATTTCTTTCTCTGCACAGATTTCATATTTCAGTCTGGGCAATTCCAACCAGAAAATGATCTGACATCAAATATTCACACAGCTGAGATTTACAAGCATCCTGCAGCTACAGTATCGCTTACGGATGAGAGCTCAGCAGGCTGAATACTCAGCAGTCTGGTAAATCATCACGGGCCCGATGAAAATAATGGAAGCAAAAGCACGTAGCATCATGCTTACTGGTGGGCTGCTCTCAGTTTGCATATGTGCACGGAGGAAACACAAGTGGTCTTTGGCTAATGAGAGTATAGCGTTGATCTTTTAGGTGGTCTTGAGGCACGTTGTGCACAAAACCTTCTCCGAACAAGATCATCTGAGTTCCTTGTGTTTATGAAGGAGGTCGCAGCACAGAGACGGGGAGGCTGCTGTAAAGATGTCTGGTCTATTCCAGAGAAGAAGGATTTGAAATAAGTTAGTTTTTTAATGTTCCGAAACTCACCAAAGTGATGAAATCTGGTGATGGAAAGTAACTAAGTACATTTACTCATGTACCTAAGTTTAGTTGAGGTGCCATTTGATGTTAAAGGACCAGTGGGTCGGATTCATGGGGAGCTATTAGCTATCATCATGGAATATAATATTCATAACATGTTTTCTTTCGTGTAAAATCCCCTGAAACTAACAATGGTTGTGTTTCCATGAGATTAGATTGGATTATTTACGTATGTATATGAGTCAGCCTTGTTGCACCACCATGTTTTAACCGTAGCTCAGAACGGACAAACCAAACACCGACTCTCGAGAGAACCTTTTTCACCTTTTAACGCTTGAAAAGGGAAGAGATCCGACCCACTGGTCCTTTACTGTCCCGTGTTTCTACACTATTGCTACTTTTACTTCACAAAAGATTTCAGTACGTCTCCCGCCACGATCCAAAATATCAGACTCATTAAGCTCTGGGATTCCATCATTTTTTAATTTATTTGGGGTTTGCCATGTTGCAATTACAGACGTCGGGCTTCACGGCAGTCTTGTCTTGGTTTTGCGTTGATTGAGGGATGTCCACACGATCTCTCCCTTTTTACAGCACCCTGCTATGAAACAGATGTCATGTTGTCACTTTGTAAAGCCGAGCCGGATGCCTGCAGCGGGCCTGAAGATGAATTTAAATCCACTTCATACCATCGCTCACTGTCTCATCTGGGAACTTGTTGATTCATAATGTTTCAGTTCCCGAGGGAGAGAGGTGCACACAGCGTGAGTGGACGAGTAGAAAGTGGATTTGGGTTGTAAAAGATATACAGAGATGTTTGCAGATGTGTTGTCGGGGCTGGCGAGTGCTTTAATTTAGGGAGAAAATCAAGAAGGTAAATAGGGAATATAATGTAGGAGACAGCGTAACACATATTCTCCTGGTCCCAGTGTCTCTCTCTCTCTCTCTCTCTCTCTCTCTCTCTCGCTCTCTCTCTCTCTGTGTCTCTGTGTCTCTCTCTCGCTCTCTCTCTCTCTCTCTCTGTGTCTCTGTGTCTCTGTGTCTCTCTCTCTCTCTCTCTCTCGCTCTCGCTCTCGCTCTCTCTCTCTCTCTCTCTCTCTCTCTCTCTCTCTCTCTCTCTCTCTCTGAGACAAACAACAATGAACAATCTTGTTTCCCTCACAGCGCCGGCGGCTCGGGGAATTAACTCACTCACACAGAGATGTAAACGGGGAGAATATGATGGATTTCAGCTGGGGAGGAGATTTGCACACCGGCCAACATCAATACAGAATACAAAGTGGACTCTCAACGTAACAACACGTATCAGCGACATAATGATTTGATTTCAGAATACCAATTATGAAGTGGAAACTTTCAGAAAAGCGTCCATAGTCGGGTTATTGATACATCTTTTACATCGTTGTGTACATTTTTCCGTCTGCACATACAGCATGTGTGTATTCGTGTGTTTAAACAATTCATCCTTCCTGTTGCAGGCTTGTGGAATTAAATGGCACACACACACACACACACACTGTTAATAACAATAATACAGACTGTGTAGCTCAAAGCGCTGTACGTTTAAAAATGAATGACATGAAGAAGTCATTTGAAAGAAGCATGTGGGACTCTGTGTGACACACATAACGTGCTAACGTGATACAATCTGCTTAAATCGGTCTCACTAACGTGGTCCCCAAACATCTTTTCACCGCTCAGGAAATGGAATATCAATCCATTGAATAAAGAATAAAGTCCATGCTGAAATTAATCGCGGCTGCCTCTGATGGTTTTTTGTCCCCTCTCGAGTATCAACGCCGCCGCCGCCGCTCGCTCAGCGAACGTAATACACATGTACACATGTACAGCCTTGTTTTTAAGCAGTAATCTTTCAGAGGCAATTGGCCCTATCCGGCAAGCCGCCAAATCCTATACCACCCGGTAACAGCTTCCCCAGGCTTGTGATAGGCTAAGATGGCAGATGGCTAACGATGATGGATAGTTTATTTACTGAGCTGAAACAAGGTTGTGTGTGTGTGTGTGTGTGTGTGTGTGTGTGTGTGTGTGTGTGTGTGTGTGTGTGTGTGTCGGGGTGGTGATGACGTCCTCAGTTTGCTTTTGTTGCGGTGTCCTTGCTTGTTAGATTTCTTTATGGTGTGTGTGTCTGTTTCTTGTTTTGTCCATTTCTCAGTCATGTCTTTGTTGTTTTCTCATTGTTCTTCTCCTGCCTGCTTCGAGGACTCCTCAGCTTGCCTGTGGCCTTCGCCAACACGTCCTTTCTCTGTCCACTTCTCCCTCCTCGTTCATATTTCTTTTTCTGGCACCACTGCTTGTTTGCAACACCGGAAAACTATTTGCAGCTGAGGATTGTTCTTTTTTCGTTCTGTGAAGGATGGGACCAGATACATGACTGTGACCTCATCACATCACAGTTGGCCTTTGATGCTCAGTAATACATCTTGGGATTTACACTTGACAAGGGTTGACCTGTGTTTTTACCTGATCATGTGAGCAGGAATGCTTGTGTGTGCACATCTGTCTCCTTTTCTTGACCCCCATTAACACACCTAGAATGACCTCTGACCCCTAAAACTGATCCATGATTAACATTGTCCATCGAATGATGCAAGAGAGAAGAAGAAAGAGAGGGATGCACGGTTTATTCAGGATGGTGAACAGTCGGGGGAGACTGCAGCCTGACTTTTAAAATGATACTTTTTATGGTGTTTTTGTTCAACATCAGTATGGAAGCACCATACTGACGCATGTGCTGTTCAATTGATCTGGTTTCTTGACTAAGATGTGGTGTTTGTTTTAGCGAGAGAAGAAATAATGTGGGAGAAGAGATATTAAGACAACAATGCATGCAGGGTTAGGGTTGGGGTTGCAGAAACCTGAGTTTCCCTGCTAGGTTTCAATTTGAAGTCCCACTTAAGCTGAAATTGGAAAGAAGCACCGGAAACCAAAAATGTCGGGAGAAACTCGTTTCCACAGCTTTATTGTTGATTATTTGTCAAATTCAGACACATTCACGCATGAGAGAAAAGAGAAATCTCTCAGGAATCAGAAAGGTGCTTCTGATGAGTAATGTTATAACAGAGTAATGTCATTTAATTGTGACACACACAGTGTAGGAGACAGTAGCATCTGTAAATCCAGCCCAGTCACCAGGGGAATAAAATGATGGCATTGCAAGATTCTGCAAACCAATCGTAAAATTTCGATGATTTTGCATTCAGTAAGTAAATCAGCGGTCCAACATTTCAGCTAGTATTGTGATGTGGTAGCTGGTTGAGGTCGGGCTTATTGTACCGTAACAACGCAGAGCATTTGCATGTGCATACGTTGGCGCTGTCCAACGTTTCCTACATTCTGGTCTGCCATCTTTGGAACACGTTCTAATTTCTGTATCGGAGACACAACCAATATTTGCAGTGCCTCCCGTGTGAATTGCTTCTTCAGGTGCACGGTCTGGTGCCCTATTCCCGTCATTATTGGGGTGACAGTTAGAGCTGATCCAGAGCAAATCTGCCAAAGCACTCCAATAGGTGTGAGAGCACATTTCAAGCTCCAAAAAGTCATTGGGGTTCAAGCAGGCAATTTATTTGTCCTTCTGTGAACAAAGATTTGTTTTGAGTGTTTGAGTATCTGTGCATTATGTACATTTGATGTACTCTTACTTTAAGGTGATTTGTTTCACAGAACGTTCGACAGAAAGATAGATCCGAAACCGAATCTATTAATTCATTTTAGGTGCAAATCAATGTAGTGCAGTTAGTATTGAGTAAAACTGTGTGTTTCCCTGTGGGATGTGGGTGATAAGTGCGAGCTGCTGTCCTGCTGCAGCAAAGGTAGGGGGTAAAGAAACACTTATTACCACTCTGTCTCTCTCACACACACACACACACACACACACACACACACGTACAAACACCAAGGAGCTCAGATGGTGACAAGACACCACAACAAATCTGCTTACAGTCTGCTGGGAGCAATATAAAAGCTTGACATGTCCACCTCTCATTCTCTCTCTCTCTCACACACACACACACACACACGCACACACATACACACACACACTCACACACTGTCTTGCTCCCTCGCCCGCTCACAGACACCAGCCTGTGGGATTTAATTGGGTCCTTTCAGTTTACCACTGAGTTGACGGCTCAAAGCAATTACAGACACAGACAGTCCCCGGCACACTACTGAGGGGCGCTTGATTTTGCAGACAACCACACTTGAGGGGCGCTTGTCATTGAGAAACCTCGGCAGCAGAGGGGGTGCTTGTTTTGTTGACAAGCATCGCTGTTGAACACTTGTTTTACAAAACACTGTGAGGGGCGCTTGTTTTCAATCGGGTACACCTGAGAAAAGCATTTGTTCTGTGATGCTGTAAAACCGCGGTGGAACGGTTTGTTTGGGTTGGAAGGGGCGTTGGATGACAGTGGTCCTACTTTCTTTTGTTCTTTTTAAACAACACGTGGTCAAATCAAACACATTCTCTTGTACTGTTGTCTCAGTATAAACACACACACATATATATCCTAAACTAAATTGGTGACAAAGAATTCTTACTGAGCAAATTAAGCGCAATCTACTCCAATAC
Source organism: Melanostigma gelatinosum (assembly GCF_949748355.1). Classification (NCBI taxonomy): domain Eukaryota; kingdom Metazoa; phylum Chordata; class Actinopteri; order Perciformes; family Zoarcidae; genus Melanostigma; species Melanostigma gelatinosum. The sequence goes on from NC_136645.1 coordinate 3,344,728, forward strand.
AGGTTATTGCTGCCCTTCATAACCAAAATATGTACGAAGGGGAACCACTTATTTAAAAAAAACACAAGATCTGTTACTTAATCTGCTTTCAACAATGTACTACTCCATCGAAGTACATGATTACATCAGGTAACTGTATTAAGTATAATAAACGGTATTCATGAGTGCTATTTGAATTATTTCAGTTTCATTCAAGCAGCATTTTAATCTAAATGTTACAGTTGAGCAGTTTAATGCATATTAAATTGTGTTTTATGGAGGCTGATCGGAGTAAAATCTTCTAAAAAAAAAAAAGTAAAAGAAACGCAACACTAAAATGTTGTGAAGTAGAAACTAGGAAGTAAAATGTCCTCCGACATGTCCATCTATTTTTGAAGATGTAATCACGGTTTACTCACAAGACAAAGTAGAAGCAGGTAATATTTCACTCTGGAGAAAAGCCCTGACTGGCAGTGGATCCCAGGAGTCGGTGTTGGAGGCTTATTGTGTCTGAGTTCCTGCTGGCGTGAGTGCAATAACGAAGAAGAAGAAGCAGAAAAAAAGAAGAGTCGAAACTACACTATTAAAGTGAAATATCACTGTGATCTTTGACCAGGTAGGACCAAGGGAGTGCTTGGCGTATCGAGTCAATAGGAAAAAAAAGGGCCACAGAAGTGCACTTGTTGTCTTACAGGACCGCCTTCCAGAGGCTCTTCATTTTTAGACGGGGACAGCTGATGGGTGATTGCTGAGCGCAATCACTGCTGAGGGACGCTTGATTTATGTACACACGCCGCTGGGAGGCACTTGTTTTTTATTTATTTAGTATCTGCAGTGCGTGGGCCTGCCCCTCTGATAAACAGACCCACCCGAGCAGGGCTTGATTTCATTTATTTCTTTCCACAGTGAGGCACTTGTCGACTGCAACCTCCGCACAGTGAGGGGGCCTGTTTTGTTGACAGGCACCACTCAGGCGCACAGGCACAGGTGAGAGGCGCTTGTTCTTGTGGAGGGGTACTGCTGAGGTGCGCTTGTGTGCAGTCATCAGTGACAAGGGTTTGGTTTTAGGAGCAGGTGGTTTTGAAAAGCACTTTTTTTGCAAACAGGCCGTTGTCGATGCAGCTGGCGAGAACGGGCGCATGTGATTTTAACTTCAGGAAACATTGTGAGAAACTCCTTCACCTTCAATTGTAGCACAAGAATGAAAAACAATCGGCAAACAACAGTCACTTTATTTGTCACGTTACAGTGGAGTGATCCCGGGCAGCCCTGCCTCCTAACGACATGTTCACATTCAATGAAACTGCATTGCAAATTATGTCTTGAGATTTATTTGTGTATTACTTTTGCTTTTGACACATCACAAATGAGTTTGAGTCCTCGGAGGTCTGCGTGGAGGAGATTGGGGTCAAAAAATACTTTCTGAACAAAGTTATAGACAAAGCCCAGATGATATCATGTGGCACAGTTGATACTCAGTTGCCAAACACGATATTAATGACTGAGGAAAAACATAATAGAAATATAATGAATGACAAATGAACGGAACTAAAACTGCAGGACCTGTATCTGACCTGACCCCTTGAAGGAGGCCTTTGCTGACCTGCTTTTCTTTTGCACGCCACTTCTTTTGATTTCCAATTCCGCCAGTAAAATATTCTACTGCTCCGTTTCCGTGCTGATGACTGAAATTACCGAATGGATGGAATGAAATTAGGCCGCTGCCTTCCCGTGATAATACTAATGCCTCCCAGACAAAACTGAAAGTGAACTTTGACATGGCAATTTCAGTCGCTGTCAGATCGGCAGCTTGTCTTTTGTTCAAGTGACACGCCTCAAACCCACTACCACTTGAGCCAGGTGCAATTATTTCTTATCCTGCTTTTCATTAAATGAAATTACCATTTTGTGTGCGTGTGTGTGTGCGTGTGCGTGTGCAAAGCCAAATGTACTGCCGCTTCCTTCCGGCTTCACAGAGCTTTACAGTGAACTACAGGTCATTGGTTCACTCTCATAGTCTTGTTTCCGGCCGCAAATAATCCATAGAAAGTCACCACACTCTGTGCTCAGCACCACGCAGCTGACAGTCACAGTTATAGATGAGCTGGTGAACATCGTGGAGCAGAAAGACACAGATAGGAGTTGGTAGAGACCAAAAACAGAGCTAAAAGTGCCGTAACTGATGGATGTTCCCCATATCAACTTAAAAGGTGACGTCAATGTTGTGATTACAACCTTTTTTTACTGCACCCAAGTAAACCACGGCGAACATGGGGGAGAAATATTTGGTGCATAGCCCATAATTGAATGTAAGATGATAACTCCTGCGGAGGTGTTTATGTGTTGGCTGTTTATCAGCTGTGTGCAGGCTTCTCCACGCAGCAGCTCCTCTAGAAGCTGCAAATCAAACGCCTCCTTATATATAACCCGACACAAGGAGCTTTCTGCTGCGATATCGACAGGCAGCCAGTCAAACCGAATCGGTGCATCCTCACGGAAGAGAAGTCGCAACAGCAACTAGAATACAGCTGAGACGAGAGTGTGTGTGTGTGTGTGTGTGTGTGTGTGTGTGTGTGTGTGTGTGTGTGTGTGTGTGTGTGTGTGGGGGGGGGGGGGGGGGGGGTGTGTGTGAGCTGAGGGAGAAGATTTGAAGACAGATCATTTCACAGTAATGACACATCATTAGGTCGCAGCAATCACAACACACACTCGTGCTGTAAGGAACAACTGGTAAAAAAAGAAAATTGGAGAAATATTTCGAGGAAGGGAATGATAACAAAGCATTCAATAGTTATTAAGATATCTGGGATCCGGGTGGTCTCATCCAGCGCTCGTAGCTATTCCTTCAAAATAAAATGATTTGTAGATATTTCACAACATTATTTGTGTTATCAACGTAATCGTGAAGGACGAAGTATTAAGACCGTTAAATATGTCACATCCTAGAACCGTTGGCATGTCGTGCTCGATCAGCAGTCGTTTGAAAATTATATTTTGGTATTTTTACTATTTCTGACATCTGGAGTTTAAGAAAAAGAAACAATTTGAGAACCAATTTGCTGATTTTAAAAAGATATCACTATATTGTTAATCAGGCCTGCAAACTCACAAAACATAATCAACATATTAAGTTCCAATAGAAAAGATGCAGCACTTATCATGTTTGCCTTGAAGTGCTTTCTTGCCACTTTTCCCTCCTCAACCACTTCCACTCTCCTCTCTGATACGAGCACATTTCTATGATACAGCAGGTTTATATGTGCAGCATAGTTCATGAAATATGTATTCATAAAAATAAAGGCTTTCTTTTACTGCAATTTCAATTCAGCATTTTACCTTTTTTCCGGAAAATGTATGAATGCATGAGAAGAGGTTTCAGAGCATATTGTACATATTCCCACAAGTGCTTTTGACCCCTGTTGCAGTACATTCAGAGTCGTTTCCACTGGCTTCTCGCCGGCTCAAGAAACCTTTGTCCCCGAAATAATAGCTCTGTGGCGCACGGCGTCGAAGGTGCCACTGCAGCACAAAGACCCATTGACAGATCTGAGCGTGGGCTCGACCCCTGAAATGAGAAGAGCTCACTGTAAAAGGTTTACCTTCTGATATTAATAACACAGCAGAGAGCAGCCATGCATCAATGAGAGGGCTCTCACATTCCAACTGAGCGTAATGCTGCGAGGATTTTTATTTTGCTGCAAGCCTTCGTAAATTGTATCCAGCTTAATGCCACTTTGGGTTCATGACAACTGTGTGAAAACGACTGGAGGCCTTACAGCAACAGTTACATTCCCAGTGGAGGTTTTGTATTCAGCCCACACACACACACACACACACACACACACACACACACACATTTATATTCAGCCAGGACAGAGGGATCTACGAGCACCATGCGCTCCCCCCTGTCACACTGCTGTGCACGGGTTAAGGTGTCTGTGCACCCCAGTGTGGGTTTACACCTTGAATGCCCAAGCTTTCTTACCACCGTCCTCCGGCTTCCTCTGTGCAGATGGCTGTGATCAAAGTAAAGGATGTAGCAGCCCGGGTCAACAAAGTGGTCTCTCTTTCTCCGACTGCAGCAAAACTGACTCGACATTTGCACACCAGCAAACACAATGGATGGGAATGTAGAGCAAGCAATAAATTAAGAAGGGGAGAACATTGAGACGGAGGACATAGACGTGTTTTACCTTTTAAATAACACCGATTCAGCAACTAAAAGCAACTGCAAACTGTTTAAGTGGCACTTTAAATGTTAAGATAAAATACATTTTAAAACAGTCTTTCATTATACTTCCTAGTGACCAATGGCCTCCGTCAAGGTGGAATACTGTCACCTGCTCTTTTTAATCTGTACACTGTATGGATGATCTTTCTAAAAAGTTAAGAGTGTAACACAGGATGTACGGTGGGGGGGGGGGGGAGTCTTATTAACCATCTGATGTACGCTGATGACTTCGTGCTATGCATACCGTGGTCTAAATAGAACCATTGTTTACTAAATGAACATCATGCTGTTTTGAAGAATGCTTGAGACCATAAACTCATGTTTACAATGTTTACTGAGGGAATAAATCGAGTGGGAAGTTGGTTCATTTTCTCATAGACTTCCATACAATCTGAGTTCTTTTGCTACCAGAGGAGTCGCCCCCTGCTGGCCAGTAGAGAGAATGCAGGTTTAAGGCACTTCAACATTGGCTTTACTTTTCCGCCTGGTTCTCAAACACCACCTCTGTTTTTCTCAGATCTCGTCTTTACATATTCAAATGAACCACTCTGTTAAAAATCTCTGTGTCAGTTTTAGCAGTCAACCTCCTCTGACAGCAGCACTTGAGGAAAGCTTGAACAAGACAAACGCTGCCGTCCGTCAACTTCCTCCTCACACTGCAAACAGTTGTCACCCAACAGCTGGGAACTCAGGAGGGAGGTCGATTCATCTCACTCTCATCCACTCGCTGCTTCTCCTTTTGATATTTATTTGACTCTTTTTCTCCACCTCTGTCTTCAGGGGTCCTTTTTTCATCTTGATCTCTCAGCCAGTTAATCTCAGGTCATTAGAAAGCCATTTGTCAACGCCCGGACACGGAGGAGTGCAAGGTCTGCTCGGCCTCGCTCTCGCCACTTCAGATTCTTCACTCTCCCGTCTCCTGTCGCCTCTTCGCTGCTCTGCCGGCAGGCCTCAAGGCCCTGCGCTCGCTTCTTCTCATCTTTCCCCTCTCTCGCTTTCCCCAAAGTGCTGATGGACAGAAAACTACAAGCTATAGGGCCTGAGGGAAGGCTGCGAGGCAGCAGAGAGCCAGCCAGGAAGGGAGAGAGAGACAAAAGACTGAAAGATAAATGAAGGGGCAAGAGTGCACGAGAGGCTGGGGGGGAACGGCAGAGAAGAGAGACTGACTGAGAGAAAGGTCTGGAACATATGCAGTGATAAGTATGAGAGGGACACATTAGTCGTGTATCACGTCCTGACTTAAGCTCCAGAAGCCTAAAACTGTTCTGGTCAGTTGTCAGTCTACAGTGTCCACCACAGAAGAATCCATGCACTTCTAATGCCAGTAGATTGGTTTTTAAAATGTACACAAGTGCAAAAACAACTTATCCAGTCTTATCGAGTATCATTGGTTTTTTTTAAATGGCACTTTTTCGCCATGTGATATTTACGCTCTGTGTGAAATTACTCAAAAACAACCGATTAAATACATATTTTGACGAGCGAATTGACAGGACAAAAGATGTGTGTGAAGGCCTTCAGTGCGAAACGACTTAAAGGTTTTTCTGAAACTCAGGAGAAATTAGCTCGTTGTGGTCAAAACTGCGTCTTTCCACCAGCTGCGACAGTAAATGGCGAAAGCATCCTGGACCACATGCCGAGTAAAGAATGTGACTTTGGGTCTTCTAGTTGAGAGGACGGTCCCACTGCACCTTTGAAGATGTCGCTCTTTTTACGGTCACAGATATATAGATCGTGGATGAAACCTTCTAGCAATCCCAGTAAAAAAAGATCAGATTATGTTTTCTATTAAAACTTTGAGGAAACCTTGTTAACTAACGTTTCTTGTAAGTTGTAAAAATGTTGACAGTGATTGTATCAGTAAAATATTCACTGACAACATATTTAATTTGTTTCTCTGCCAAAACATCTGACAACATTTTCTTGTCGTAGTGACTACAGTTAAAACGTTTTAATGGTTGTGTTTAGGCACTCGCAGCACTTGGGTTCAACAGAGACCGTGGCCTGGTTTAACACAGAAATAATCTGCAGTGCCTTGATGCACAAACCGTGATCTTTCCCGAACCTGAACCAAAGTGCTTCTGTTGCCTGAACTTCACCACAGACATGCAATGTGGTTGCAAGCCTCTGGAGTCAGAGTCCTGTGGTCTGTACGCCCACCATCCATCCCGACCACCTCCCTGAGACGCCGCTGTGGTTCATCAATGCAGAGCTTCAAGCTAAAAACAATATAATGCCGCCTGTGAACACGATCCAGACAGCTGTTCCATTTGTCACCACACATAAGTGGGAAACCAATTGAGTAAGAAGAAAGGGGTTGTGGGACTGAATTATACCAACAATTAAATCAATATATTGGCACAAAATGCCTCACAGACATGCATGGCTCCTAGATGATGTCTAGATAACTGTGGTGAGCTCCTGACTTTGACTTTGAATGATATGTTCTTGCTCTTTTAAGATATAGAGGAACGCTACTGACACTTGAAGGTGATTTCTTTTAGGCTTGTCAGTGCTACCTTAACTACAGAATGCTGAGTCAGTTTTATACACAAAAGAGAAACTCTGAGCCACTGTATACGCTTCGTGTCACGCTTAGTGGGTCTGTTTTCCATTTTAAGAGCTGTCCCAAATATTGCTCAAAAGGAACATTGAACTGCTTACGTCTCAAAAGGAAAAGGTTGTTCTTGCTAAGCAGCACCGCGGCGCAGATCTTGCAGCAGAGAGCAGTCTTGCTTGACATCACTGTAATAATTCTGCCACTTGTTTTAACCCCAAGTGCTGCTTTTGTTACTGTTCATACCACTGAACTAGCCATTCATTCTCCCTCACCTTTCCTTCATTCTCTCCATCTATTCTCGACCCCTTCATAAATCGGTCCTCCCAGTGTTCACCCCACCCTCTGAATCCCCCTTCTTCTTTAAACCTTGTGTCTCACTTCTCCGATTGTTGCCTCTCTTTGTCTTTGGACGGTGTGTGTGTGTGTGTGTGTGTGTGTGCGTGTGTGTGTGTGTGCGTGTGTGTGTGTGTGTGTGTGTGTGTGTGTGTGTGTGTGTGTGTGTGTGTGTGTGTGTGTGTGTGTGTGTGTGTGTGTGTGCGTGTGTGTGTGTGTGCGTGTGTGTGTGTGTGTTTGAGGGACTTTAATGTCCACCCAAGTAATAACTTCTGGAGCAGCCGACTAATAAATTATTCAATTCGAGGTCTGCCATTGGGGTTGAGCAAAGGAAAGAGAGAGAGAGAGAGATACAGGTGGTGGTGGATGCATTAAGATGAGGAATTAGGAGGGCGAACAACATGAAGGATTATGAAAGGGAAAAATGAAATATAACTTTCATTTAATTGTATTGTTTATTTTTTTTTGCAGGGACAGCACGCAATTAAGATGAATTGCACCAGAGCTATAGAAAGCTAATTTGTAATCGTAACACTTAGAGAGATAAAAGAAAGAGAATTCACCCGCTGGTGCCAACAGGTGATCTGACCTCACTGTGCAAGCTCGTCACATTTTCCCACTTGGGCAGAAGGGTTTGTTTAGTATCTTGACGTAGAACGTCAAACTCACTCCTCTGCATTAGGACTGAATAAGACTCATCGTGCAATCTCTTTGCACACGACTGTGTTGCCAAATATGACAAAAGAAAGTCTTAAGAAAGTTGAAAATGACACCACAGTGATCGGTCTAATAAATACCAGTGATGAGAGGGACTATAGGAGGGAAGGGGAAGATCCATGAGGACAACCTGTTCTCCAAATCTCAGTCCGACCAAAAGAGGTCAGCTTCAGGAAGATCTGACAAAATCACACTCCTATTTTCATCTATTTGAATTTTTCAATTCAATTCAATTTATTTTTGTATAGCCCAATATCACAAATTACAAATTTGGCTTTACAATATGTGCACGTTTGACATCCTCTTGTCCCGGAACCCTCACATCGGAACAGGAAAAACTCCCCAAAAACCCCTTTAACGGGGAGGAAAGAGGAAGAAACCTGTGGGAGAGCAATAGAGGACGGATCCCTCTCCCAGGATGGACAGAAGTGCAATGATGTCATGTGTAGAACAGGATAAGTGAATTACAACACATTCAATGTAATTACAGCACATTCAATGTAATTACAGCACATTCAATGTATGACACAACCACGACAGGAGGCAAGACCTAAAAGGATTTTAAATTCTATTCTAGATTTTACAGGGAGCCAGTGCAGAGAAGCTAATACAGGAGTAATATGATCTCTCCTCTTAGTTCTTGTTAGTACACGAGCTGCAGCATTCTGGATCAACTGGAGAGATTTAAGAGACTTATTAGAGCAGCCTGAAAATAAGGAATTGCAATAATCTAGTCTAGAGGTGACAAATGCATGAACTCATTTCTCTGCATCGCTTTGAGATAGGATGTGCCTCATTTTTGAAATATTACGTCGGTGAAAAAAGGCAGTCCTAGAAATAAGTTTTATCTGAGAGTTGAAAGACAAATCCTGATCAAAGGTAACTCCAAGATTCTTGACGGTGCTGCTGGATGCCAGCGCAACGCCATCTAGAGAAACTACATCACTAGATAACTGATGTCGGAGGTGTTCTGGGCCGAGTAGAATAACTTCAGTTTTGTCTGAGTTTAATATCAGGAAGTTGCAGGTCATCCAGGTTTTTATGTCCTTAAGACACGCTTGCAGTTTAGTGAGCTGGTTGGTTTCGTCTGGTTTGATCGATATATATAATTGAGTATCATCTGCATAACAATGAAAGGTTATAGAGTGTTTTCTGATAATATTGCCTAAAGGAAGCATATATAAGGTGAACAAGATTGGTCCAAGCACAGAACCTTGTGGAACTCCATAACTGACGTTGGTCTTCATCGAGGCTTCATCATTTACATAAACAAACTGAGATCGATCCGACAGATAGGATCCAAACCAGTTCAGTGCTCAGATGGAGTTCAGATCTCTCCAGCTGTGACGGGTTTTCTCCGGGTTATTTGTTCGACATCTCAAAGTGACGCAGGAGCTTCTGCACGGTTTATCACATTTTGGGTTCTTGGGGTTTTCTGCATTTCCCTGCACAGCGGAGCCACAAGTACAGAAAACACAGCGCTCCACTTTGAAGTGTCAATAACGTGACGGAGAGGGAAAGGATGAGGAGGGAAAGGGGACAGGGAGGAACAACAACAAAAAGGAGAAAATGTAGAAAAGGGGAGTCGATGCGGGAGAGCAGGAGCAGGTACAACTGAGAGGTTGTGAGAGAGCGATTGCTCGGAGGGATGGGTTCAGGCAATCTGCGAGAGGTCACACCTACTTCTCTCTGACACATGAGCTCCGAGATGGATGGAGAGGCATCAGTAAACGAGTGTGACAACGATCACGCCGTCTCTCCTTGTTTCTGTGGGTCTGGAGCGACTCGTCTGTCAATTACACTCTGCGATGAGGTGCGTGTGTTTGATTGTTTGTGTGTACGTGTTTGTATGTGCGAGTACCCGTGGCAACTGGTTGTTGGCGTACGTGCGAGGACATTGCTCAAAAGTGTGTCATCTCGGCGAGGAACAGAAACACACACACACACACACACACACATACAGGCTGATGCATGGAGCTGTTATGAGTCCTTGGTTTGACGTGACGTCCGGCCTCAATTTTCACCCTCCAGCTTTGGTGTCCATCATTGCACTGTCCTCTGAGCGAGTGTGTGTGTGTGTGTGTGTGTGTTGGAGTTCAGGTGGCGTCGCGGTGGGATGTGTGTCTGTTTGTGATAGTCGAGGTGGAATGAGGGCAGCGAGGAGGAGGCTGTGAGGAGCCGACAGCAGCTTGACAGAGAAGGAAAAAAAAAACACATCTGAAGGTGTGAAACGACGAAGGTTTTTCTGAAGCTCATAAGTCATTTTGAAGAACCCCGTGTGGCCACTACCTCATCCCCTCGGCCGTATCTCTGCCACCATTTTATATCTCACTCAGTGGATCTGATCTCGGTCACAATATGGAACGATCGTGTCTGTTCTGGAGAAATTTGCTACAACAGTAGCAGACAGTGCGAGGGATAATGTGATGCCGTATCCATCCCTTAAAGAAACGGCTGTTTCAATATAAGGCTGAACTCTATCAGTGCTTTCTCTCAAAACCTGACTTCGAACGATATTGATCACCGGCGCCCACTCCCATTGACCGTTGCGTGCAGTTTGACATTTACTTATCTCGTGCATTGTTCATGTCCCACATTGTTTTGGAAGCATGGGCGATGCTGTTTGTTGTGTTCAGAGGGATTGTGTGTGCTGTAGGTGCGGCGCTGCCGGTACTACTGAAACGGAGAGATCGATACACAGAACATGTTTCTTCAGTGCGGCCTGCTTGCTTTTCGTCTTTGTAGAGAAAGAAAGAGCTGAAAGCTGCAAACAGCCCCCCCCCCCCTGCTGATTTTGACAGAGAATCAATCACAAATTCAACATACTCCAAAAGTGCTCTGATTGATAAAAGTGTTCTTTGATTTATTTAAGTAGCTGTTATTAAGCCTTTCTGAGGCTATTTCATGGTTAAATTCACGCATTTTATTTTGAAATGACGCCTGTCCTGGGTGTTCTGTACTACTCAATACTCATACATCAGTAAAATACATGTAGGACTGAGTCTGGATGCATTTGCCCCCCTTTAGATTCCACTCACACCTCACTGTCTTCTTCTGCCTCAAACTGCCTCACGTTTCTCACAACGGACAGCTTGACACCATTTAACTTGGCACGACTCTCAGCAATAAATAAAGTGAGAATTTCAGCCGAGAGAAATGTCTGTTAAAAAAAAGAACCTTTTAGAATGAAGCACGAATGTGGAGGGAATGAGTGTTTGTCATTGGTGTCAATGCAGTTTGTCCGGCATCTATAACCCTTTACATATCGCTTTACATACCTTGATCTTGTGAAAGCGTTGACAACCCAGTACTTATTTCTGGGCATATAACTGGTCGACACATGCCCGACATCATGCATAACTACTTCTGCAAAATGATAGCCGGTGCCACACGACTCTCTCTGTGCTGCATGCTGATCGGTGCCTCGCTCCGATCCTCGGCACCTATTTTACCCGACCGCAGCAGCGCGCAGAACATGAAAGCGTCGACGCCTGCACACCTGCCACATTTCCATCGTAAGAGGGTGTTAAATCAATGCAAGCAGGCAGAGCTCGTTGAATACAGACAGCGAGGCTGAGCTCGGGATGCGGTTTGACTTGCAGAAGCATCTCTGTGTGCGTGCGTTAGAGAGCGATCTGACTGGGGAATGCTTGCAGTTTGTATTGAGCTCGTATCTTTCAGTCACTCCTTCATGAAGCAAAACTGATGCAACGGTAAACCACCCTACACAGCCGGGTATTGTTACACATGATCAAAAGCCTGCCCTGCTCTTTCTTTTACTTCTCCTCCTCCTCTTCTGTCTCTCACAGTTCATCTCCCTGAGATGGTAATCTCCCTCGTGTAGCATTGTCAGACTTTGATCAGAGGCCAGCCGCTCTCATTCGCTCTGCCCTTCTCTCAGACCTCTCACTAGTACCCTGTAGACTTAATGAGTACTATGGGCCTCGTTTGATAGACTGCTGCACACGCATTTTTACAGACTTCACTCACGCGTTCACGGGCGACGCGATTGCGCACGGAGAACGTGATGCAAGATAAAAATGCTGACTTTACGTTCAGAGAGAATGAGGCAACAATTAGCACTCGCTTGCAGCGCTAATGAAGGATGATGTAGCCGATCGCTGTCCTCCAGAAGCCTCTTGTGCCCGGTACACAGCATCCTGCCGGTAGAACATTGGCAATTGTATAAGACAGGAGAAACCATGTGCCGGCTTTGATTATCTCATACATACATATTTTGTCATGTCAGAGCTTATTCCGTAGGTGTCTGGGTTTTTTTTTCTCAGAGAAATCGCAAAGTGTAATACATTTCTCCGTGAGGCTATTTGTGCACTGGTGGGAGTTCATGAATTCACATTCAAAAGCTGGCATATCCAAATCAAGTGAACCTGCTATAGCACACAAAGAAATGTGGGATGTTTCAACTCCAGACTCAGCTCATTGACATGCTCACAGACGCACCGGCAGAATATTCATTTGGAAATCCTTCGATTAATATCCTTGAGGGAGTGAGGTCAGGGGATATTATTTTCTCCGACTGTCTTTGAAAATAGTTTCCTAAAATAGATTACTTGTCAAAAACAAGATGTAAATTGCAGGTTCAGGTTGCATTGAAGTGTTGTTGAGGGTCCAGTTTAGATTGTATCCCGTCCAGATTCAGCCCTCCTGTGTGTGTGGTCTAGTAAAACCACCATAGACTGTATATAAGAAGTGGACTTTGTCATTGTGACGTCACCCATTAGATTGTGGACTGACGCTATGAAGATTTTTGCTGTCGCCATCTTGGATTACAGCCGTCGCCATGTTTATTTTCCACAACCAATGAACGTAAGTTCCCATATTTGGACTGCGGAGGAGTATACGTCTCTGGTAGAGACCTGTCAATCACAATGTAGCCCCGCCCTAAAGCATACTCTGCTTTATGTCTGTTGTCTATTTGACTCTAAATGGACCATAATTTCCTCAATGAATTCACGAAATGAACATCATGCTGTATTGAAGAAGACTTGAAACTAGAGATTGAGACATAAACTCATGTTTACAATGTTTACTGAGGGAATAAATCAAGAGAGAAGTAGAGTCATTTTCTCATAGACTTCTATACAACCAGAGGAGTCGCCCCCTGGTGGACACCAGAGAGAATGCAGGTTTTAAGACACTTCCGGATCGGCTTCACTCGGCAGAAAACCAAACACACCAACGTAGGCAGCAACCCAAGACATGGGACTCTCTGCTCACAGCTACACGTGTAGGAACAGGTGTGCTTAACCTAGACACAAAAAAACGATATTTGTGTAATTTATTTATGTGTTTGAAATACCTTGTGTTGAAGGAAATCATCATATTTCCATTATCCCTCCCTGCAGGATTCACTCTGTGCTTTATCAGTAAGACTCAGACCCCAAACTATTACCTTTTTTCCCAATCTATCCCTGAGTGTGTAAGTGTGTATTGATTTGCCAGAGGTATTTCCAGCTGTCATTTGTAGGATTTGAGACCAGCAGCCCTCTTATTCCTTTCTGGGGTTCTTTAAGAAATTGGGTTTCTTTCTTCCTTTCTTTCCTGCTTCTTTCCCTTCATTCTTTTATGTTTTTTGTGTGTGTCTTTTCAGCGAGCGAAGTCAATTACAGTTGACAATGAATAGACGACACAAACAAACCTCCGGACTGGTGTTTGTTTTCTCCAGTTAGATTCTATCTCACCAGTTTGTTTTTGCTCTGAGACAGAGATGATCCCCTCTGTGCTAACTGGAGAATGACTCACAACCAGCATTGTGTGTGTGTGTGTGTGTGTGTGTGTGTGTGTGTGTTTGTGTGTCGCATAGAAATGACACTCCAAAGCCCAGTAAATTGCATTGGCAAACCTCTCTGTCCTGCTCTTATATCTTTCCATCAGGAGAAAGGGATCGAGTTTGGTGGATACAACGTCATTCAACGTTTTCAAGCCTTTTTGACACCGTACGTGTGAATTTTCACTGAGCTGTTTTTCCACTTCAATCCATGTGATTCATGGTGCATCTGCTCCTACATTGTCATTCTAGATCACGCTCAGCCTCCAACAACAGCTGCTCTCCAACGCCGTCAAGCAGACATTTTCTTTAACAACAGCATGAGTAAGGCCAATATTCATGACTAATATATATATATATATATCTATATATATATATATATATATAGATATATAGATATATATCTATATATATATATATATGTATATATATATATATATATATATATATATATATATATATATATATATAGATATATAGATATATATCTATATATAAATTTCTTGACTTCCTTGAAGAGATATTTTTAACCCGAACCCCTACCATCAAAACATGTAGCAGAAGGAAACAGTGAGCCTGGCTCTGTCCAAAGTCAACCAACAGCCCGAAGCTCACCAGCATGCTTCATGTTGTTTGTATAATCCGTTGACGAGGCGCTTTTCTTTTTACAAAGGGATTCATAGATCAATGAATAACACATAAACTATGAAATGTAAAAAATCGAATTCCTCCAAGCTGCATTGATGAGGGGTTCGCCGGTACAGTGTCTATTCTCTATGGTGTATGGGTTCTTTGGCTGAAAAACAATTGAGAACATCTGCCCTAAAGCATACGTTGACATTGTGTCTATATTTTGCTTCATGTTGCATCTAAATGCTAACAGCTAACCACACACTCCCCCCCCCCCCCAGTGATCTACTTTCCCCACAGCCGCACACAATTTACAATTCAGCACGAAACCTGTATTGTCTCCTTGTTTCTCCACAACTCTTGCAGTTAACAACCTCTCTGATTTCCCCCCCCAAACACCCTCCACCACCACTCACCTCACAATTCCCTTGTCATTCACCATCACTGTCAAAGTCACCTCAGTATCACATGCCTTCTCTCCTCTCCAGCCACACGAGTACACCCTGCCTGTCCTCCCGCTCCAGTTGTGTGAAACATTGTCCACTGGGAGTGTTTCAGCACAACCTTCATCCACAATCGAGGGCTTCCCATGTACATATAGACCAACATCACCACCAACAGGTGCACGGAGGTCTGTGTCTATTTGTATGATCACATGCATGTGTTGTGGTCTGGTGTGACTGCATGAAAACAGGGGGATTTTATTTTACTGTCAAAAGGAACAACAGTAAAAGGAATTGTGCATTTGTTTTCATTAAAAAAATGATGGAAAGTGTAGTTTCCCAATTTACAATATATACTTGTTGTGCTACAGCTGGTAAAATACTATGGACATTAATTATTCATATTTCATAAATGGATAATTGTCATGTACATTTCATGAAACCACAGCAGCCGCGTTATTCACATCTTTCCCCGAGTTGTTGATGAAAGCTCTCCTTGGTGAGATATAAAACCTTTGAGGAGGATTGTCTGTATCTTGGTCATTTGATTGATGCTGATTCAAACTGTGCCCGACAGATAAGTACATATGAACTGATATCCTCGCTTGTCTGATGTGGAGCAGCTGGAAGGTTTTCAAAATAAAAGTCACAGCGTTGAACTTGGTTGTTGGATAAGACAGAAAGAGAATCCAAACCTCAGTCTAAGTTACTGTAGATGACTTTTATTGAACCTGATTTCACACTTGTCTTTTATGTGATCGTTTCTCAAATTTAAAAACGAGGCAGAAATGATTTTAAAAAAATAGAAACTGCAACGTTATTTTAGAGACTATTGTTACAGGTTGCATACTTGTAAGAGCTTCGTATTGTCACCAACATATAGCTGGATACGCCGCTTCCATTTGTAGATACTCGTTCGTTATTTACATGTGACCCACGTACAACATGTTGGTAAATATTTGCTATTCAGAGCCGCGTTTCAGGACCTCCGGCGGTGTTTAACACTCAAGATATGGGTTTGCGATGGACTGAACAGAAATTCTGCTTTGTGAGAATTTAAAACATATGTTTGCATCAAACATTTTAATTCAATAAGAGAGAGGAGTGTTTCCACACACACACACATAGCGAGCCGTCAGCTGCTGGCTGCCAACTGAGTTCGAGAGGAAAAGTTAAAGAGTGTTTGCATTCAACACAATTTGTCGTTTGGTACGTGCACACACACACACACACACACACACACACACACACACACACACACACACACACACACACACTGATAGACACGAACCCGAGCAGAGCTGTGCCAAGGCAAATGAACCCATCTGAAATGCAATTCCCATAGTCTTACACACACACACACACACACATACAAGCTGAGCAGTCCCTGTTTTCTCATTACTGCAGATGGATAGATAGATAGATGGAGGAATGAGGGGAGGAGGGAAGGAGGAGGGAGGGGGTAGTTAAAGACAAGAGGATAAAAGGAAGGAAGCGACAAAGGAAAAATAAATGGATAAGGAAGGAGGAAGGAAGGTAGCGAAGGTGGCGAGACTAAAGAAGCTGAGAAGATGATGTGAGATTGTGTTGAGAGCTTTATTAGACAGTGCAGGCTGGCTGGCTATACTGGGGAAATTGTTTGTGTGTGTGTGCGTTTGTGTGTGTGTTTATGTCACTCTGGTGGTGGAAATTGATGTGTGTGTGTGTGTGTGCGCGCATTTGTGTCACTCTGGTGGTGGAAATTGGTGTCGGCAGGACCCCAAATGGCTGTTTTCCTGCCTGACAGAAGATAAGAGAGAAAAAAATATATACATATATAAACAAGAGCAAGATTGCAAGGAGAGAAGACGTAGAAAGAGAGAGAGAGGGGGAAAGTTAAAGGAAGAGGAGGAGTAGAAAAGGGGGAGCAAGATGGAAGTCAAGAGGGAGGGAGGGAGGGAGAGGAGAGATGTAGACAGATATGAAAAGAAGCAAAGAGGGCGGGAGAGAGAAGAGTAGATAAAAGGAAATGGAAGGAAAGAAAAAGGAGCAGCAGAGAGAATGAGGTGAAGGGGGGGGGGGAATGGAGGATAATGGCATGAGGGTATAAAAAGGCGAGATGGAGAAGATAGGAGAGATGTAAAGAGAGAGAACAGAGTTTCAAAAATGTCTTCATTGAAATGCTAGGAGGGATTCAGTGAACAAATATATATTTATATAGCAGCTTTCTATATCAGATGTCACAAATAAGATAAGATAATTCTGTATTACTCACAGTGACTTTGCAGTGTTACAGCAGCAAAGGGGCATCAGTCGAAAAACAAGATATAGTAAATAAGTAAATAAGATATGATGAATAAGTAAAGTCAACAAAAATAAATCAAATGTAGACAAACTAATGGTTGCATTCACATTATTGCACATATGAAATATGAAAAGTTGATATTGCATATATAATTGATATTGCATAGAATATTTATTGCACAGCGGTATACATTGATATTGCACATGAATGAATTATTTGTCGGTCTTTGCTTCACTGTGAGCGGTTTTTGATTGTGCAGTCTGACGGCAGCTGGAAGGAAGCAGCTCTGGTATCTCTCCTGCACACACTGCGGGTGAAGCAGCCTGTCACTGAAGGGGCTGTGCTGTCAGAGAGTCCTGCACAGGGTGGGACATGTCCTCCATCAGGGATGATGGCCTCTCTATCATTCTCCCACCACTTCCGCTGGATCGAGGGCGCATCCCAGGACGGAGCTGGCCTTCCTAAGCTGTCTGTTAATTATCTTCCTGTCAGCGGTCGAGATGCTGCTGCCCCAGCAGGCGACTCCGTGGAAGATGGCGGCTGCCACCACAGAGTAAAATATGAAGGCAGAAATAGAGACAAAACAGAGAAATTATACATTAAATGTAGAACTAATCACAGTCAAGACAATGGGTGGCTTCAGGGGCCATTCAGTGTAAAGTCTGGACCAAAAATCGAAGCCCATCTCGAGTCCTTAATCCAGAGAGCACAGATTACTGAATTACATGTGTGGTGGATCGCCTCCCTGCCATTTTAAACTTGTCGACGCTTTGGCTAGCCATGCCCGTCCTGCAGCAGCACTGCCAATCAGCGAGGGGAAGCTGTGCTCTGACCAGTGGGATGATGAGTGGGAGAGTGCTGTTCTCTGCCAGCTCTCAGTGGTGCACTGAGGTCTTCTGCTGATGACCCGGCTGTCTTCATAACATGACCCAGCTGCACATAAGCCTGCCTCTGTCAGGCTGTACCACAAACTGGCAGAGTCAGGCACCTTACAGTACAAAAGTGTTGGCGTCCAGAGGCCCCCTGAAGCAGCCACAGCCTGGTGCTGTTTTTGAGGCACTTTTATGGCCTCAAAAAGCTGCTGCTCCTGCAAGGCCACGCTGTAGAATCGTGGCAGATTCCCTTGCTCTTAGTATACACAGCATTGTTTCTGGAGCTGAGCTGAGGAAAGAAGAGAGATTCTGTAGTAGCAGCAATTACATGTCACACAATGGTTTCTGAGGCCTTTCCGGTTAAACCAAAAGAAAACATGTCATACTGTGCGAGTGTACAAAGACACACTAGCATACAAAGTATTGGCACTATATTACTGAGTTGTTGGTGTCATGTGACTCCCCAGAGTATGTTCAGCTGGTCCGTGTCAGTGTTCCGTAGAGACAGCGTAGAGGGAGAAGGAGAGGCTGTGGCCTGTGACAGAGGTCAGGGGTCAGATCCTCTCCCAAGATGCTTTGTGGCACGAGCCACAAGGAAAGCTGCCCCGTGTTTTTCTCTCTGTCAGCCTCCGTCTGGCTTCAGTCTCACCTTACAAGTTGACCCTTTTCTCAGCACAGTGAAGACACACACACACACACACACACACACACACACACACACACACACACACACAAACAGCCTCTCCGGCCTTATTCAAGTACATATTGTACATCTTTGTGTTTTTCTTTGTTACATGTTTAAGCATTAAGTGTGTGTTGGGGGGGGGGGGGTTAACTCAGAGGTATGTTGGACTAAAACCAAAATGTTGTCATTTTTGGATAATAAACACACGCCTTCTTTTTCATTTGTAATGGCTAGCCCAGTCTTTGAGCCAAAGCGCTGAGATATATATTTATATATATATATATATATATATATATATATATATATATATATTAATACTTATTGCCATGCAGGCTTCTGTCTTACGTTGCACTGAGATTGTGTGACCTGAAATGTTTGTTTAAAAAAGTGAGGAGATGGGAAAGAGAGCTAAACACCTGAGAATTCAGATGGCTGGTTCAGCACCAACTGACTATCGTGTCACTTTCATTCCTTGTAGCGCAAAGCTTTGTCAACCAAGTTCTTACCAGCAACTGTTCCCCGCCTCTGCTGAAAGACACAGTCCACCTTTAAAAACAAACGTCCATATGTAAGGGGGGGGGGGCTCTTTTTGCCCTTCACAGTCTAATGAGTTCTGAAGGAGTTGAGCATAAAATGGAAGGGAGAGACGTTCACAGGCCAGCAGGCTGACTCATAAATAACACACCTGAGAGCAGAGGAGGGAGGAGAGATGGAGAGAGGAGAGATGGAGGGAGGGGGCGGGCAGAGAATGGAAACCTTTAAAAGAAGTGGAATACAAACACAAATAGTTTTGCTGAAAGCTGCATCCATTGCTTGTTTTTTTTGTCTGTTGACTCTGACGAGCTCATCGTACTGTTGTTTTGGCTGACATGACATGGTGCAACATCAGCATTCATCTGGGGTCAGGTTTCTATCAACCTGAAGAACGCTAATCCTATACTTGCTCTCCGATTAGCTCCAGTTTGGTCTCCACCATCTCCTGAGAGAAACATCTGGTTCTCAGGCTGCTAAATGCTCCAATATGTTGATCAGCTCGTTGCTGGTGCCGGTCAGTGAGTGGACAGTGAGTTCTTGCACTGGAAACAGGCTTGATGAGAGTTCTGTGAATCTAAATGTGTTGAAAGAGGCTTAAAAAGTTCCCCAGAGCTGGAGAATTCATTTTTATTCTCATTTGAGTTACTTTTGAATGACTTAGAATTGTGAAGGCGACACTAAATCAAAGGCAGTTTTATATATTTCCTTGACACTTCTTTCGATACAATGCTTTGACTGCAGTTTTAATATTCACGTAGCTATAATAATGTGTACAGGAAGATTGACAGATCTACATGAATGCACACATACTTTGATAGTTGCATTTAAATAGAAAAGAAAAGAAAGAAACCTGTGTGCAAACAGGGCAAACAGGGAGAGAATGAGAGGCAGGGGAGCAGTGGCATTTCCAAAAGTAGTTTGTCCACATGGATGCACACAAATGCACGTTCTTATGCATGAACATAAAGGGGGAGGGACAGACAGACAGAGGTAGAGCATGCATATCGTTTACATATAGCCAGAAGGCGTGCGAGTCACTGAGGCAGCGAGAGCAGCAGACAGCAGGACAGACTGAGGAGGAGCATGCTGCTGCATACAAACACTGCTGAGACAGGAAAGAACGTAGAGACTGCAGTTCATTGTAACAGCGGGCAGCCTGAAAGTCCAACTGAAATGAAATTGCCTTATTTATGTCGTTGTGCTGCAGCTTACACATCTGATCTGCAATCACTTGTCCTGTGTTCTCCATCGACAACAACTGTTTTGCGTTCATTCGAAGAGAATGACATCTCAGAAGATCAGTCTACGTCGATGGATTTGCTCCACAAATCAAGAGCCTCGGACTTTAAACAGCTTTTCACAGCTTCCTGAATGGGATAAATGGTTATAAATATTGTTTTTACATCAGAAATAGTATAATTGAATGGGATTTAAGTTGCGCCTTAAATAATATAATGCTTATAACGTACAGATTATTCACATTTACAGAAACACACTCGATGTCTCGGTTCCTAAAGTGCAGCATCAGTTGGCAAGCTGCTGTTGTTAGAGCACAGCTTGTGTCTCTCTGTTTTCTCCTTAAACGCTGTCACAGTCACAGCTTTGTTAACACACCAATTAACTGTATCCAATCAATTTTCCATTCCGAGTGTTTTGTTTTGAACGAATTGACAGTATACATTCACTTCCTGTGTTTGTGTGCTTGTTGGAGCTTGAGAAAAGCATGTAAATATATGAACTGTACTCTCTGTAGACACAGCGTTAAATCAGCGTTAAATCAGAGAGCTTTTCTGCCGCACACCTGTCAATCAAACACGGACATTTTCTGTTTTTAATTGAATCGTTGGTTCATATCTGTGTTCATGCAAGTAGTGCTCTTCTCTTCCTCTGTGCACGTTCATAGACTACTGATTTGCAAAAGCAAATATGATTTGAGGGTAATGTCATGCAGCCCAGATTGTTTTTTTCTATCAACATAATGAGGAAACATTGCTTCCAATCAGGAATGTTGAGGCTGAATGGAAAACATGAAACCAAAGACCTTAAACTGATTTTGTTGCCTCAACTGAACCACATGGACTCTGCCAAAAGGTGCCTGCACGTAAAGAATCACGTCGGCATATAAAACATGTTTACCATTTATCGTTTTGGCATAGAAGTGTCTCGGTAGCTTGATTTAAGAGACACTAGACTCTTAAATCCTGTCTGTCCAGACAGACGGAGGAGGAGGTGGTGCACACCTCTGAGACTATTTGAAGAAGCGACTAAAGTCGTGTTGAGCTTGTCAGCAAAGAGGCAGTCGTTCTGTTGTCTCAGTCCTTAGGTACTTGGGTTTTTACATCAAAGGACTTTCTGAATGCATTCTGTTTAACATGCATATTTTCAACATCAAACGGGACATATTTTCTGTCTGTTGTGACAAACAGAAGGCGCCGAGATGCAATCAACCGTGACAGAAATTGATTTAGACGTTTTCACCTCACAACCGCGCAAACATGAAACTATGACAAGAATACATCAACCGTCCTGTCGTGTGTCTTGTTGTAAATGAGTGAGAGTCTTCTCTCCGTGTGTTGAAAGCTGGAGATGTGTACGTCACGTGGAGGTGGGGGAGGGGCTTAGCAAAGGGCCAGTTGGATTTCTCAGAAACTCCTCAACAAAAGCACCAAAGTGCATATATATGTAATGGAATACATAAATGATGTATGACAGACTGTGGAGAACGGACTATGTCTGCAAATTACCAAATTATTCACCATTATTCATTGAATAAAGACCTCTGTTTCTGAATTACCACACAGGGAGCACCGATTGTGAGCAAGAGCAAAAAAAGGCTGTTGTTCCTAGTGCAAAGAAAATACTGGAGTTTTTATACTATTCCCATATCACGTGACATCACAAATGGAAGAGGGAGTTTTTGCAATTTTCTGTTATGGTGTCGGTACCCCTGAATGAATGAAGTAAAAGATTTACCAGCCCTCATAATCCTCCCTCCTTCTCATTCCTCTTGAGTGAAAGAAAGCAGTTAATGGCCTCTGAAGCGCCTCTCCATCGCTTCCTTTACTCTGCACAAAAGGCCAGACGAGAGAAGAGAATCAGCACTCCAACACGCTTCCTTTCTCCTCTGCCCACATCGGCGCAATATGGCTGTATGAGATGAATGAAGGCCTGAATTGAGTGGAAAAGGTTGAAATGTAGAAAGTCGGCAGTGAAAAACAATCTAAAAGCACAAGAGCAGACACAGTGAAACGCACGTGAACTGTTGTGTGAGGCGCTTTGAGATGATCCATCCATTATTTTCAAATAATTATATCTTTTTAATGATTTCATTACAAGACAATGTTTCCATGTCCGTTATAGCTTTTTAAAATCCCACTCTGCTCAAATGCAGGTGTTTTGTGTGTTTGTTTTGGTTTGTTGTCGATGAGGAACATCATAAAGTTCCCCAAAACTGAAAGAAGTTCTATCTTAACAAAATGTCTAATATGTACACAGCTGCCTGTATTAAAGGCAGGGGTGGGGGTATTATTAATTTGGAATAATTGCATAAATTGGTATTAGATGGAGCTAGAGGAGGGGGGGGGGGGGGGGGGATCACCTGTGACATGCTTCAGTAGTTCCTCCTGGCAGTGCTGTTCGTGATGAGATAGACACACAGACAACCACTTTGTCTCCCCAGGGGAGGACATAGAATATTTGCAGTTAATCTGGTTGATAGTCATGAACATTTTTTGAAGCACTTGAATCCAAAGACCCGTCGTTAACGAATTAAGTCCCCAACTAGTCCCACCAAGTGAACCAAGAAGTAGACTGACCAACTTGTGAACTTAACCAGTGGCTTTTCATGGGAAAAGGTCAAGGCAGACTGACAGGAAGTCGTGTGTGTGTGTGTGTGTGTGTGTGTGTGTGTGTGTGTGTGTGTGTGTGTGTGTGTGTGTGTGTGTGTGTGTGTGTGTGTGTGTGTGTGTGTGTGTGTGTGTGTGTGTGTGTGTGTGTAGGACAGGGATGACAGGACATGCTGGCTGACCACCTGAGTAAAGTCAGGGAGGGGGAAAGAGGAGGAAGGTTTGACTGTAACTGGGTCATGTAACGAGGTAGATTGACAGGCGAGAAATGAAAGAACGGAGGTGAAGTGACAGGCAGGGGTTTCATTAGAAGAGGGGTTATAGGGAGGAGGGGAGAGGCTCATGGAGGAGGACTTGAGGGGTGAAAGCAGCAAGGGTGGAGAGGAGACGCAAAGGTGACAGGAAAGCTTGGGGGTGACTGGAGCGGAGTGAGGGTGAAGGAGGGAGGAAATGGCAGAAAGGGGCTACAGGGGGGGTGGCGACATAGGAAGAGAGTATAAGGGAAGGAGACGACGGGGAGAGAGGGTGGCAGGTGGGAGGATTACAGGAGGTCAGATGAGAAGGTCAGGGGGGGGAGAGGGGAGACTGTAAGCAATAAGACGACGAGTGGTGAAGGGAACAAGAAAGATGTTTCAGCTCCAGCTGCGACTCCTCTCACCTCCTGTCATCTCTGTTTCTCCCTCAGCTACCAGGTGTGTGTGTGTGTGGGGGGGGGGGGGGGGGGGCATCAGAGAGGAAGGAAGGCCTCCCAGGATGCTTGCCCTACTGCACCGCCGGTGGTTTTCAGGCGGTGCAGAGCTGGGAGGCCTCTCCCAGAGTGATGGGCCTCCAAAGCAACCTTTCCACCCGGCCGCCTGTCAGTCAGCGTTATCTCTTCCAGCTGACGCTCGGAGGGAGACCCACAGAGATAGTGAGCGCCTGGCATGGTGCAAACATGACGCACATGAAAAAAGTCTTTCTTTTTTCTTATTTCTGGAGCCCCATCAAAGCAAACCAGGATGTCTGCGCATTATTTCAACAGTCTCGGATCACAACAGACAGATCCGGCGTTTGAACTATTTCAGTCGAACAACAGACTTCATCTACTCGTCTTTGTGTTTCTGCTTTCTCACAGTGTCTCTGAGGATGTGTCTAATATGAGAACTACCATATGGGAGCCATTTAATGTTTTGTATTACTTTTTTCCAAAGTACAGTCTTGTCTGTTTCAATGGGACCATATAAAGTGTCAGTCATTAAATAATGACTCGTTTCCTTCTTTTATGCTGCAAATTTCATTTTTGATCATTGTAATGAGATCATTTTACTCGGATGTAAATGTATGTTTGAGGACTCTTCGTAACTGTTGGTGCTTATCAGGTGACATTTTGTGTTCAGGGAGGAGTTCACCTTCTTTGAGACTTCTCAGTGAGATTTAAGTCTCGTCTGCTAATAAATGTTCGCTGTGCATTTATAATACCAATGCAGCGAAAAGACAATACGCGTTATATTCGGCTAGTTTGCTGTTTTTTTTGCCATTTTACTCCGATTAACATATAAAACACTGATCTGGTAAGAAAGGGGGCACCACAGTCTCTGCTTTCTCTCTGTGTCTCTCTGTCTCTCAATCTCATTATTCTCCTCGTTCTTCCCTGCTGACCCCGCTGCTCCTCGCCTTTACTCCGCTCTCTTGCTTTGTGTTTCTGATTTCCTCTTTCTCTGTTTGTATGGAGCGTCTGGGTGTGTGGATGTTTGGATGAAGATTTATGTGTTTACATCCTCGTTGCATGTTCTGTATTTCTTTTTTATCCAATTATTTTATTTTAATTTGGAAATATTGGCAGACATAGAATACAGTAAACATGTACTTTGACTTATATTCCCATTGTTTTTCAGATTTTTTTGACATATACAAAGAAACAACAAACGCCATGATGTTTTCATGTCTTTTTCTTATTGTGGAGTGTTGTCTATCTGTGACACCAAATATAGCTGATGCTCCATTGGGTTGGAGATCAATATTAAGGATCACAGACCAGGAAGATGCCAGAGCAGGGCATGACCAAAACAAGTGAGTTTAGTTGGCAGGGGTATTACGACATCTGTTACAACTAGCATCTGAATTCGGACATTTTAGCAAAATCTTGCTTTTGAGAAATGAGTTCGATGCAGAACTTTGAATTGTATTCTGCTGAGTTTTGCACAAGAGGAACTGTCTTCTTCTTCTATGTCACCCCCTCGCTCACCTTCCCAGTCCGCCCTTATCTTTGCAGGGTTACGTTTTTAAGAGAGGCTACACAGTCATGTCTTCTTGAAATCAGCCTTTTTGAGTCGAATGGGTATTCTAGAATATCATCTAAGCCTGACACTGAAGAGATGTTTGGAATGTTAGGGCACCTTCTGTATTTCTATGCACAGGTGAGAGCACGTGGCCGTGCGTCATACCTGTGTGTGTGTGTGTGTGTGTGCGCGTGTGCGTGTGTGTGTGCAAAGTGTGCGTGTGCGTGTGTGTGTGCAAAGTGTGCGTGTGCGTGTGTGTGTGCAAAGTGTGCGTGTGCGTGTGTGTGTCCAAAGTGTGTACACTTTGGACCCCTGGGCCCGTGCCAGGTCGGCCTCTTCAGTCATCCAGTCATGACCAAGTGCCGAGAGCAGCCGAGACATCGGGCACTACCAATTGTCACAAGCAAATATTGTAGAGAAAACAAATTAAATCGTTTTTGAAATGACTGAAAATCTGACTCAAGTTACAGCCTAATAAAGCAGACTTTTCCTTTAATAACCTGAACAGAACTCATAAAAAGGCTTGAAGTGGCACTGGCAGCATAGGCCCTCAGGTAAACAGTTAACCTGCAGTGAGCTCCCGACCAGCATGGTGTGGGGTTTTAATAAACCGGTGTTATCGCGCCATAAGATATCAGAAGCCCAGGAGCTTACACCCACTCAGAGGACTCGAACCCACAGCTCATAGTGCAATCGAACCCTCTGAAGCCCTGTGTTCATCGCCGGCGAGTCTTTGGATTATAAGTACAGCATCGCCGTAGCGCTGCAGGTATCACGGGCCCAAATGTGCGCGCCCACTCCGAGGACTCGAACCCGTGACCAGCTGCACGGGGCGAACCTTAACCCGCTGTCCCACTGCACTCCACAGCTGAATCTTTTCTCTCCTTCTTCTAATAAAGCAGCCTTATAACACCACAGGTAGCAGAGGCCCTCAGGTAAACAGCTAATGAAATCCCTCTCTCCCTCTCGGACTAAATCATCCAAATAGCAGCCGGCACCTCCGGCACAGAGGCAGACGGACGGCCAAGAGCCAGCCAGAGCAGGAGGGAGAGATGTGGAATGAAAAGGAGAAGAGGAGTGGAGGGGTCGAGACTGGTGGAGGGGGGGAGAATATGAGTAATTGAAAGATATGGTTGAGAAACCGAGTGTGTGTGTGTGTGTGTGTGTGTGTGTGTGTGTTGTATGATGTTGCAGGGTATTGTAGGGCACAATGGAACTGTTACATTGTGTTGTGTACTTTAAACATCTCAAGTGCTATAAATCACTGCA
This sequence comes from Melanostigma gelatinosum, assembly GCF_949748355.1. Taxonomy (NCBI): domain Eukaryota; kingdom Metazoa; phylum Chordata; class Actinopteri; order Perciformes; family Zoarcidae; genus Melanostigma; species Melanostigma gelatinosum. The sequence continues at coordinate 3,371,156 of NC_136645.1, forward strand.
TTAGCAGACCCGGCTCTTGGGGAAGCAGCAGGCGTCTCGACCGCTGTTACCAATCGAAGGTGAAATATATTTTTCATTCCACTTGATGTTGTGAGTACGACTTGAGCCACGTACTTCCACTTTGTGTTCTCACTCATAAGCAGGCCTGCTTGTATAAAAATGGAAAACGTCACTTCATATCCGTCATTACTGGGGCTCTGTGGTCTTACCTTTCAGGCGAGTCAACATTTATTAGAGTGTTTGCGTTCCAGTTATCCCAAATAGAATCCTAAAGCACGGAAATGGGATAATACTGTCGAGGTGAAAGAAAGAAGTGATACATGAATATTTGGGGATATGTTTCCAGATCAAATGCTCTGGTGCGGCTGTTTTTAATATCAATTTTTTGCTATTCTGGCAGCAGGACTCGGGGTATCAATGCTGGTCCACTTGGGTCCAGACCATAGGCTGTGCATAAGAGGTGTGACGTCACCCATTGGTTTGGCCGTTTTGAAGCCTTGTGTTCGGCGATGTAGCCTTCGCCATCTCGGCTTTTGTTGCTACCAAGGAACAAACGTGACTATATTTGGACGGCGGAGGAGTGATGCAGAGACGCTGTATACTGCTCTTGTAGAGACCTGTCAATCACAGTAAGCCCCGCCCTAAAGCATCCCCTGCTTTATGGTCTGTGTGACTCTAAATGGACCATAATGTACTAAATGAACATCATGCTGTATTGAAGAAGACTTGAAACTAGAGATTGAGACATAAACTCATGTTTACAATGTTTACTGAGGTAATAAATCAAGAGAGAAGTAGAGTCATTTTCTCATAGACTTCTATACAATCAGAGGAGTCGCCCCCTGCTGGTCAGTAGAGAGAATGCAGCTTTAAGACACTTCAGCATTGGCTTCTCTTTTTTTAGAACCGGAGGTTGCCGCCTGGTCCAGACTGTAATATCTCAACAACTATTGGATGGATTGCCACAAACTTTTGTAGAGACGTTCATGGTCACCAGAGGAAGACTCCTAATGACTTATGTGATCTTCTGACTTTTCCCTCAAGCTCCACAAGACATTTTCCATCTTTCAGTGTAATGTCTTGAAAACTATTACATGAATTGCCATGAAATTACACAGCCATTCCTGCTCTAAATGTCAGTTCAACTTTCAAATAAAACGTGACAGCCCTGTCAACAACAAGTAGTTGCCTTTATATCCACAATATATTCAACTTTTTCGAACTGCAGTGGAGATGTTTGTTGAAAACAGTGTAAGTGGAGAGGTGTGGCCAAACAGCAGGCAGGCAGGGAGCTGGCTGCACAACACGAACCTCTGCTTCCACGCTGGATGCCAACAGGCCCTTTTCACAGCAGCCATTTTGACATGGCAGGGTGAACACTGGTGCGATTCAAAAAAGGAATTATGGCCCTGTTCCATTTAGCTGGGCTCGGGTCCTGGTGTTGTGCACGCTGGCTCACTGTAATGGCTTTGACACTAAATAGAATGGGACCTTTATCAGTTTTATCAATTACATCTGTGTTTACATTCTGTGATAACTTCATCTGACTTCCGACCTTTTGATTTGGACTCGTTCTTGTTTTGCATTGGACACAACTTTGCTTGGTTTCTGCAGAGGCGTGAGCTTACTTGCTGTGGTCTCCCACCAATGCTGAATGAATGCAGTTAAAACCGACCCGCGCCGCATAGTTCAACAGTGAAAAGGTTCGATGAGGTAGAACAAAGAGCTGGCAGGGTCTCAGGCCTCGGAAGTTGAAAGTTGGAATCCATTTACTGTTTGTCTGCCAACCGATTCTCCAGCCAAGATCTGACCTTTGATGCAAATTGTTTGATTGTCTTTGCTTTGTATTGCGTTTCACTGGATCGCATGCAACAGATACACGGCCTGCGACATTGGAACGGGCAGAGGCCAAAAAACTACTGGGCTAAAACAGCAAACCATTAAATCGTGTTTCAGGAGCAGTATTTTGAAAGGAAACCAAACACTATTGTTCATCTGACATCAATTTAAACAACACTACAAAATACCGGTTTTACAGATTGTTTCCCAGACTCCCTTATGTGTGTCAGCACCTTCTCTGCGCACAGTTGTTACACCCACTGACGAGGTTACGTTTGGTCCAATCTGTTTGTTTATTTTGCAGGGTATTTGAAAAAAACACAGATTTCAGTTAAGTCTGGTGGAAACTTGGGCCGCTTTCCAAAGAATAAATGATTCGTATTTTGTGTTGATCCGGGATTTCTTAACACTGAGACAGAGAGATTGTTTTGCTATTTTCTTAATGAACATCATGACGTACATGTCTGTACTTATGATCGTGTATTAATATCTGTATTTTTATCCAGACTTTAAAAAAAGAAAAAAACGTCACACCTCGGACGGTTTGTCTCCAGCGCACACAAATGTATGTGATCATAAATCACAGCACCGAGACGGTCAGGTTTGATGGGAGAGTGTGTTATTTTACAATCACACCGAAAATCACAACAGCCTTTATTCATCCGACAATTTGTCCAGGTTTGGCTGTTTCCTCCACTTCGCTGTCAGGCAGCCAGAAAACATCATCACATATTCGTCTTCCCTCGGGGGCTCCTTGCATTGATTACAACACGCCATTAAACACTCGACAATATATCACCGTTTGACTTCACCAACATAAATCTGCTCAAGCTTGAACTTGTCGTGGGACTACTTCTCATTCACCACACGTCAGGAGAAGCAGCAGGAGGCAGGGCCGTCTCCTGCAGCGCCCCTCTTCCATCCTGAACCAGATTTATGCCGATACCAGAGTCCAGACTGAAGGCCGGTTTCTTCAAGTCAATTTCAAAGACACTTTCTGTCCCTGCTGTTCCCCAGAAATAGACTTTGATTCACACAACTTGTTTTTTTTGTCCCTGAAGAGGACATCGCTGCATCTTACCCTGGAAATTCACCCGAACCAAAGAGTTCGTATTCAATTTAAATGCTTGTCAGATCACCCAACAGCATCGGCTTCAGCACCCCCAACATCAAAATGTGGGTGCTGCGTCTGACAACTTCTACAACTTTCCTAAACATACAATCTGACGTGCACACACTCAATGTCACGCAGGTGTGCAGAGGTAAGAAAGAACTTCAAACTCTTTTTGTAAGAGCTCTGTCTTTAAAGTAACTACAAGGAACATCACTGGTGTTGATTTGGGTCAAAAGCGGTAGTGTTTCCGAGCACCAGCACCTGCGCTCCGTCCTGGTTCTGGTTCTTCCTCCCTTACCTCAGCAAGCCCAGCAATACGGAATGGGTCTCCAGCATCGTGGTGTCGGTGTTGGCTCCCAGCGGAGCAGCAAGAAAAAAAGCTTTGCTCCAGACCGGACCTGCTGCTGGGCACTCAGTTCTCCTCCTACCGTTGGAGCTCTGACTGCAGGTCCAAGGTGGCAGCGAAGCTGGATCTGGGTCTGTCCAGGCCATGCTGGGCTCTGAGCTGAAGGAGATTATTATGTTGAGCCTGCACGCCGTAAATTGTTTCATCGAGTTTTGGAGGGAATTGGATCCGATGACAGGCACGAAGAAGAACTATAGAAATAGACAATATTCTTACTATTACTTTCATGTTCCTTGTACTTTAAGAATATTTCAATGTTCATTTCCTAATTTAAATTAATTTTACAGTGCTTATCTCTACTATCATTTATAAGACACTCTGTGTCAAAATTCTGGCAAAACTCTCCACAAGTCTTGCTGTAATTTTCCTCATGTCATGTAGAGTTCTTGGTTCCTGAACTCGTCGTCTGTCCGAGTAACGCTGGGTAATAGTCGGTGAACTGAACTTAAATATTGCTGAAATTCAGTTAAAACTAAAACAAAACGGTCTCAACGCATGGTCCATTCAGTAGCTATTCTTGAGCTTTTTGATCATAGTCTTCCTCAGCAGATTAACATGACGACATTGGCCACACGTTCAATTTCAGCCTTTGATTCAGTTTACAACCTCTGCAGAGTGCTTTTTATTGTGCTGACCGAAAGGTAAAAGGTTTCCAAACCATTTCAGTTCAGCATCAGTAGTTTTAAAACTCGGCAACTAAATGAGAAGCCGAACCTTTTTGTCTCCGACACCCAGAGCAATTTAAGGAAAAAATAGTCCCACTCCAGCCATGGAGGGACCATTTTTCGGACCACAGCCCATTTTTTTACTGACCCATAGTATAAGAACCCTTTTAGCAGAGAATAGAAAATGCACAGGACCTTGGACTGTGGGAGCACAACGTTGGCTGCAAACCAGGAGTGAAGGCTTCACTTGATGTCACTTTAATCTACACTTTAAATTCCTTACTCTGCTTTGTTCATCGGAGAAGCCAGCTCTTCAAAGTCTTACAGCTTTTGACCAGGCCTGCACAAACTTTATCCATTTGACTTTTGTTTAAGTGCCAACCGATAACATCTGCAAGTATAAATCCAGCAGTGAAGAGGGGAACAAAACTCAAGTGGCCTTGCAGGGAGGATGCAGACAAAGACAGAACAGTGTCTTCAAGCCTTAAGTGCATTCAAGAACCCATAATGATGTCCTCTGAATGCTGACATTTCATAATTCAGAGTAAAGAAAGATGTGTACACAACAATTGTGTTTTGAACTGATGAAGAGTAATGATGACTTAAGCAAAAAACTTCAATCAAGACTGTAAAATGCTAAATTCACTCAGAAAGAAAATACAATCTCCCTTCAAGTAAGAAAAGGATGCCAACAGTCTAATGTTACCACAGGGAACTTTGAATTGGTATGAAACAGTCTCAATGTAATCCTGATGCCGATGACTTACAGAAGTAAACAAAACCATCAGCGAGAAGATTTCTACGTAGTTCTTCTTGAGCGCTGCGAAATCAGACTCTGGTGCTCAGAAACACAACCGTTTGTCCACAGGGACCGCCAAAATCAAGATGAAAGTTCCTCGTAGTAACTCTGAACAACAGCCTGGTTCATAGATGCTCAACATGGGGTAACCTTGCAGCGGGTTTCATCAGTGAACTCAGAAACAGTGCCACCGCTTGGTTCACTCTGCCCGACAGAGGATCCAGGTGTGCTTGCAGGGAGAGGCTTGGTTTTCAAAAGCCTTTTTTCTGCTGTCACACATCAGTCAGATGTTATCAGGTGAACCAGAGCTCATTGTTCGGCTGCGTGTAAGCCTGTGATCCAGAGAAGTTTACCTTGAAATTCTCTGCACTCACTGCGTTCTTTGAGCTCAAACTAGTTTGAGGGATGTGCTACAGGAAAGATGGATGTAACTGAACAGAAAATGTAGAAAAATTATAGAAGTATCAGTTCTTTTTTTTCCCGAGATCAAGCAGACTGTCTTTGTTGGAGAGGAAATGATTAACGCGTCAGTAAACAGCAAATTAAATATAATTGAGCAGAATAAAATAAAAAAAGGAAGCAGCAGGTTGAGCTTCACAACTGTAAACTGAAGTTTATTCCAATTTCTGGTGCCTGTTGCTTTATTTAGGTATAATAGTAGATGCATCTTCTGCCCTCACTTGCACAGTGTGTGGTTTTGTTCCTCCCTCAGTTTAACTTCAGCTTTCTGGTACGTGTAAACATATTTAAAAGAAAAGTCTGAACCTACAGAGGTAAAAACCCTTCATGGCCGTACGGAAGAAGACACGTAAACGCTTTGCTGATCTTCTTATGCAGAGGCTGCAACTTCTGCAAATTGACTGTTGTCAATGCGTGTCTATTGTCAGCCGAGAGACACTTTCATATATTCTTACTAACTTTCTATTGTCAACTTTGAAATCAAACATTGCATCTTATAACAATGCTGTCCCATAATCTTCAGATGTGACCTTTATTGTGTTTATTGTGCCACTAACCGGGGCTGTACGGTCCGTGGATGTTTTGATCGTCTGTTTATTGGATTAAAACCAAAGTGAAAGAAAAATGACAAATATTTTCTTTGGTCCTTGCCACTGCCATGAGACGACTTCGCCAGGAAGAGTATGGAGCAGCTCTGGGAGACAGACCTCCAGATAGCGGAGCTGTAACTATTTAGGGGGTCTGATCTCGGGGGGGGATCGCCCCGACTCCCCTCCAGATCAGAAAACTCTCTGTTGCTGCCTTACACAGGTTCGATCCAGCTCTACCGCTGGCCACAACCCGCTGTCGTTAATGTTAACCATCAACTTCATAGGGCCAAAATACGTCTTTGAGGCTGTTTGTTTGTCAGTTTGTAGTTCCTCTGCTGCTTATAAAGGCCAAAGAAATCAATGAAGGATAAAATAAAAGAGGGTCAGCCAGAAACATTCCAACTATTTTACAATATAATATGAACCAATGTGATAAAATGTCTGACAATCTGGAAATATGTTTTCTTGGGTTTTTAACCGGTCGAACCCCACAGAAGAAATGACGTCAGCGTACCAGAACCATTGATTCCAAGCGTTGCTCCCTTCTCTGGTTGAAGGTGTGCTAATCAGAGAAATGAGCTGCTGCAATTATGCAGTTATTATTATTCATATGACAACAAGTCACATAGAGGACACAACTGCTTTGGAAAGCAGATAACAGAAGAAACCTTTCTGTCAAAAACAGGCATGAAGAAACCTTTCCTTTTGAAGAAATTTTGAAGAAATCCTCCTTTCTGCAGGATTTGGCAAACATCCCGTGATTTTAGTCCCCGGAGACGATACGATTGAGGACGAAGCCGGGCTTCATCTCCTCCAGGAACCAAACAGAAGAGAGCGTAAGAGAAAGGCGAAAGAAAAACTCTGGGGCTTCCAGGAAAAAAGCCCATCGCCATCCCTGGTAGAAACCTACGCCTGGAGCCCGGAAGTGTAGAAGCCTGCGAAGAGCTGCCCTGCAGCGCTGCTCTCCAAACGCCAGCTAGTAATGTGCCACCTGTTTAACACTGCAAATTCAACATCCGCGACCGGAGCTCTCCGCTTCTACCGCTCCAGCCATAGCTGAGTGGGAAACACTGAGCGCCAAGGACGAGCTCTCAGGCCTCACTCACAGCAGGAACAGAATACGCTCCTCTCCTTCTCTTGCGTCTCCTCACTGTTGCTGCATCTTATTTTATTTAGATCCAAGCTTGTGCACAGCGGGTTGGTTGGGGTTTAAGGAATTACTTTGCCAGGTGGAGTCCAGCTTGCTGAATGGCAAGCTGTTACATCTTTATCGCCTTCTTTCGTTTTTCTTTCTAAATCTCGCTGTCATTTTAACTTGCGTCCTCTGTCTCTAATATCTCAGCTAATAACTCTCTGTTTTTTGTGTTTTGCTCCTTCACACACACAGAATATAACACTCAAACTGTTGTAGTAGGTTCCCCTCCCCTGCTCTCCTCGCCTTCCCCTCTTCCTCTCCCCTCTGCATCAAATTCAAATAAGCGTTGTTGCGGTATGACTGCAACAAATAAACAAACACCAATCCAGCATCGTGAAATATTGAATGAAACCACCGTCACAGAAGTCACTGCAGCATCATTCTCCTCTCGCCCTAATCTCTTTCCCTCGCTCCTCCCTGCCTCCCCTCGTCTCTCCTCCTTTGCCTCCTTCCCTTCCTCCTCTGCTCGCGGCAGGATGGCTGTTGGCAAATCGAGTGAGGGCGGATTAATTGTAATTCAATGTCTATTACTGCCAGCGCTGTAGGTGAGGAGATGAGAGATGGAGGGAGGGAAACAAACAGAGGGAGGGAGGGAGATGAGAGAGGGGAATGAGGGAGGTAGAGGTACAGATGATTGTCTCGGCACAATCTCAGGCCTCCTGCTGAACACCCCATCCTCCTCCTCCTCCTCACACTAAAAAAAAAACATTCCCACAACAGCATGAGGAGAGTTACACACCAAGGACGAAACATCCAAGACTTTCAGACGAGCATCATCTGCTTCTACCTTAAGTGTGTCGATCGATAGATGGAAATACAGTGATATTATCATCATCATGTAAAATACTGCTCAAAACATATCAACACAAGGTTCACTTCTGATCCGCTATTGACCGTGACTAAAATAGACTGTGAAACGGAGAGGTCGGGTTGGGTATCTGTAAGGTTTTATCAATACTGGTACTCTTATCGGTTGTTTTTGATTATATTGTGAGAAAAATAGACAATTTAGAAAATAATCGACATTGCTTGATTATGCTTGTATGTAAACAAATAGTCTTTCTTGAGCCGCAACACAAGTCTTTAAAATACATTAGCAATGAGCTAAGTGATTAGCTTTCATTTATTATTAGAAAACTCCACATGGCATCGCTAAGGGAGATCTCACTCCGTACCTTTTAAAATACCAATAGCAGAGCCGTTAACTCCGGACCTTATCAACACTCCGGGTTTTTACTCATTTGGAACCGATTCCCATTTAGAACCGAGTTTCGGGGGGCATCCCAAATGAGAGGTCCTAAAGGTTCTCACAGTAATTAAAAGTTTGACCATGGCGCAAAATATCCTCTCACAAAAGGTTTGTGTGATATCATACGAACCGTTGTATGAGGTTACACGACTAATACGTTAATATCTTCTTACTAATACCGACGGTTGGTCAGTGAGTCACCAACTTTTAAAAATGTAAAACCAACCCGCGTCATTATAAAACAGCCAACATAGAGCCTGAGGGACGGGTGGTGGACAGGTCAGACAATCACTGGAATTTCAAGTTCCAGTCCCAAAAAGTTGTTGAGTTATTTAGAACTTAGTAATGTTTGTGACATGTTTTCCTTATTCATGTTACTTTTTAGTTTATCCACAAATTTCAACCCCAACCATGATTGTTGTCCTAAACCTAACTTCGTGGTTTTGTCGCCTAAACCTGACTGCGTCCGTTTAACGTTAACGACGTGGCGGCGACGAGAAGAGCCTAAAAATCATCATGACACATGGAATGTTCTGAGAATGTTGTGCTGTATACATGCCTACCCGTGAGATCAGGTCGAATGAAAAGCCATTAATAAACAATTAACTAGAATTAAATACATTTTGAAAAATAGAAATTCAATTAAAGTCTAACTTTAAATATGTTGAATATACGCTCTAAACGTATGTATTCAAGGAGGCTAGGAACCAACAACCTCCTGGTAACAATAATGGTAACGTTCCTACATTTGACTGTCCACTATCAGTAATCTTTCTGTCCAGCACATACGTCTGGAGTTAAAAGCTGCTAGAATCATGTGATAGTAGGTGTTACCTTCAGCAAGCACCGTCTGTCTTCCACAGCTGATCTTGACAGATTCTCACTTCTGCTGCATCGAGGAGGGAGCTCGCAGTTTGTGGTGTGACCTGGCGCTAAAAGGGGCGAAATGTTCACACCACAGAGTGCCGCTGAGTAATTACTGCTACCCAGAGAGGGACCCCCCCACCACTGGACTCCCCTTAAGATTAATGTGGACATAAACTGCACCCAAAGCAATAAGAAAATAGGGAAACAGTTGGAAACAGAAAAAAAGTATTATTTGTGTGAAAGAAGGCTGCAGAGCTCAGGCAGAAAATAATTTAGAAGTTTCAAAAAGATGTGACTGAAATAAAAAATATAAAAAATGTAGATGCAAATAACTGAATGCTAACCGAATGTAACTACATAGACAACTACTGCTAACCATTGATTATGGAAAACTGTTTCTGCAGTACAACTGTATCGGTGTCAACTGCGAAAGATGCAGAGAAACTTGCTGTACAAAGAAAGGAAAACAGCAAAAGATAGGATCGCTTATTTCCAAATTCAAGGATTAAACCTCTTAAACTGATGAAAATAAATATATTTGAGAATACCACAGTTTGTCCTGAAATAAGCTTTGCACTTTTGAACGAAAGAGAAGATACCATTTCTCATGTCTGTGTAATGCCATGTAGCTAGCTAGCTGGAAGCTGATTAGCATAGCTTAGCATAAAGACGACATCGTATAACTCTTTAAAACCACTAAATGTTTGTGTTTGTGTATGAATATGACCATGGTAGTATAAGTTAGCGTGTGTTGGTCGGTGTATTTCCTATATTTTAGAGAGAGCCAGAGTAGTTGTTTATACCTCTTCGTCTCGTCTTTATGCTAAGCTAGGCTAATTCCCTCCTGGCTGCAGCTCCTTCTTTAATATACAGAGACAAGAGTCGTATCGATCTCGTCCTCCTACTCTCAGCGAGGAAATAAGCATATTTCACAAAATGTTGAACAATGTTCTATTTGGCTCATATCCTGGTTTATTTATAACAAGGTGGTTCATCTCAAGAGGACCCTTGAATTCTGAAGTGTTTACTAGTGGGTCTCTACTTTGTACAGAAAGTTTCTCTGTGTATCACAGCTGGAAATACTATAAAACATTATCATTTCTGACAGGACATGTCTTTTTAAAAATGCAAAGCACGTCGAGGATCCAGAAACTATTCCCTCGTGGAGCTATATGTGCGATATCATAAAATCTGATTTACATCTGATTACATTAGATGCAGGTTTTGGAAACACTTGTAGCGCTGTTCATAAAGCGTGACTAAGCGTGATAAATTATGAGGAAAATAATGATTCGAAAACACAGGTATTGTTCCTCTCGAGGTAACTGTTTCAACTTGACTGACTGGACCGACAGAGAGAAACAAAGAAAAAAACAAGAGGGTTGGGACATCTGAAGAGCCGACGGAGGTGGAGATGGGGGGAAAGGAAGCGCTGAAAAACAGAACGAAACTGGGGAAAGAAAGGGATAATGGTGGGAAAGGAAAGGGAGGGATCGGAAGACCGTAAGAGAGAAAGAGAGAGATGGAAAAATGAAGGTATAGTGGAGGCATTGCAGGCACGGCTGCCCAGGTCTGCGGTTTGTTAAATAGCTTTTTGATGGAATTGGTAAAGCAGTAGAGAGAGAGAGAGAGAGAGAGAGAGAGAGGTCAACAGAAAGAAAGGAGGAAAGATGCAGGCCGAAGGTAGGGAGTTAAAAATCAGAGGGAGTGAAGGTGAAGGAGAAAAAGATTCAAATGTTGATTTTGGGATTTTTACTGCAGAGTCATTCTGCCCTCAAGAGGTGGTGAGTGTCATAACAGCTCTGCTGTATGAACCTCAATGTCTGTAACAGCACTGTGTGCGTGTGTGTGTGTGTGTGTGTGTGTGTGTGTGTGTGTGTGTGTGTGTGTGTGTGTGTGTGTGTGTGTGTGTGTGTGTGTGTGTGTGTGTGTGTGTGTGTGTGTGTGTGTGTGTGTGTGGAGCATTAGTTTCATTTCATTCATGAGATTTACTGCAATAACCGCTGAACCGCTCAACAGATATAGAAAAGAGTGTCATCTACATAGAGTCAAACAAACAAAGAAAACATCGTTGGAGACACGCTGTTAAAATGATATGCGATTTCTGGGAATTCTTACGGGGGGAAATAAATCACCACGCAGCTGCTCGGAGCCACAGATGTTAACAAGTTCTGGTTTTACAGACCATCACAGATGTAGAGAGACCTTTGCAGCCACCGTGGTGTTTTTGAGAACATACCACAGAGACGTGCAGAGGGTGTGTATGCATAATTACTGTGAAATTGAAATGAGCAAAGGTTTCACATCTGTTTCATGTCAGCTGTCACTCGTGGTGGCAGCTATAGGACTCATATTTCAGTTTCACAAATACAGCGAAACATAAATAAACCGAGAAAACGCTTTGTGTGACTGACAGCTTCTTAGCCTATTAATTTGTGTGTAAAGCCCCAAATAAAGCTTGGTGAACTTTGACTGCTTTACAGGAATTTATCTTGTGCATGAAAAAGCACCATAAGACAAAATGTGAATCCATGTTCATGAAGAAAAGTGTAGGGAAAAGATGATAATGCCCTCTCAGCCCGTTTCTATTATTTAAAATAAACTATTTGACAGGTTTTATCTGACTCGATTTTCCGCTTTGTAAAAGGACCCTGAACGCAGCGCTGCTCTTGCAGCTAATAGCTCCCTGCTGCTGCTTCCCGATCATGATATACACACCAACATGACTCACGCGCATTAAAATTCATAAAACACGTAAGCCTCTGCTGTTTTCTGCTCCGAAGGGTAAACTTTGATTTTCACCCTAAAAAACGTTCCTGACAAAATAACATCAAAACGCCATGAAGAAAGTCTATTTTTGTGATTTTTTGTTTTCCCCATTCCCCCTACTTCTCTGTTCCAGATCGATTTGTTTATTTGAAGACGGATTGTGAGAAGAAAACAGAACGGCTCAATCCATCATTCTGTCTGCCCGGGGCCCCGCCATAAACAACACATTACTGGTGGTATCTGAAAGCGCCCGTAGGAGCCCGGCACGGTTCAAAGCCACAACCACAAACAGAATGGAACCACACAACTCATTTTGGATGATTCATACTGCTATCCGCCTCCTGTGCGCGCTTCGTCTGCTTCACACCACTCAGGATCACACTGGAGGAGCATTTAGCCCATGCATTTATCTGACACTCAACGCGGAACAAGGGGAGACTTAGTCAGCATTCATGATGCAGCGTGCAGCGGAGTGTTCAAAATGTTATCAACATCTTTGAGGTATTTAAAGGTTCTCCATGCCATATTCAGAGCGTAATACAGCATAAAAGAGCTGTTTGCTATGTGAAGATATCGTGGAGTCATGTCTACCTGTGCAGAGAAGGAAGTCACTCTTCCTCTGTGCGAGTTGTATGCCGAGCTTCTCCGTGACATAGCCGGACCGGCCTCGTGCTTTTTGAGTGCATGTGAGCGTGCCCCACCGGCGAGCTCGGGTTATGTAACCAAACCAATGAAAAGACCCAAACCTCCTGTGCATAGTCATCTGTGGCTCTCCGCTGTTTCTAGTGAAGACTTAAATCTCACCAATATAAATGTTTTTTGATGGAAAATAGTTCATGAAACAGCTGGCACTGTAGTTTTTTTAACAAATGCAACTCAAACAGGAAGAAATAGTGCATTTAGCGGGGACTATTTTCAGCGGCGGATTAATCCACATTCGGTGCAGTGTATGTGGGATTGTCATAATACACTACAGTGTGTGTGTGTGTGTGTGTTCAAAGTAATGAAGGCACATGTCACCCAGTGTGGCCTATAGATGTGTTTTTAATAGCTTTTAAACAACAACTGACAACAATTAAAAATTATTTTAGTGTTGGTCCCAGTTATTTTATGGAATATATTGATCAGGAAATTAAATAGGAACTAGAATATCTCCAGATGTATCCCTGTTCATTCACTGTATTTCAAAGCTTCATATATATAGCTTCTCTCTCTCTATATATATATATATATATATATATATATATATATATATATATATATATATGTATATATGTACGTATATATACACCCATACTCTCATTATTTAATTGTTTAATATTGTGATAATAATGTGTTCAGTTTAGCGCCTGCTTCATATTACAGATGTAGATTTCCTGATGTTGATTTTGAATGTAGATATGCAGTTCCTTATGAGTATAATCTAGATGTTGTAATGGCACTCAGTCGCGCCCTCAAATCCCAGGTGTCACGCAAAGTTCACGCTTGATATTTTCATACAAATGCAAACTGAGTTTCAAAATCTCGTCAGTGAGCTGGGAAGAATTGGTAGATTTAAAACAAAACTGGGGTAAAACAAAAATACAAAAGACACATAGTTATAATAAATCATAGCTGCTGTTTAGTCATTCTTTTGATGGAATTGAGGATTCAATGTTACTTCAGGTGAAACTCAGGGGAGTTATTCCTTCTGCTAACAAAGTCTCAGGTATAAAACATCATGAAGGATCAACTGAGAGTGGATGTGCTCTGCAGTTTATGAATATTCTGATTTGCCTTCAACACTACATTTCATTTGTTATTATGGCTGCAGTCGCTATGCAAATTATGTAATATGTTCGCACATGTTATTCTAATTTGTACACAGTTATTGCAATTGAAGTGCAAATTGTATTCCCTTTTGTGTGCGAATGAGTCACCTGCCTCTCACCTAATATCATCCTTACTGTACGGATATCTTTGAGTCCCTATTAATTGTTAAAGACCGTAGAATTAGTGCTACTGGAAGCAAGAGTAACAAACCAAACCAAAGAAACATGGAACAGAGAAATCAATTGCAAATATTTCTATTGCAACAGAATTCACAAAAACAATGGGTTGGGAAATATCTCTGCTCTTGGCCTTCAGCAATGTTTTTCAGCAAAGGCCACGTCCTGAAACAAATATGTCTCTGACTCGCTGAAAAACACAATAAAACCTATTTGTGTGTGTCTAAAGATTGCTGCAATGGAACAGCTGTCTGCCTCTTATTGAGGTGCAAGGTGGATGAAATTACAATGGGTATTATTTTTTCAGATCTTTTGTTATTCAGATTAGGAACTTCTGCTCGTGACTGCAACGTTAAGTCGTGCCAGGGGTGTTTTTCTCTTATGCAAACATCAGGAGGAATCTTTGACAAAACAACAAAAAAATACCCAGCTGCTTTCAAGGCCCCGAGCAGAGAAATCCGCTATTTGTTCCTGATACAATACACCCACGGTGTGTTTACCCTGCACGAACAGGCAGCATGGTTCCAGAGGCAGAAATAGTATGCAGTCGGTGTTTGTTTTAACGAAGGCTTTCATCGGCAAAGTGCACAAGCTGACAAGTTTGGAGCGTCAAAGGGGAGGTAAGAGAGGGCCTCGAGAAATCACGACACAAACGCACACACGGTGGATTCAGTCCCTCGTTTAGACACACATGTAGCTCCGTGGGAAGGCAAGTACGTCAGGACAGCTTCCTCTCTCTCTCTCACTTAGACAGTACACAAACACGACACATAGTGAAGTGAAATATGTCTTTTTTTATTGACACTGTGTTATTTATTGTTGTATTTGTAACTTGTGTAAAAGCTGATTTGTCGTCCAGGTCGCCCCTTTTCATAAATTACATTGATATCTCTGTATACCGTCAGTGGGAAATCAACATTCATTCATTCTAGTTTCAGGAGAAAGTAATTTTAATCTTGTGAAGCTTGAAAAACAACTCCCATAAATTGAAAATTGCCTGAGCTGAACAATCCATCGCCGCAAACATGAAGCACTCATTTATTTTTGTCAAAGTTTCTGTTTCATCGTTATTTCATTGTGCTCGTGTTGAGCATTTTTATCATCGGTGTGGATAAAGTAACGCTCTGCTCAGTGCCACAGGGAGAAATGAAAGGAAATGATCCCCCAGAGAGAGAGACAGAGCGAGAGAGACAGACAGAGACACAGAGAGACACACAGAGAGAGAGAGACAGACAGAGACACAGAGAGAGAGAGAGAGATAGAGAGAGAGAGCGAGAGAGAGAGACAGCGAGAGACAGACAGAGACACAGAGACAGAGAGAGAGAGACAGAGCGAGAGAGACAGACAGAGACACAGAGAGACACAGAGAGAGAGAGAGAGAGACAGACAGAGACAGACAGACACAGAGAGAGAGAGACAGAGCGAGAGAGACAGACAGAGACACACAGAGAGACACAGATAGAGAGACAGACAGACAGACACAGAGAGAGAGAGACAGAGCGAGAGAGACAGACAGAGACACAGAGACAGAGAGAGAGAGAGACAGACACAGAGAGAGAGAGACACAGAGACACAGAGAGAGAGACAGACAGAGAGAGAGCATGAGCTTTATATTCCTGTATAACTTTGTATTTTAAGCAACAACCCACTACGTTTGGCTTCTCAGATAAAAGTATTGAGCTGAAGGATGTTTGCATTGTGACATTGAAACATGTTCTCCATGTTCTTCATCAAGCGGACATGTTCTGGAGGACTACGTCCACGTCTTATGTACAGACTATGAGGACCGTTGTGTGAGGATACGTTGATTGTTGTCACAGGGCGGTTGGGAGGTTTGGTTGCATCGTACCTGAAACCTGATCGCTCTATACCGGCCACCCATGCTGTAACAGGATTTATTTTTCCATTTATGTAGAAGTAACGTCTTAATCAGTGAGCTTGACAGTTGTTGGTATTCTTAAATTGTTGTGAGAGACAGGCTAGCTGTCGTGTGTTCTCCCCTTTTTCCCAGTCTATGCTAAGCTAGGCTGCTAATAGCCTCCATGCTTAGCACTTAAACATGAACGTTTTCTGGCTTTAAAACTGAAAACCTCATCCACATCTTTCCCCTCACCCTTTTATCCAACCTTGTCCAGTGAAGCTGTTTTCCAGACAAAGTATTCAATTCGAAGTGTAATCGTTAAAGAATATCAAACTCATTACCAGGCATCAATTACCCAACGTAACATGTTTACATTTTCCTCTCCAATCTATACAATGCAATGCTGATTGAACATTTAATTCCAGCTTCTTCAATCTCAATCTGGGTCTTGTAAAGTGTCACTCGCTGGTAGCTAATTATTGCCTCTTGGGAAATTGTAAAAAGCTAACAGAATGAGTTTAGCCGGAGCTCGTTTCACACATATTCAGTTAAAACCAATCTATCCTCACCGCTGGAAACTGGTGATTTGAGAGAAACTCTTTTCCTAAGTTGACACGCACACACACACACACACATTCATCCATCCACACACACACAGACACAAACTACGACAACTTTGTTCGTGTGTCTGTGTTTCATAATTGTCCATTTAGTGTGCAGTAAAATACAAATTAGTTGAGATGAAGAGACAGACCCACTGGGGTTCAGAGCTAAAATGCGGTCATAAAACTCACACACACACACACACACACACCCACACACACACACACACACACACACACACAGTGTGTCAATGGAGACGTTTAACTGATATATCACTGAGTCTTTCCACAGCAATATTCAATTTTCTCCTAGAAGCGCTTCTCTCTGACTGTGTGTGTGTGTGGGTGGGGGGGGGTGTGTGGGTGTGTGTGTGTGTGGGGGTGGGTGTGTGTATGTGTGTGTGTGTGTGGGTGGGTGTGTGTGTGAAAGATGCTGAAAGTTAACAAAAAATGCAAAATAAGTGAGGCGGAAACCATTTGACAGATGTTCTATGTTTTTTTGCATTGCCGAGAGACAGAAAGCGAAACAGGAGGTGGAGAGAGGAGAGAGGTCACAGAGGTAATTAATTGCTCATTTTCCCTCCGCGGAGTAAAGAAAAAAAAGAAGAAGAGATGATTCCGGCATCTCGCCTTTAAACACAGACATTGTGAGAAAAGCAAAGAAGTGTCATCAGAGAAATTTCGGGGTTTAAATTACAGAGAGCTGGAGGGGAAGACTCCTGACATTCCCATCAGAGTGCCAGCTAAGAAAAGAGCTGCTGCTCAGAGGCTTCAGTTTCTGTGTTTGGAAGTCACTGCTGGTGACTTCATGCATATGTTGCTCTCAGATAGTCCGGTGGCCTGCAGGGGGAAGACAGAAATGTCAGCAGGACTCGACGGCAAATTGCCAGAGCAGCTCTTTTTTCCAGCTTGTTGTTTTTTATTTGTGTGTGTGTGCTCGTAGAGAGTGTGTTTGGGTTTATTCGCTGGTTATTTTCACATTTAATGACGTGTTTTTGTGTGTATTTGTTGTGTGAGAAAGCAGCAGGGAGTGGACTTATTCCATTGATTTGGGACAATATCAAGGGGGACAGAATTGTTGCCCTAAATACGCTTCTTGGACGTTTTTTATAGGATGCGTCCAGAGCAGAGAGTATAAGTAAGTATTTAGTCTGCAACAGTCAGAGCAAGTGAGCGCCTTTGTAATATCAACAAAGATGCCTTCTACGGTGGATGGGTCCAACCAACCGGACTTTCAACCAGGAGACCGGCGTTTGACACCACGTTGTGGTTTTATGGTCGTGGTAAAAGTGTTCGTGGCAGTTTTCCGAATCAATATCAGTCCTGCTGTGACTGGAAACCTCACGGTTGAACTAAAACTGTAAAGTTGCAGGCTGTAAAACCAAAATAATTAGTTAAAAGACGCTAAAGCAATGCTCTGGAATGAGTTGGTTAATAACCTGCTTGCTATGAATATGATTATGGACCCAGGATTAGTGCAGAAGTGTCCATCCAGGCATCATTATCATCTCAGACCTTCTAGCTCAGCAATGAACTTCCTTGTCTTTGACTATTTTACTTCTCCAACAGATCAATAAAGAGTTGTCTGTGATGTTAAAAACAGTGGAGCAATGGAGTTCGACGGCTCAATTTGTTTGCAGCAAACAGGTGACGACCGCCTGCCTGCACATCCAGACCTACGCTGGTCTGCTGGAGCCACAATTGATCACTGGGCAATGCAGTGCGGAGCCATCTTGCCCACGCTGCTAACACTCCACATGTATTGCTTTAAGATAAACTGGACTTCTTAAATCGTGTAAAATAAATGATGTACAACACTTAAATAATAATAATGATACATTTTATTTCTATAGCACTTTAAAAGGTACTCAAAGGCACTTTACATGGTAGAGATAGAAACAATAAAAGCAATACAAATATAAACAAGGCAGAGAGAAGACATAACAGTAAGAAACGAAACAAAAACATGCATAACATCACAGGTTAAAAGCAGATTTAAATAGGTGAGCTTTAAGTGTAGTTTTCAAATAGATTTTCTGAGGTTTTGGGGCAGCTATGGAGGAGGCCCTGTAAATGTAAATGATCAGAAGATGCTAAAGAACAGGCCTACAGTATTTAATGTGTATTTATATCATGAAACTCCACTTTGTTGCCAGTTCTTCCACAACTTCTTCCATTTGTTTCCTGCTGATAACTGAGTAGACACGATTGCTGACCTGATGCCAGTGTGACATTTAACACGTAACTGCACTAAACTGCATATCTAGTATTAATCATGAACCTCTACGTCAGTAGGGTCATTTGGGGGAACAAATCCACGGTTACTTTGTGGGTTTACACCATGTGACAAACTCCAGGTGAGAAACCGGTTGAATCATTGAGAGGAGGAAAGAAGCTGAGCGTCCAAAAGATAAAAGGGTTGCTGCTGTGAAAATAACCCAGTTTGACTTTGCACCAACTCGTCCCCTCCCTCCCTCCCTCACACACACACACACACACACACACACACACACACACACACACACACACACACACACACACACACAGTGTGTCACCCTGTCACCCAGACTCATTTAAAACATATCGATACTCTTGTCATGGCACAACCCAGCAGCCGTGACTCACCGCCTTCTTAACTTTGGCTTCGCAAAACTCTGGCTGAAAAAAACAACAACCACATTTAAAAAAAACGATCTCTCTTCTTTCGCCTTGAATTCACATTGATTTTTTTTTCTTTCTTCGACGTTTGCTGTTTGACTGATCAAGGGGAGATTGAACGCCTCCCTGAGTGGCAAAGCATCTCCGTTGTCTCCACTCCCATATCTCTCATGTGGCTCTCCTCCTAGCCCTTCACTTTCTCCATCTCTCTCTCTCTCTCTCTCTCTCTCTCTCTCTCTCTCTCTCTCTCTCTCTCTCTCTCTCTCTCTCTACACAAAACATTCGTTATCATCACAAAGATTAAATCTCTCAGATAGCGGAGTGTGACTAGATGGGACAGGACGCAAACACACACAGAGTAGGAAAGGCCTCATTTTGTTTCCCGGCGCTATATGAACGCAATGATGGGGGAGAATTAAGAGACTTATCTCTCACTCTGTTTTTAGTTCTTGGTATGCTTTACCTCACAGAGCTGTTTTTTGACATTAACACACTGTGTGTGCGTGTGTGTGTGTGTGTGCGTGTGTGTGTTTGTGTTTGTGTTTGTGTGCGTGCGTGTGCATCTATCCCTCTCATTCCTCTGCTATTACCACTAACTACTCGAGGCCGCAGTAGTTCAGGTATTGATTTTTTCTCCTTGTTCATTCTGTCTCTCTGTCCCCTCCGAACCACTCCCTTCAAAGGGTGTGTGTGTGTGTGTGTGTGTGTGTGTGTGTGTGTGTGTGTGCTTGTGTGTGTGTGCGTGCATGCGCTCTCATACATTTTTTCTTTCTTAGAAGTGGTTCTTTCTGAGGACCAATTTCAGTTTCAGAGGTGTTTTGTGTTCTCGTAAGCGGCCTCTACTTTGTGCAATCACAATAAAGTGTGTGAATTCGTCCTTATCTCTGCATTGTGTTGCACTGTTGCACTGCCAACTGGTCACCAATCTCAATTAATCTCTCCT
The DNA here is from genome assembly GCF_949748355.1 of Melanostigma gelatinosum. NCBI lineage: Eukaryota > Metazoa > Chordata > Actinopteri > Perciformes > Zoarcidae > Melanostigma > Melanostigma gelatinosum. Next base: position 3,391,160 of record NC_136645.1, read on the forward strand.
TAATAAGCGTGTATGCACTGGAGGAAAAAAGGCCCCTTCAAAAATAAGGAATACAAGGTGTTCCTGCTTGTAATAAGTAAAACTATCAGTCAATGAAACACTTGGTAAGATTTATTGAAATATGATGTAACATCAAGGCCTTTGAAGATAAAAACAGATCTTGAAATTAGCATTTTGAGTTATATTTCAATAGTATTAGAAGTGTCATCATAACTGTGATGCACAGCAGTATTTATTCACTTAACAAGATATTTAAGGTGCCTAAATATTTAAGGTCCCTAAATCTCACTGAAATGTTACTTGTTAAGTGATTGTGTCTTATCTTTAATGTGCAGAGATATATTGACAAGTGCTTAGATCGATATACTTGGAAAGATTTAGCATTTTTGCAGCGTGAATGAAGTGGGTAGTGTAGACGTGATGTCAAGTCACCTTTATTTATAGCGCACATTTAAAAACAACCAAAGTTCTTCATGAAAAGATCAAATAAAAACACCGACATGAATAACAGAATGTGAGTAAATGTATAAAAGGACTGATGAAATCACAACACAAACACATGGCATTGCACGAAAACAAATAAGTGTAGACCGACGTGCCTTATTTTTCCAAATGCAATTACATAAAATGTCCAGAAGATAGCGGCAGAGGGCTGCAGATACATTTCTTATTTCAGTGAAGGTCGTTGTCATTATATAAAACACAGCAAACACGATTAAAATGTCCTTTAATGTTGGATTATATCTGTATTATTTTTAAGGCATATTAAGCTTTCAACAAGTAATTTTACCTGACAGAATGGTATTTTATTTTCCATTATTTATTTTAACTGTTCCTGCTGGTCCGTGAATTAACTTCCTTTTCCATAAAGCAAAACGCAAACCGCATATAATATGATTTTCAATTCAGGATATTTATTACAGTCTGTTATTAATATATGTAGTACCGTGTCTGTCCTCATGGGGTCAGTAAAGGGCGCGAGACCCTACTCTGTTGCACAGTGAAACAGAAGAAGAAGAAGCTTCAACGGCTGTGGAGGGAAATTACGACAGCCTGTTTAGTGTAAACATCCCTGAACTCGTAACGTTTTGAGCTAATGTAACACATTGTGGACGTTATTCAACCGTCACATTATTCCTCAAAAACAAACGAAAGGTTTGTATTACACTACTGTCGCTGTCATAGTGTTTTAAATGAACATTTACGAACTAACGACGTACCTTTACTAACGGTTGAATTTATAGCGTAACGTTAAAGCTAAACGTTGGAAATGCGCTTAGTAGCTAGCGTTAGATTATTTGTATGCCGAATGTCCCAGTGGTTTGTATTTGTTGTAAATTTCTTATTTAAGGCTGCAAAGTTAATTCTGTCTGCACGAGGTAGGTACACGTTGACTAGTTTAATGCAGTTTTTTAAATGGAGTTTGGAGCTTTCATTTAACGCTACAAGATGGACAAAGAAGACGTAATTTATTTCTTGGCATTCTTTCAATGCATTTGGAAGCTTGTCAAATGTTTGACTCACAGAAAAGAAAATAAACTACCTTTACTTTGTACTTTACTGTCACTCTCACTTAGTCTTGCTCTTTCCTCCTTGCTTTGTTTTAGGAAAGTAATGAGTAGAGAGGAATCCAGAAGAGGCACATGGAGGGGTGGGAGAGGAGCAGGAGGCAGCAGTGGTAGTGATGGATGGAGAGGAGGAGGAGGAGGAGGAGGCAGTGGTGGAAGTGATGGATGGAGAGGAGGAGGAGGCAGTGGTGGTAGCGGTGGATGGAGAGGAGGATGGAGGAGTCGACCATGGAGAGGTGGATCAGCAGGTCGAGGAGGGTGGAGAGGTGGAGGTGGTGCCGCTGGAGGAGGATCAGGAAACCACACCCTCAGCAGCCAGAGAGGTGAGTGTGATTTTCTTTTCCATTTCACAAATCCAGTAATCAACTTTTAATAAAGGACTAGTGTATTGTTTATATGGATCTACGGTATTTATTTTTACTGACAGCTTCTTAAATAAGGAGGCGCTCTTGTTCGCTGCATAACAGGAGAAAATGTGGGAAAAACATAAAATGAGATGAAGACATATGGAATAATATCTTGTTCTTACAATGTTTTATTGAATGAACATGAGAAGCTGCAACAACATGTGTCGTAATTTATCCTAACTTGGTGTTCCTCTTCAGTCCTTTGTCAGGCTACTCTAGACGTACTGTGTCCGTACAAAGGATGGACCCTGTACTTCACAGAAGGTACCGGTAGGTGTCTGTACGGCTCTGTTTCACATGATGATAGTGCTTCATGCTGTAGACGCATATAATGGTCGTGACCATGTGGCTCTTCTGTGTCTGGGATACGTCTTAATATTTTCTTTTTTTCATGTGCAGGCTTCATAGAGAGCTCACCCAGTGTGGAGAAGATCAAAGTGTTTGAGAAGTATTTCTCTTCCAAGATTCAACTGTATGACAAGGTCAGTCTGCTACCGCAACTCTCTATTTAATAAACTAACCATTAAAGTTATTTTTTCTCAATGTAGTCTTTTTATTTTTCTCTTCCAGTGAATTTTCTTTTCACTTTTTGTCCTGTTTTATAAATGTTTCCCGTGTCAGTTAAAAGCTGAATTATTGTGTGTTCGACCACAGGATGAGATTGAGCGTCAAGGCAGTGTTCTGGTGGATTATGCAGACTTGACTGGAGACGAAAGCGTGCGTGGATCACTTCCTGATCTGACCACAGAGCTGAAGGAACAGCCAGAGACGATACTCAACTGTTTGGGTTTGGCCATTCACCAGGTACAACGTATACAAACAATCCATGTGCATAGTATGTTAACTACTTATTGGCATATTATCCTTCAAATTATCTGTCATCATTAACGTTTTTAAAATCTAAAAGCCAGAGAACTGTGGTCGGTTGCACAGCACACGTTAAGTTACAATTGAGGTTTACTTAAAATATAATCTGTTGTACACCCTTAAGTCTTCCCCCTAAGGTTTCCTTAAAATGTTCATGTAGGTATTTAAGGTTTTCTCTTATCTTGGTCTTGGACTTAGGAATCCCTTAAAGTTAGTTGAACCGCATCATGGTTTATAGATGGTTTACAGCGATAAACAAAGAATACGAACGCACCCTGAGAGGATGAGTGCTCTGAGAACTGAGGACCCCAACAGATACACGACAGAGAACGTAGTGCACTTCTTTAATGTTGCCGGCTTCCCAAAAGTGTGTGGGGTTAGAGGGCGAAACAACATCAATATGTACAGTACCTCCAACACAGAGTGAGAGTGTGTGTGTGTGTTCCAGGTTTTGACTGTAGATTTGGAGAAGCAAGCTGCTGAGCTGCATGGTGAAGAGCTTCCTGTCGCTACACCGATCATCAACATCCCTCACATCAGCGCGAGGTAGTGCGCTCACACACTCAGCCGTTTCCCTCGACTTGACACCCGCACAACCGCCGACCACGACTGAGCGTGACTTCATTCGTGTAACTCGTCCACAGGCTGTATAACTATGAACCGCTGACTGCGCTGCGGACGTTGCGAGCCAGTGTGTTCGGGCGGCTGGTGTGTGTGAGGGGAACGGTGGTCAGACTGAGCAATATCAGACCTATGTGCACCAGGATGGCCTTCAGGTGTCTGGGCAGCTCGCACATGCAGTCTCTGCCTCTGCAGCAGGGGAAATACGCTACACCCACCAAGGTATGAGCACACACACACACACACACACATTCAGCTCTCTTTTTCCTGCAACATCTCTTCTTTACTCTTGTTTCCACAGCATACACACATAACCATCTTTGACACCATTACTTACATTCATTTTGTACTTCTAATGTGTGCATACGTGTCTTTCTCAATAAGTGCCTCCAGCCTGATTGTCACAGTCGATCCTTCACTCCGATCCGGAACTCTCCTCTTACTCACACTGTAGACTTCCAGATCATCAAGTAAGTACATCATGTGCCTTTAACTGATCAGCAGTGAGAAACTGTGGCAAGACTTCGCAGATTTAAATCTTTCATGTTAAGATCAGAAAGATCTCTGATCAGAAAGATTAAGCAGGGCAGACATTGGCTGAATTACAGGAGATATAAGTTTGACTCGCACAACGTACGTCATCACCAGTGTCACAAAATGTTGTCGTAGAATATTGCAAGAAACGCGTTCTAATGTAAAAAAAAAACAAGCCCGAGTCACCATTTACATACTTCATTTTACATCACTTTGCGTTCGTGTGCTCCTCCAGGGTGCAGGAGTTGATGGGCGGAGAGCAGAGGGAGACTGGACGAATCCCGCGCACCGTGGAGTGTCACCTGACCTCCGAGCTCTGTGACAGCTGCGTCCCCGGAGACGTAGTCACTGTGACCGGCATAGTCAGAGTGACCAACGATGGTACAAAACACACTGACACACACACACACGCGTTCTTAACTTTGAGGTTAAGTTTTGAGTAAGCGTTTGCCTTTTAGTAGTAGTTAGTTAAATGTAAAAATCTATTTCTGTATAGATACAGTATAAACTATAAACCTGTCACAGTGGCTACAAACAAGCCTCTCACCTAACACTCTGATTTTCTGTATGGAGGAACTTCCCGGGGGAACAAGGATCAGTGTATGTTCCTCCTCTACATTGAAGCCACTTCAGTCAGCAACACCAAAGGTACTGAAGCTTTCGTGTTAGCACTTGAGTTACACAGAGCTGTTCAATTCTTTTTTTAACAAAGCAATACGGTGTTATTTCTTCTTCTTCAGGTCACAGGTCCAAGTCAGGTCAGGGGTCAGGAGGGTGTCTTCAAGATCGTTCTGGAGGGGAGGAGTTCAGTCTGAAGGAGCTGTATGCCATCCAGGAGATCCAGTCCCAGCCGGACCTGCTGAGACTTATAGTACAGTAAGATCTTTATTACCCACAATATGTTTACTGGTTTCTTATTCTTCACCTTAAATATCAACTTGTACTTTTATGTCTCTCAGGTCTTTGTGTCCCGTCATCTACGGCCACCAGGTGAGTCGTGCGGTGCGCTGCACTTCTAACAAGATTAAGAACCACAACAGCATTTTCATCAGAGGTTACAAAGGGATATTTGTTGAGTTCAGGCCAACATCGTGTGTTCTTGTGTGTCCCAAGCTGGTGAAAGCTGCTTTGTCTTTGGTGTTGTTTGGAGGCAGACAGAAACACACAGACAAGAACAGCGTCCCAGTCAGAGGAGACCCTCACATCCTGATGGTGGGAGACCCGGGACTGGGGAAGAGTCAGATGTTGCAGGTAACGCAGAAAACACACAACACTTTAAATGGAGCAGTTATACCTGACAGAGACTTGTAAAAACAGAGGAAACAATGTTTTTTTGTCACTCTTTAGGTGAGGTTGTAATGCCAGTTTCAGTGTGTACATGTAATCATCATACTTGTATATTCTTTGTGCGCTGTGTGTAGGCAGTGTGTAATGTGGCTCCCAGAGGAATCTATGTATGTGGCAACAGCACAAGCACCACAGGTAAATCATCTTAAAGTGCTACTCTAAAGTAATGCAGGAGGTGATTACTCTCCGGACAGTTTTTCAGATCTGTTGCAACATAATCAAGTTGGGAATTCAATTTTCAATGTTTGCTTTCATAGGACTAACCGTGAGTTTATCCCGAGAGTCAGGAAGCGGGGATTTTGCTCTCGAGGCCGGAGCCTTGGTTCTGGCTGACCAAGGTAGGAAAGAGAGAGGAAGAATTGCTGGCGCACAATTTACTATTTTAATAATCGATAACAATTGGCCCCAGAAATCCAGTATCGGTCAGGCTCCTGTTTGAAGTCATCTCTCCCTAAATATTGTGCCCAACTTAAAAATAACCCTGGAGTGAAATCTGAGAAATCACCAGAATTGTAGATCCATGCTTTCTCTCACTCCAGCTTGTTTTTTTTCTCTTTCTCTCTCTATCTCATTGTCTTCTTGTCTTGGCCTCATTCTCTTTTGGTCCTCTTCCTCTGTCGGTTCTCTTTAGGCCTGTGCTGCATTGATGAGTTTGATAAGCTGGGCCACCAACAGCAGGCTCTGCTAGAAGCCATGGAGCAGCAGACTGTGAGTCTGGCTAAGGCCGGAATCGTGTCCTCTCTGCCTGCCAGGACGTCCGTCGTAGCTGCTGCGAACCCCATTGGAGGACATTACAACAGAGGCAAGACGGTTTCTGAAAATCTGAAGTAAGTTGGCTCAACGGCCAGTAAGTTAATTGAGCGCTGGAGGATTTTACCGTATATATCTGTGTAAATATATAAGTGGTTTACTTGTATTTACAGTTGTGCATTCTTGACTTTAGAATGGGCTCAGCGCTTCTCTCTCGATTCGACGTCGTCTTCCTCCTCCTGGACATCCCAGATGAGTCGCATGATCGCCACCTGTCAGAGTACATCATGGCGAACAGGGCAGGAAAAGGCAGAACCAGCAGTGCCGTAGTGACCAGGGCCAACAATGAATTAGAGACCTCCATCCTGCTGGATCACTCGGACATGCCGCTGTCTGAACGTCTGCAGGTGAAAACAAATGGGACATACTCAAAGTGTACAGTAATTAGCATAATTAGCATTTATGTATTGTGCGTGTATCTGTGTCAAGGTCCCGGCAGGTGAAACCGTGGACCCCATCCCGGTGTCTTTGTTGAGGAAGTATATCAGCTACGCTCGTCAGTACGTCCACCCCTCGCTCTCTCCCGAAGCAGCAAAGACTCTTCAGACCTTCTACCTGTCACTGCGCTCTCAGGCTCACTCTGCTGATTCCACACCCATCACCACACGACAACTGGAGTCTTTAATCCGACTGACTGAGGTAGGTGTCTTTATGTGTTCACCCAACAACATGTCATGGATTAAGACACTCAACAACCTTTTTTCTGCCTTGGATTCAGGCTTGTTGAACAAAAGGAACCAGTTTCTCTTTTATTGTCACAGTACTACTTTTGTTGGTATTTGTGCAGGCAAGAGCCAGACTGGAGCTCAGAGAGACGGCTACCAACAGTGATGCTGAAGATGTGGTGGAGATCATGAAACACAGGTGACACTACAGGAGTCTTTGTTTGCAACTAACACACAACGCTGCATCTCTTCTTCAAATAGCTTGTTTTGTCCGAACAGCCATCCAAAACTTAAAGATATTCAGTTTACTGTCACATAAGACAAACACAAACGCGCAGCAAGTCCTCTAGTTCCAGAAGCTCGAAGCGGGTACTATTTGGGATAAACGATTAATTAATTATCAAAATATTTCAGCGCCGGTGTGTGTATGTCACTTACCTTAAATGGTAAATTTAAGAGATTTAGGGAGAGGAAACATGGATTTACGGCTCCCTGCAGCATGATGAATAGCTGTTGTTTTTTTAATTCTAGCTCACTGCAATATACTCCTACAAAACCATTACAGATCTGATAACTGTGAACGGAACAGAAAGATCATATTCTGCCGTAGAATTATCTGTTTTGGAATGAAAAGTTCTCACTCTCCGTGTGTGTGTGTGTGTGTGTGTGTGTGTGTGTGTGTGTGTGTGTGTGTGTGTGTGTGTGTGTGTGTGTGTGTGTGTGTGTGTGTGTGTGTGTGTGTGTGTGTGTGTGTGTGTGTGTGTGTGTGTGTGTGTGTGTGTGTGTGTGTGTGTTTCAGTCTGGCTGATACGTATTCAGATGGTCTGGGCAATCTGGACTTTGAGCGCTCTCAGCTCGGATCAGGCATGAGTCAGCGGAGCGCTGCAAAGCGACTGGTCAACGCACTGCACCTGCACGCTCAGAGGACCAATCAGACGCAGTTTGACCTACAGACACTTCGATCGGTGGCCAACAAAATGAACATCAAGGTGAAAGCTCTTGGATGCACAGAAATGCTCACTCACTTGATAAAAACATTCACGTTAATTTGATTTACAAACACGAGAGCCACAAACACATCCATGTCATTTTCTATACAATCTCTGAGAAATTAGCTGGTTATAGAATCGTATGCATGCTGGATGATCTATTCAGTCATTGGTTGACTCCTTCCAGGTGATGGATTTTGAAGGTCTTGTGAGTTCCCTGAATGAACAAGGTTTCCTCCTGAAGAAAGGAGCCAAGCTGTACCAGCTGCAGACCGTCTGATCGCTGACCACACACCTGCTCCTTCCTGCTGACAAGGTCAGTGTTCAGGATGAATGAACAGCGGCTCTTTTTGTAGAAAAGGGGGGACGTCATTACCAGACCACTCACCAAACCACCAACCAGCCGAGTACTGTGTAACCTTTTTGAGGAGACTCTAACGACTACAATGACGGGACGGATCAGCTATCGACTCAAACCTCACAGAAGGCATCTCTCCACTGGACGTTTCCTAAATGAACACAAGCTTCCTGCTGAAAAGAGGAACTGAGATCCACTGACTCCAGTTCTCGCACATCTCTGCTGAACTAGTCTGCATCTATTCTCACACAAAAAGCTTCAAATTCAACACGGTGTTATTTATCCTACTTGTGATTTGGTTGTACATGCATCAGTTAAGTGGGACTACAAACGTTACTCAAGCTACTTCAAGCAAATCTAATCTAGTGCCAAAGATACCAGTATCTTCGTAAAGATATAAAAACTATCTGGTTTTAAACTAGTGTACTCAGTCAGGTACACCTTGCTTTCAGTGTACATGTATTACACAGTACATGGTTACTGATTCAAACAGTTGTAGCTGAATTTAGTTTTTCTAATATTTCAAAGGAAGGTCAGTCTTTGACAATGTGCTGAATGTCTGAGAGAAGATGAGATATATTTATATTCGATAAATGATAAATAGATGACTATAATATTAAAGTACATTTATGTTTTCCACACAGGTGACTTTGTTCTAGAAATACTTTTTGACTGCAGTTCGAAATTACTGTATTTTAGGAGTAATTGTTTTAATGTACATAAAATTACGTGTTTATATAAGTACACATTCTCTGTGTTCAGTAGCCTGATAGAGGTAGATGTTCTTTGCACAGTTGCTTCCAGTGTGTCCTCACTTTGTAGCGCTGTTTCTGTGTTATGCTGCTCTCGGCAACAGAAGTGGAACCACGCTGCTCGATGCATTCATCCACTGGGATCTCAAACACGGAACAATTACAGAGCAAGTATCCAAAATCGTAGCCCATTTAAACATTTTATACCATCAATGCAGGAAGCTTCAGTCATTGAGATTAATTGAGATTAAGTTTTTGATGCTGGTTCATATTACCTTCCCTACCTGTTATGCAGATCTGTTTGATGCAGTATTAAGCTTTCATCATATTGTTATCAGATTTAAAAATGTTCTCAAATCTCAAGAGTCAAGTATTGATCACACTGTAGTATGTTGATCTAAAAACCTGCAAGTGTGCACTATTGGCTTCTCATTTGTGTCTTTAAGCTTTCTCAAATGCTCTGTATCGTCCCCAGTTTCTGTTTATTTTTTGTATGGTGTGCACTTTATCAGTAAATATTTAACATTTGGTTCATAAATTATTTTATTGTCCTGTTAATCTCAGCATTTTGTTGTTTTTACACGATTGACAGTGATTCAAATGCTTCTGGTTTTCAATTTAAATACCAGAATACATTAAATATTTACTTTTTTATCACCAGTCTAAGAAATGATAACTGTGGTGTCATTTTATCAAAGTATTCTTATATGGTGCTTTTCTTTTGCTGGTATAAAAACTGATCTGTCTGAACCAAAATATTATTTATTTTCAAAATAAGAGTCTTGGCGAGTTTACGACTTCCTGTGCGGTGTCACTTTACGGCAACATGGCAGCCTGCTGTCTGGAGCTATGATTCCGTCGGCTCTTTGACCGTTACAGGCTGAAACTTCGTCATGAAGACGGTAACGGACCGCACGAGACCAGACGGTCGTTAACGGAGGGCTCGTGAAGATAATGATGATGTGTTTTGAGAAGATTTCCGGGCCTTTGTGCCGCAACGCAGCGAATGTTCGCTGTCTGGTGTCTGCGCGCGGTACGTCATGGCGGCACAAATACACACCCGTCACCGACTACACACCTATGAAACAGTCCCCGGTTTGTGACTCGTGGCTCTGCAGAGTCACGGGTACGGACGGCCGCGTCGCGTGCTGGAGTGGGATCCTCCTCCAGCAGGTTAACGCGACACCTTGGCACGCGCAAGGAACCGTGCTGCTGCCCCGGGGAGGTCACGAGAGGTCGGTGGCACGGTTCCGGTCTCTGCTGCTGTCCCCGAGTGCCCGTGGGCTTTGCAGCGGTAAGACCAAGGAGACACCGGAGAGCTCTCCGGTGGAGGAGCGGAATGAAACCGGGGATTCGGTACCGGGAGAAGGGCTCTTCAAGTTCAAAGAGCTGGTGAGTACAGTAACTGTAAACATGTGAAGTGTTTAAGTGTGTTCAGTAATATAGATCTTCAGATCATTAGCAGTACAACAATGTAATACTACTAGTAATGGTACAAGTACGGCCTCTTTTCAGAAATATAAGTATCTAAATGTACTCATTGTGCAGCAGAATGTATTATGATTATAACATAGCTATATTTAAGTATATCATAGGATTGTTACTGATGCATTCTTGTAGAGGCACAGCTTGGCAGATTTATAACAATGCACTTGTGTGTAAAATATATACAAGAAGTAACAGGAAGCTGTCAAATGGATGAAGTGGAGCAAGTACAATATTACATTTAGAAATGTGACTACGGAGAAGCATAAAGATGGACAAATGGATGTAGTTCAGCAATACAAAGGTGTACAGTATACAGAGCTAGTCTGATAGGATGGGCTGAGTAATCAGCTATTAGCATATAGCAAGTCAGGAGAAATTACAGTACATAAATGTGAAAGGTATAAGAACACAATAAGTATTTAGTGAGTAAAATAAAATCATAAATGTGTTTGTGTTGTTGTTTTAGTAATTAGCTGATATGTCATCAGACTTTTGTAACACAAATATCAATATTGGCCTCATCATCTTTCTGTGTTTTGACTCATCGATGTTCATTTTAGTTGAAGATGAGGACGAACAGAAGCACTCTCTTTGTACCAAACTTTAGTCTGATTTATGTGCTGTGTTGATGTTACTAAATGTCTACTAACAGCATCACATCTGTTGTTTTTCTTTGCAGTATGAGAACCCGTGGACAATCCCCAACTTCCTGTGTGTGAGTCGGATTCTGCTGGCTCCATTCTTGGGTCACCTGATCATCCAACAGCACTTTCACCTCAGCCTGGCTCTGTTCACACTGGCCGGAGCGACCGACCTGGTAATGCAGATACACACACAGCGGCCTCCAAAATGATGTTGATTTACTGGTTTGTTAAAATGTCTCCATCTCATTCTGTGTCTCTCAGTTGGACGGTTACATTGCCAGAACGTGGCCGACTCAAAAGTCTGCGCTGGGCAGCGCTCTTGACCCATTGGCTGACAAGATTCTCATCAGTTTTTTATATGTCAGTCTCACCTATGCTGAACTCATACCAGGTATTGTATTCTTAATGTCGTCCCGTATGGAAGAAAATGATGGAATAGAAGTGTTTTTCCATTTACTTGCAGTGTGTATTATGTGATTATTTATCGTGTTTCTTTTGTTTTAGCTCTGCTGACCGCTCTAGTGATTTCCAGAGACATCGGTTTGATAGCTGCGGTCTTCTGGGTCAGATACAAGACTGTACCTCCACCGGTGAGACTCCTTACATTTCACTCTGAACACACTTTGACTGAAGTAAGAGTAATGTCCTCTGGATTATAATGGTCGACAGCTGAGGAATACTATGAATGTCTCTTTTTTTCCTCCAGGTGACCCTGATCAAGTTTTTTAACCCCTGCTACACCACAGCACAGCTGAAGCCCACACTCTTCAGCAAGGTGAAGCACCCCCACCCCTTGAGTCCATAATACTTGGCCTGTTAAACTCTCTTATGCAAAAACTAACACATTCAAATTCACTGTCAAAATGTTCCTTTACGGCTCCACCATGAATTCTGCATGAATTATTGTGATACCTGGAGAGACTGGTGGCTGGCAGGAGCTTCTTAGCTGCCAAAACATGTTGTTTTGTTCTTGGAACCAGCCAAGAGACGTGTCACATGTACAACAGGTTTTCCCAAAAAATAATTCGCCAAACTTGATTTGTTAGAGAAGCAGGTAGTCTGTGTATGTGGGAGGGTTTTGTATATAATTATGATCTGACTTTGTGTATGTTCTTGTTAGGTGAACACGGCCATCCAGCTCCTTCTGGTTGCATCCTCTCTGGCTGCTCCAGTCTTCCAGTATACAGACAGCGTCCTGCTGCAGGGCTTATGGTAAAGCACACACACTACACTGTTTTACATATAGTGATATACTGTATTACTGTATATCATCTATCATATACTGTTACTTATGCATACAAACGCAGGTCTCATCCAGTCGACTTTAATAATGTCCGTTATTTGTAAGTGTCGTGGTTACAACAGAACAATGTTTAATCTCTGTGAAGCACATGAACGCTGTTTGTCCAGCAGAGTGTTCAGGTTCAGAGCGTTGACTCATTTCTGTCTCCAGCTCAGAGAGATGTGGAGAGGAGCTCTGGCTCAGGACAAACATTTGATTGTGTCACAGTAACCTACATTTCTATACAAATTCAGCAGATTGTTGAAATAAAACAGGCATCAGTATTTTATTTTTGTATTTTTCATGGGACAAAACCGTGAAGCCTCTGAAACCAACGTGTAGCGTGAGCGTCTACTTAAACTATAGTCAGCTTCTACATACAAGTTAAATAGGAAACTCAATGCTCTATTGTAAAAACTATAGCCAGGTTGACTATTGCATCATTTGTTTATTTAAAACACAATTTATAAATGTTAACAAATTCAGTTGAAATTATGGAAGCTGATTAAGAATTCCACAAATAATAAAAACTTGGTGAAAATGATGCTGTAGACATTTAAAATAAACTAAATTGCCCAATAAGCTAACCAGGTGTCTGAATTACAGTTTGTGTTGTATTATATTGCAGGTATGTAACAGCGGTGACAACGGCAGCCTCAGGCTACAGCTACTGGCACTACGGCCGCAAGACTGTCAAGGAGCTAAACACCAGATCACCATGACAAGCGCACGAGAAAACACCCAGAAAGCATTGCAAAAAGCACCGAACGGTTCCGGTAGAGACACTGAGCGGCCGTGGCAAAAGTCGGACAGACGGACGATTGGCCAGGAGCTGTGAAACCAAGTAGCTGTGACAGTCATGGCAATGACACACGGTAACCAACCATGGCCGCAGATGGTCTACTGCAACACTACAGCAGCGCTGCCACTGGACCCGCTGTGGACTCGAGACACCTGCACACAGATAGAAACTGCAATCACAAATAGACCACACACACACACACACTCTCAAACATACATTCAAACATACATGTCAAGTATATGTTCAGTAATCCGGCAAAAGCTTCAATTTTTTCTTAGTTTTTCAATCAGGAGGTTGCAACATCAACATGATTGTCATTTTTGTAAACCAATGATTTCTGATTAAAACAGAAAATCTGCTTCTGTGCGTTTGTGCACGTGACTGCAGACGCATGTTTAATCTCACGAGACACAAATCTGACGGTCCGTCCATCCGATCAGCGACCAGAGGATTAAGAAATGGGAATAAAGATGTGATGACACGCTACCAGCACGCCGTCTTGGTCCGGATCTAAAGCAAATTATCCTTATTTAGTAGAGCGGAATCAATTATACTATTAATACATTAATATAAGATTTACCCTCGTGTCAATTTTAAATAATCCAAAGTATTTGTCTCACAGAAACAATCCTAAAATTGACTCCTTCAGTGTGAGAATTTGCTTCTTTTATGTGTTTAATATCCCTGTAAATATCTTTGTTTTGGATTATTGGGAAACCGAGGATCGTTTTGTCATTATTTTGAGTAAACAAGAAAACAAACAGATTATTCAATGGTGAAATACTCAGATTACTCTGGGATTTAGATTGTGTTGCCTCCGCGCCGCTTGAGGCCGGAGGTGTTGTGTTTTCAGGTTGTCTGGACGTTTATGCATTTTGCCAAATCTCGTCAACACAATATCTCAGGTCTGGAGGGAATTTCTTCAACAATGGCAAAAAAATGTCCATTTGGATTTAAGGATGAACTGATGAGGTGGTTAAAGGTCACTGTGAGAGGATGAAGACATTCTGGACAGACGTGGAAGTAAACGGCATACAAGCGTGAGGCAGTAATTCCAATTTAAAATAATATATCACACCTGAGCTAGCTAGCCAGCGTTTTTTGCTGTTTCATCGCTGACCGCGTGCCGATGACTGCCAGGCGTGTGCGAGTTGTTATTTCGTGGCCTTGTGTGGGATGCCTGCTCATTATCTCCTCGCCGAATCATTTAAAAAGTCTCGTTCTAAAATGAGATATCCATCGCTGGGAACACATCGATACCTATGCTCATTAAATGAGTGCATAAGTTCTGGTGCTTTTTATTAGCTTCCATGAGATGGTTACTTAAGTCCATATTTTGAGGACACAGATTGGAAGTGTGTGTAATTTGGAAGCTCGGGATGATGCCCACAGGCTTCTCATGGAGTGTTTGGGGAAAGCAGTTTAATTAGCGCTGCCTCGGAGATGAGAGCTTAAAATAAATCCAACCGCTCTTTTGTTTTGGAGCTCTTCGTTCTTGGTGAACTTGTGCTTTGCTGCATGTCAGCATGGACGACGCTCCTTCAGTGCGATGTTTTTTTGTGATTGATATCACTATAAATATCTAATATCTTTGTGTTTTGACTGTCTGTGGGACATTTGAAGAACTCGCCGTGGGGTCAGAGAAACTGAGGACAGTTTTTCATTATTTTCAACAAGAAAATAAACGACCGATGCAGCTCTTATTGATTAGTCTGGGATTTAGATGAACTTGCCTCCACACCGGTGATAGCTGCAGCTGGAGGCATTATGTCACGAGTCAGCAGAAGACCAAAACTACATCTCAGTGTTGCTCGTATGCAGCATGTAACGTACAGTAAAATAGCAATCGAACCTGCCGAGTTTCATAAAAAACACTAACGTATCAATTAAATAAATAAATACTTAATAATACGACCACACACCAGAGGACGGAGATACAACTAAAATGTATGAAGACATTTGTAGTGGACTTTATTCTGATTTAGCTAAATTATCAAAACTCAGTCACACTGAAAGTGATTTAAGTCTTGTTCCTCGTCGGTGCCCTTTGACCCTGCTTAGGACAGGAAGCCACTGTGAGGCCTTTCTCAACCACTAGATGGAAGAAGCACATAGACTCTTTAGATGGTTTCATATCAATTACCTCATCGCCGTTGATGTTGAATTTATTCATAAAACATTACCAGTATTAAGGTTTGTCTCTGGTCACAGCTTCATAATAATAATAACTTTATTTATAAAGCTCTTCATACAAGAAATGTAGCTCAAAGTGTGTTATAAAAGTAAAATGCAACACATTCAAACAAGGTAAATATACAACAAACTAGGCATAAAATGTCAGTAAATTATAAAATATATAAGGGAAGTAACAAAAAAAGACCATTAAGGATAAAGCAAATAAGAGTTTGTTAAAAAAACGAATTATATATATATTATATATTTATATATATATATATTATATTTATATATATATATATATATATATAAAACAGATCAAATAAATATGTTTATTTAGCTGTGGTTTGTTCATAAAACAGTAGCTAATACTTTACAACAAATAATTCTTCCTGTAGTGATTAATGTCTGTGCTGCTGCAGTGTTTCGTTAAACCAGTGTGACTCTGCATGAACCTCAAATGTATGTGGTTAAAAAGGAGCAGCTAACTATCAAATAATCGTAGTTTTCTCATTGAGGTTTTTGTTGTTCCAAAGAGACATTTGTTTCTCATCAAGAGACCCCCCCCCCCCCCCCCCCCCCCCCAAGACATCAATACAATTTATTTGCTTGTCATGAAAATGTTCATATTTAAAGGTATTGATGTGTGCAAACGATCAGCTTCTGGCGGTTTGAGAGAAACGGTCGTGGTGTCAGTGAATGTCCCGTAATGTGTTTCATTGACTGAAATGCTTCAAAACTGCAATGTAGTGAGAGAAGCTGCAGGCAAGCGTGCCACAAAGAGCCTGCAGAGAGAAAACATGACACATGAGCGTGCATTTCTGTCTAGAACGTGCTTTGATGGCTTGTGTTGTGTTGCTGGCTCTTCGTTGGTCCTCTGTTGTTGTGTAACTTGATTTAGACCTCCAGACACCGTCCCCGTTTTGAGACCAGTTTACAGTAACCCGGTGATACAGATGATTTAGTGATGGAGGCGAGAACTGCCAAATGTGCCTTCACACTTCACAGCCCGGCTCTGCAGAACCCACAGACGCTAACAAGGACACACTCTGGATCTGTACGCTCGTGTCAGCACGGCCCTCCGGCTACCGTTCACTGCTGCAGTCCATCGTGCATCAAGTGAGATAATCCCGTCTCCTCCAGAGCTGCAGCAAGCTTGGCTCTGCTCAGCAGCGTCTCAGGGTCGACTCTATGTCAGCCCGCTTATTTTACTAAGCAGGGGAATTTCAAATGGAAATGCCAAAGCCGGCATTTATACCTTTATTTCCATTGACAACTCAAAAAGCTGTCTCTGCGTTTCCCCAATTCACTTGTTGTACACTCAGAAACCCGTTATCTTATTGCTGAAACCAAAACATTCTGGAAACGGTTGGTCGCTTTATTTTGTCACAACACTCCAACAGCATCTTACCTGATTAGAGAGCATAACTTTGAAATGGCTAACAGTGTGCAGAGTTGTTGGTCCGACACATATGTGAACTCTGCTATAAAACCTTTCCGAGCACAGTCAGTCTCTTTCAGCCCTTTGTTGATACACAGCAACACAGATTGGGGATCATCAAAATCCTTAGAGTCCATCCTGTGGGGGACCATGAATGTTTGAGGAAAATGTCATCAGAACCCATGCAGTGTTTGAGGAGATACTTCACTCTGGACCAAAGAGATCAGCAGCAACATGTCTTTTTAAGGTTTTATAAGAACTGTAGCTTCAGGAGAAAGTAGGGAACCCTTAAACTGTTTCCAAAAGACATCAGAACATCCAGGACAAGACTGCAATTAACAGAAGGATGCTGCTGCCACAACATCCGGGTGCACTTGACACGGCTGGTGTGCTACAACCAGTAAACATGTCGGCATTTTTCCGGTTGCTACGCAGCTCTGTGGGATCGCTGCCTTCTTTTAAACGTGTGCGCAGCTCCGGGGTGTGACTGACTCTCTGAGCCATACTTCATCTCAAACTTAACTGGTTATGAAACCCATTGAATCAGAGTCCTTCTAGTTCTTACAGGCCTACGCACACACACACATACACACACACAGCTGCACCAATACAAATCCATATGGGTACTGTAGCCATGCACACACACACACATGCACACTTGCGTCTTTTCTGGTCCTGAAATAGCTCTCAGCCTCCCACTCTCCCTTATATAAGCTCCCAGCACGGAGATCTGCTGGTGAAGACTGGGGTGTGTTCAAGTGTGTGTGTGTGTGTGTGTGTGCGTGCGCGCCTCTGTCTGTGTGAGTGTCAGTGTGTGGGCAGTAGGAGTGTCTTAAATCTTGTGTGTGTTTCTGTCAGCGGGTTTCTGCTGGTTATGCAGTGTGCGGCAATTTGGAAAACAAAAATGTTCGTTTTTATGCAACAATCTTATGTTTTGTAGATTTGGCCATCGTCATCCTCACCATGGCGCTGAGATTCTGTGACATCACCAGGATGCGGTCTGTCAGGGTGAGCAACACATTCAGTCAGACGGAGATTCAGGTTGTGGAACAAACCCGACCCGGACGATGTGGAGATATGATATCGATATATTATCTGAACCAAATTGTTAAGAATTGAAAATGAATGTTAGCCGTTAAATTAAAAAACTCAGCTCCAGTTATTCCGCTGGTCAAAATCAGAACTGCAGAGTTGAAGTGTAATTGTGCACATATTTATTTATTTATTTATTCTTTTAGAATAAATTGGACATTGGGATGATTTTCACTTTTTATTAAAAGCTATTAAATACAAATGTTGAAAGCGTGAGGAAATAAAAAACGAATGAAAATCAGTTTTAAACAATCTGTACTTAATTCTTAATTACATGATTAAACTCTGATTTAATATACTGTTGTCTAAACACTTGTTGCTTGTCCTAATAGACATCAGACCCGCTCGTGATATTCAGTCTGAAGTCATGAATGGAGAAAAGGAATCCACAGGATGAATCTCTGTCCCCAAAAAGTGCCATAAATGGCGGTGTGTGTTTTCTCCATTCGTTGGTCTTTCTGAATGCAAATTGGGCAGAAAGATCCTGAACTAATTCCATTTGAGACCAAACCTCCCACCCCTTCTGTCGGAGCTCCTCATCCCACGAGCACCTGAACTGCTCTTTTGTGCTGACAGCCGTAGAACTGTTGAACGCTTCCCCGGTGCTCACTGAAGCGAAGCGTCTGCTGGGTTTCTGTGAACAAATCCTGATCTGCACCAAACAGCATTTGTACTGTTTTTATTTGGTAAAAGCGAAATCCCGCTGGTCTCTAATCATGGTCTGATGACAGGTCATGCATTCATCTTTCGGTGTAGCGCCAGGTTTGTATTCAACAATTCATTTTTGGGATATTTGCCAATAACATTGGCAGTGGCACTGAGTAACAGTGTCAGGTATGAACAGTATCATGGCAACATGAGTCTCTTCATGTGTCTCTTTATGCATTCAAGTGTGAGTGTGTAGGAGGCTGCAGGCTGGTAAAGTGGGCCTTGCAAGAGTACATCAAATGCGCGATGTGTTC
The DNA here is from genome assembly GCF_949748355.1 of Melanostigma gelatinosum. Lineage (NCBI taxonomy): Eukaryota > Metazoa > Chordata > Actinopteri > Perciformes > Zoarcidae > Melanostigma > Melanostigma gelatinosum. The sequence goes on from NC_136645.1 coordinate 3,409,964, forward strand.
GTATCGAAGGCTGTGTGTAGATTGCAGGGTCACAGCGTGGCATCGGCAGAAGTTCTTGTGAAAGTGTACATGTGGAAATCAATATTCTCCTGCATAAGAGTGCGTGGGTTTGGTAAGTAGAGTTGTGTGTTTACAGATAATCATTTGGGTCCATTCTTATAAAATCATGTTTTTATATCACACTATAGCTTACCAGTGGTGTTCCTGACGAATCCGAACATTAACATTGCTGTCGGAGTGCTATGTTTTAGTGTCAAAATTATATTTTTCCCATATACACACACACACACACACACACACACACATACACACACACATATATATCCTTATTACATAGTAACTTAAATGTAACTAAGTAGCAGATTGATGCAGCAGTAGACTGGTAACTCCCATGTTCTGTCAGGTAAAATGTTATATTTGAAGAGAGCGATATACCAAATTATTTATTCAGCCAAAAACGCTCAAATGTTTTCTGGTTGCCAACATGAGGATTTTCATTTCTTTCTCTGTTTTTTATCGCTGTCAATTGCATATCTTTGGCTTTTTGACTGGTGGTCGGACAGAACTAGCAATTTGAAGACATCAGCTTGGGCTCTGTGGAAATGAGAATGAGCATTTGTTTTCCATTTTTTGACATAATAATTCATCAAAAGCCCATAATCAGACAGAAAACATTATTTCTGATGTAGCTCTAGTGGTATCCAACCATGCAGAGGTTGTTGGTTAGCTTTGGTTTATTCTATCTGTCTCTGATATTTCTGCATCCACTACAATACAATGAAGACAAATGAAGATACATCTTCCTCAATAGGAAACAATGTAACATCTCTTGTTAGACAATGTGGAAGCTAAATTAAAGATTATGACATAGTACACATTTTGCGATGATGAATTCAGTTTCAAACTTGCTCAATCAACATTATGAGATAGCAAGTAAAACATTTTGACTTATTATCTCATAATCATCATCCGTGTGATGTCACTGAGGATGCTTCTGAGCATGTTATTGCATTTGCTGTTCTTTGAACACTTGACAACCTGTTTCACTGAGATTGATGTACAGACTCCACAGCTTCTTGTTAAACGCAACACGCAGTGGCAGATATCACAGACGGTCGTGTCCTTAAATGTCCTCATTCCCTCTGAATCTCCATACTCTCCTTCTAAACCATATTCTTATTCACTGGACTCTTCGTGCACTAAAACTGCCAATTTCTGAATGAATATTTAGAGGCAGAGACACATTGTTACTGCTTCCTGCCCGTTTGTTATTGACTGTTTTTAATACAATATTCCTCCAATACTCGGTTATTTAATCTCCACAGTCTCGCCCACTCTCCTCCGTCCTCTGTTATGATTAGTTGTGTTTGTAAACATAAAAACAATTCCAACCTGTGCATTTTTAAGAACACTATATCGCCAAAAGTATGTGGACAACATTCTACATATTTCTGTGGTTGTTTTCAATAGTTTGAGCTCTGCCTCATGATTCCAATAAAGGTACTTTGTGTACTTTCTAACTTTGTCTACAGTTCGAGACTCTTTCTTGTTTCAACAAAGTCGGGTCCATCGAGGAGAGGCGGGCAATACCACAGAGTTTGGTTTCGATCCAACACCACCATCATCAAGATGATCAACACCAACCCCGATATGTTTTATCATCAGAGTTATCTGTTTCGGGATCATTCGGGATGAGCCATTTATTAATCTGGTCAATGCATCATTGATTTTTCTGACTATATTTTCATCACCACCAGATTGTGGCGGATTGCCTGTATGTGGCTGTGGGGCGGAGCCGGAGTTTCATCCGACAGTGATGATGTTTGGGATCTTTAAAGGTCAATCCTCTGTTTGGTTACACGTACACTCACATGGACCCACTGAACCACCAGAACAAATACTGAGGCAAGAATCAGGGCAACAAAGCAAGCATTGCAGTCTAATTGAAGTACAATGTAAAGTTTCACACGACAAAAGAAAATACTCTTTACAAGCAAGTATTTAAAAGCAAGTATCAATAATATTTGCCAAAACAAATCACCACTTTTCAGCAGTAAACAACGAAAGAAATTCATATTTTTAAGTTCAGTTTCAAACCCTCTTTCCAAACAAATCAATTCAGGATCTCTATTAAGATAAAAAAATATACATAAACATAAATATTTGCTGTTCCTGTAAATCATTTAATCAGATGTTGAATTACCAGACAGTTGAGAAAGAATGTTCTGAACTCACGTGGGCCGGATCTGTTTTCGTGGTTGAGAAGCTGTTGACCCGAAAGACATTTTCTTTTTTAAAAGCTTTTCCTGGTGAAGAAGAACTTCACTGGCCTGATCAGAGCTCTGACCTCAGATCCACCAAACACCACCGCTGGCTGTAAGCCCGGCCTTATCGCCCAAATAGCAGTGCCAAATCTCACTAATGCTGGCCAAGAGCAAATCCCCGCAGCCAGCTCCCAATCTCTGATGGAAAGTCTGGAACCAGAAGAGCGGAGGCTGTTACAGCAGCACACTGATGCCCGAGGTTTAGGAATAGGAACCACGTATTGGGCGTAATGTTTGGTGTCCACATACTTTTGGTGATTTGGTGTACATTCAGAAGTGGCCTCATTCGACCGTAATGATTTGTGTCACCCTCCACTAAACCGCCCACTCTCTTTCATTTTTCTCTTCATCCTCTCTCCTCTTTTTTTTTTCCTCTTGCTTCTCTTTTCATTTCTCTCCATCTCTCCCACTCTGTTCTTTCTTTCTCTCCCTGTCGCTTCTGCTCTCCCTCTCTTATCCCTCCCCCATCTGTGGGAAGCCGCGGTTGTGCGCATGTCGCCGATGAGTCAATTTGTGGAGGCAGTGCACACACACGCGCGCACACACACACACACACACATATCCTGTCTCCCACGAAGGCATCTGTTTCAGTCTGTCTCTCTGTGAGATGCAGCACCAACAGAGGAGAGAGGGGGAGACAAACGGAGGGAGGGAGGAAGAAGAGAAGAGGGAGGGTTGAGAAAACAGAGGAGAGAGGACAGAGACGCAGAGAGGAAGAGGACAGAGAAGGACTGAAATCATTCTTTTTTGAAAAAGAGTGAAGAGAAAGATAAGACAAGTCCAAATAAGACGGGAGGAAATCTGAAGAGGATGCTGCTGCAGCCGAGCGTCTCTGCCTGACTTCTGGGGAGTTTGGGCTCGGACATGACAGAGATGCAGCATCCAAGTGTCTGAGCATCTTCCAGGTTGTGTGTGTGTGTGTGTGTGTGTGTGAGTGAAGCCATGGCGAGTGCTCAGCCGGGGGTCCATGCATTGAAACTCCAGCCTCCCTCCGTCTCTCTCACACTGAGGAATGGAAGCAACTTCATTAAATGGGACGAGGTAAGGAGACTGATTTTCATTCATTACAACAACAGAAGCGCAAGACAAAGATCTTTGGCTTTATTTGTATTCTTTTCTTATACAAACATATATTGGTGCAATGTCAGAATGGCATCATCATGCCCACTTGAATCGAATCCAGTGGAATTGAATTGGAGTGAGAGAAGAGGAGGAAATGTGCCATGTTGTCAGATGTGTTTACTATTCATTTGTTGATTGAGCTTTGGCAGTAAGTACCTGTGGATTAGACGCCAGCAAGACAGACAGGAGAGTGACAGTGCGTGTGTGTGTGTGTGTGAGAGAGAGAGAGAGAGAGGCCATTGTGGTTAGCTTCTTTATTGCCACCTGTTGGTGTGGAAGCCATTAGAGTGTGTGTGTGTGTGTGTGTGTTGGTATGCTGAAGTACAGAGCCCTGACAATGAGAAACATGCTGTCCGGTTGCCATGATAACTGGGATGGCTACCACCACCTAAACAGATCTGGTGTGTGTGAATCAATGCATTGAGCCATATGATATCATGAATCATACTTACGGAAGAAGTAATCCAATATACTGTTCAATCTAGTCACTGTGTGTGTGTGTGTGTGTGTGTGTGTGTGTGTGTGTGTGTGTGTGTGTGTGTGTGTGTGTGTGTGTGTGTGTGTGTGTGTGTGTGTGTGTGTGTGTGTGTGCGCGCGCGCGGATATTTGAACATGTCGAGCTCGGCTTTATGAAAAATAGAATCGGTTGCTATGCCAACAAGTGATCCTGTGAACCGTCTTCTGAGCGTCTTCTTCTAGTTCGTGTTCTTTTGAATGCGCGCCGCACTATTTATGAGGAAACAGAACTTCATCAGCACCGACATCTTTACGAATATTTCAGCAGGCTGTTTCCCCACAAGACATCCTGCCTGAAGCGGCGCTCTCTCGTGTGCCTTTTTTTCACAGTTATTCTTCTGTTTAATCTCAGAGTTAATTTGAAAAACTCTTTTTTTCTGTACACAGTAAAATCTGTGAGCTCTTCCTTGAAGCTCAAATCTGTAATGCTTATGTGTTCCAGCAGCTTCACACATTAAAACATGTTTATATTCACAGCCAAAACAGAAAGTAGAGTTTTATTGCACCGTGAAAAACAGAGGTGAGGAGGTCCAAAGAGACTTTGTCAACGTTGTTTTCTGTTAATCATGACAACACTATTGCCATAACCTTAAAGTAGTATTACCTTCAGTCATATTCATTTGTCATGAGAATAATCTTTCCCTAACCTCAGTCTGTTACTTTAATAATTAATAGGACTCAACCATAAGCTCAGAGGATCAGAAAGATGCACTAGAAATGACCTATTTAGAGATTTCATTTGTTGATATTGTACATGCACTGTAATTGTAAAACAAAAACGCATGCAAGATATGGAACAAGCTACCTTTAGATATTAGAGAAGCCAGCTCACTAAATATTGTTTTGACTCTCATTAGGCCTGGAACTCTTTGTGAGTCCAAAGAGTTTCCACCCGTCTCTCTAAAGTTAAGTCACTTCTATCCAACCTCTGACTTTAAGTAAAGCTGTCGAAACCATCACAACAAAACACTTCAAGCTGAACATGGTGGACTTTTCACTAAACTTCACAAAAAGATGCGTCTTTGCTCCATCGTGTGCGTTTCTTTATTTGTTGTTTAAAGTAACTTAATTCTAAGTCTTAATTCTTGCCTTTTTGTCATCAGTTAATTACAACTTCAATTTGGCTGCAAGCGTAACGGCAGACTGAGTCGGATTTGTCGGTTGCAGCTTGTGAACACAACATATCTGAAGTTGTCCCCCTTCTCATCGAGGGTTTGGGGCCAACGGGTGAAAGTCAAACCACAGGTTCAGTCTCGTTTAGAAACAAGCTTCTGTGTCCGTGGCTGCACATCGACTCAGCAAAGTATACTGTTTCCCCCTGAAGGCCACGCTTCAGATAAAATGCAAAAGCTTTTCTGCACTGCCCGATTCTACCTGCAACCAATTAGAAACTGTCATGGCGGGTATTATGGCCACAGGGACAATAGAACTTTAGTTTGGTTAAAAATCCCTCAATGTTCCCCGTTTAATGAGCACATTTAAGTTGAGAGAGCCAATCCATTGTGAGAGGACAGAGTAGTACTTTCTATGGGCACTAATGTTTTTTTATTGATATTTTAAGTGCAGGAAATGTTTTCCATTTGAACGCTGCTTGCTGTTGGGATGTTTTCATCACTGGTTCCCTGTGTTTCTTTAGGATCTGTCCACCGTGACTCCAGTGACTCTACACGTGGACCCACATGGGTTTTACCTCTACTGGACCGACCAGAACAAGGTGCAGCACACAGACACTGAACTGTCTCAAACTGCCTTCACCTGGAGGCCGAGATTCTCAACTGGCCAGATGATCAAAAAAAAAACGACATTTAGTGAAAGTCCAAATTTGATTCGTGAAAATTCAGGTCTGAGTAGTCAAGTGTTTAAATGTGGTCTCGTGTCCGACACAGTTCTGAGTCACCGACTAATTACAGTTTAGTTGAAATCTACCTTTAATCTTTCCCTTTATTTTATGCACTCCGCCACAAAATGAATTGACACTTGAAGAGTGCAGGTTGCCGCTTCAGTAAAATCTCCATTTTAAATCAGCGTCTGACATATATCCTCTGAATATTTTAATATTTTAACTCATTAAATATTAGTTGAAATGGCTTTTAATTTCCTTTGTGGCCAAAGGTACTCATGTCAACACTTGCTTACATTAAGCTCATGCTAACTCTTACTGGTGAAAAATATTTAATTATTAAACTGACGACAAACCAACTTTAAAAATGGACGTGAACACAGATTCTCTTTCATTCCCGTCATAAGTGGCTCTGGAAACAAAATGCGCTGATAGAATCAAATGTGAAAACGTCACAATCTCAATATCATTCTGTTTAATTACACTGTTAAACTTACCAGCAGATACGTTTATAGCTTGTGCATAAATAATGTAATAGAGGTTTGTACTATGAATGTAACAGGATGAAGCATTTAGCTCCCGCGGACTGTGTGTTTGTTGGTGTGTTTTCATCAGGAGACAGAGTTGTTGGACCTGACCATCGTAAAAGATGTCAGAACGGGGAGAAGCACCAAAACACCCAAGGTACCATCGCCTGATTACCCGATGTTTGGATCTGTCACTTCATGTCATATACTATCATATGTGTTGTTGAATGATCTCTTTAGGTGTGTTGTTTGAAAAGCACTCTGTAGAGAACAAAGAACAGGATATATATATATTGTTCAGTGGCAGCCGTACTAACACCACTATCCAGCTGACTGCTGTTTTAAAACGATTCTCAATCATGATCACATGGCTGCCGCTCAAATTTCCAATTATCGTCTCCCACTGTTCCTTTCACTGCCTCCGCATTCATTTTGTCATCCAGAAATTGATGTTCATGTGGTAACGTCGCAGAAGAAAAGCTCCTCAAAAGCTGGAGGATTCCTCCTCACTCAGACTTGTCAGTTTGGGCAGAGGAGGGTGTTAAGCATGCTGTGATCACACCCACATTCTTAAAGAAAGATCAGATAAAACTCTGCCGTGGATTATATGGTGCGTATATGTTGTCTTAATTCCAGTACAGAACGAAAACAAGTCAAAGTAGTTGGAATTAGTTCCACTAATAAAAGTTCTATAGAAAGGCAGGCTTACAGTAACACTGATGTTGACATTGATATTCTGGGGATTCACTCCGTTACACATTATATTTTATTATATATCGTTGGGTATAAGGTGCCTGAGATTGTTTTGTACATTCATAACAAAATGAATGTTGTGTATTGAGCATACTGGATAGTGCAGGGCCAACACTATGTGTGCACATTGGCAGTTTTCCACATGAAATGGCACATGCCAACTTAAACTGACAGCCTCTTCAGCCAAGAAGCAAAATACCACGTGAAGCATTAGCATCGTAAGACAACATATTCATCACATATGTTTCAGATGCCTTTTCAAGACTGAGTTATCTCCCACATAAACCCTAACAGACAGCAGATTGGAATTATTTTATGTTCAACCTGATGTTTCACTGATTTTTATTTGTTGTTGTCGTCATCCGTCTCCTCTGTGCACGTCCAGCGCGGCCTTCTGTTTTTTTAGCCGACGGCTTTGTTATTCTGTGTCGTCCAATAGGAGGCCAAGCTGCGGGAGCTGCTGGATGTGGGGAACCTGGTTGGCCGGCTCGAGAACCGCATGGTCACAGTGGTTACGGCCTCAGACCTCGTGAACGTCAACCAGCTGAACTTCATCGCTTCACAGGAGGACGAAGCCAAGGTGTGAAACTCACGACAGTGATGATGTCCGGGTACTGATGATGATGATGATGATGATGGAGTGTCTCATTTTGGTAGGTGTGGTGTGAGGAGCTGTTTTCTCTGTCTTCCAACCTGCTGAGCCTCAATCTCAACAGAGACCACAGTCTGTTGAAAGCGTGAGTAAACACACACACACACACACACACACACACACACACACACACACACACACACACTTTATCTTCAGTCTATTTACTTGTACTGTCTGAGTATCCAAAGCCTCATGTGCCATCTTCCTCTGTCTCGCATCCACCGTCGTCCTGCTGCCTGAAATACTCACGAGATGTAGATTAAACGTGTGTTAATCCGCCGCTGAAAATAATCCCCAGTTAAGCACAATTTCCTCCTGTTTTAGTAACGTTTCCTGAAAACTGCAATGCCCAGCTAGTGAGGAAAGTATTTCTTTCAACCATAAAGCTAAATATTCAGTCGGAACAAAACAACCTGGACTAATGCATTGTTGGTAATGATCGTTTTAATAGGAGCAACATTCGTTAATCTTAAAGTCTTTACTCACCCGGGGCGTTTTGTCGATACATTTTTCAAAGTGTTGATTTGTCACGAGTACTTTTAAACTCAACGTGAATAGCGGCAAAGAAGCGACATTTCACATCGCGAATAAAGGCATCAACCAATCAGGTTGCTCCGAACGTGTTGAGTTACGTCTTCAAGCGGAGGCTCAGTACTCCCGAACCAATGCTGCAAACTTTATGAGTCCTTTCGTTCGTACCTTTCACAATAAAAGTCCTAGACATATAATATTCGGAGAGGAGTATTTTGCATTTTCATGTTGTTTATTCGTCATGTCCCTGATTTGTAAAGGCATTTAATGGGACCTTTTGTTTTTATCTTATATATACTCGTCAAGTTACTTCAGATTTTAAGGAAATTTGGATCATGGTTTAGGATTAAGATGCTGTAGTTTACATCAGATTACAGGTAAAGTGCCCCAGAATAATCCTACTGGGACATTCTGTATGTATACAAAGGACACCAAACGGATGTCTTACCCTGCAGACAGCCATTTGATGAAATCAATGAAGTCTACGTTCACGATCATTCTGCACTTGGATCAGAAAACGTTGTAACGTTCAGCTCTGAACTCGTGTGCTCTCTTTGTTTCAGGTACGTCAGGTTAACTCTCCATCCGAACGCAGAGGGGAGGATTCCTGTCAAGAAGTGAGCTCCCTGATTATCATTACCTTCCTAATCTTTAATCAATGGCTCTGTGTTAACGCTGAGGCACATGTTACAGTAGATGGTCTAGAAGATGTGAGAAAATAGCCCGAGGAAATCTGTAGAGACGCGCAGAAACTGAAACTTTGCTCTTTCCTGTCCAAAAATACATCTAATTCCATGTGCACTTGGGAAAGCAAAAACAGGGACAGGATTCGTGAAGGTGCTTAATTCAGCACTGACCTGGTAATCAACCGCTGCCAGAGCATGAGATGGGATCATTTCCGTCAGTTATGGAGGAAAGCTGTACTTTAGAAGCAAAGCGGCTGCAGAATTAAGGTCAGCTGATATATCTTGGAAGTCGAGGGGAAGTTCTTCAGAACGCCAGGATGGTTTCGACAGTTCGGGGAGTTGAAGGAGAGAGTTTTGGGGATGTTGAGAAGACTTCCATGTTGTCATCGTAAAACATTTGTTTGAAAGTGACATTTTGAGAGAGCAGGAGGCTCGTGGGGTAAGTTGAGTACTTGTGGGGGAGTTAGAGGAGTACATTTTGTGGTGGTTAATTAGAGGGAGGAGATATTTTAGGAAGTCAAAATGTACGTTTCGTATGAGTTGATCATGTTGTGATGTCACTGTCTGTTGCAGCATTGTTCGGCTGTTTTCGTCAGACAGAAAGAGAGTAGAGACTGCGCTGGAGAACTGCAGACTGCCCTACGGACGGGTAAACACTTCAAATAAGTTTGTGTTATTATTGGTGGCAATAACCGGAAAATACACAAAGGAGTTCATCGTTTAAATATAAACTATGGATACACGCTTTCAGAAAGCCTTCCCTTTGGACACAGTCGCTTCAAACTCTGTCCTTCATTTTTCTCTATTTTCTATTTGGTGTCGAAGCTTCTATCTGATGCTTTTTGTCCAGAATGAGTCAGTGCATGGAGGGCTGGAACAAGCTCAAATATCTGGGTCATCAAGTTATCGAAGCAACCAGTGAAAAGCAGAAAAGTCAGATTCCCTGCTCACGCCGAGTCTCACATTTAACATTGCTGTGAGCACAGAACGCTTCATTTAAACGGAGGAGAGTTGGGGAAATAAATCAAAGCTGGAGGAGGAACGTTTGATTATTTTCAAGGTATAAAACTATCTTACAGGAAGTAGGAAGAGGAGACGTTGGAAGCTGACACACTGTCTTTGACACCGGCAGTTTCCGTTCTTGCAAATTAAAAGACGTGCTTGTGTTAATGTCCGTGTCCCACATCTCTGACAGGGTGACAGCATCAAACTGGAGGACTTAACGCTGGAAGTTTACAGGAGCTTTTTGGACAGTCTGTGTCCTCGTCCTGAGCTTAGCAACATCTTCAAACTGCAGTAAGTATTTAGAAAGTCTCCATGTTTACAGCTACAGTCACTGACCTCTGATCAGCTCAAAGACTTAATGGCAAACAAGCTGCTCTGCTTTTTCTTTTTTTATAAAGTGTGTTGTTGCTTCGGGCCAATTTCTTTGATATGAGCAGGATGATGAATCGTGATTCATCTTCTGTCCCACTTATACACAGAGAGGGATTAACGAGAGGAGCTGTGTCTTTATCTTTGGAGCGGTAATCACAGTATTAGCTCTTATTATGCTCAGCGAATTATTGATTCATCAATCGATTATTTTCAATTAATTAGTCTATGAAATGTCAAAACATACGTCCTTAGAGCTAAGTCCTCATCTTTTGCTTCATCGGTTTGACTAAAACCTGTTTAAACACACAAAGGGATTCAGTTTATGTTGATTAGAGATTAAAAAAACCAGCAAATCCTTCCAACGACGACATGGTTCAGCTCTAATTCAAACAACATCTTCATTCCCTCTCATGAACGAGGTCCATTTATTTATCAAAACGTGTGTATCAGCTTCACTGCCCTTAGCGTGCACTGATCTCTTTAAATGTAGTTTAATTAACGAAGAAAGAAACAACACGCGGACACATTGCAACTGTACTGGATCTCTCTGTGTTTCAGTAGCTTTGACAGCATCGTGTCAGATGTTTCGTAGACTTCCTGCTGTACCCTGTGACCCCTCTGTTCTGTAGAGGACGGGGCGACGGGACGCTGTCACTCGATCAGATGACCGAGTTCATCAACAACAAGCAGAGAGACCCCAGGCTGAATGAAATCCTCTACCCGCCTCTTCGTCCTGCACAGACACTCGCTCTGATGGAGCGGTACCAAGACGACCAGGCACAGCTGAAGCAAGGTGCACACACACACACACACACACACACACACACACACACACACACACACTGTCTGGAGGATATTTGCTATTTTTCCACTGTATTCCTAAATAACTTGATGCCATTAGCTAGTCAGCTGCGTTTGCCAGCAATTTGTACTGTTCCACATGCGTTGGTACCAAAATACTCTTCCAACCCGCCCACACACCCACAGAGGGTAAACCGCTAAAATAAGCTTGAGGTGCTCACATTTGTGTTTGATCCTGCCAGAAGAAAAATTGGCAACAACTTGAAATCCTTCACCACGTCTTTCATGATTTTTATTTTTATTTTTCAGTGAAATAGAACAGATATATTTTTGCACATTAATAATGAAGTTGAAGTGAAGCTGGCAAAGATTGTTAGAAACTACTTTGGAACAAATCTGGTTTAGGAAATGCCTCGTAGTGGTAATTTAGGAGATAGAATAGTGTCTCCACAAAATGATTTCACTGTTCAACCATAAGTGTTGATGGAGATGTTTGTATTAGGCATGAAGAGAGTCAAGAAGAACCGCTCCGTTGCTCGTCTGTTGCAAGGATCTGAGTGTATTATAGGTCCTGTAGTTGTAAGAAATTATAATATTTTGTATTATGCATCCATCCATCCATTATAAATGATTATTATCATGCATAATAAAAAGTATGTAGGAATTATAACACACTATGATCGTTGCAAAAAACGATGTAAGTGAGTGACCAGCAAATAAAGTAACATGATACCTGACCTCATGCTTTGTAATGTGTTGTGATTGTTGTTGTAAAGCATTTGAATGTTTATGAGTGCTTGTAACTAATTATACAGTGCTTAATTATAATTATAACAAGTTATGAGTATGTGTATAATGCATAATAGACCTGAGCGTTAGAGAAAGTCTTTCTCCCCTTTATGTCCTAATGATGTGTGTTTGTTACGTAGGCGTCATCACTCTCCAGGCGTTGTCCAGTTATCTGTCCAGTGACGAGAACGGAGTCATCCCACCAGAAAAACTGGATCAGTCTGAAGACATGAGCTACCCGCTGTCTCACTACATCATCAACTCATCACATAATACCTACCTGACAGGTACACACACACTTCTAAAAGTGTTTGTACTCCCTGACAATGTGGACCAGAGGCAGCCCTGCAGTTACAGCCGTCACAATGTCTTGCTTGTGTTTCAGCGGGCCAGCTGGCGGGGAGCTCCTCGGTGGAGATGTACAGGCAGGTTCTTCTGGCCGGGTGCCGCTGTGTGGAGTTAGATGTGTGGAAAGGACGAACTGCTGAGGAGGAACCCGTCATCACACACGGGTTCACCATGACGTCGGAAATCCCATTCAAGGTGTGTGTGTGTGTGTGTGTGTGCACGTTGTAGTGTCAAACGTCCTTCATGCTTCCTGTTAATGTGGAGTCAATTTAGCAGCTTGTTGCCCATTGAACATGTTTTAGACCATTTTAGGTTAGTTGCTCACATGGACAACTTATCCATTGATTTCCAAAACAAAGCACACATTTCATCCAAATAACTATCAGAAACGTTTGTAGTATCATTTAGTTTTTTCTTCTTCTTACTCACACTCATCATCTCACAACCCTCCAGATTTATCTGACACCTTGAAGGGAGCTCGACCCCTCGGCTGGGAATCACTGCAATAAAGTTGCTAAGAGTTTCAGGCTCCAGGGATCTTGATTGCACACATTCCCCATCTTTTTCTCCCCTCATTTAATCTCGCTCCTGTCAATTCTACTAAAGGCATAAAACTCCTAAAACAAAGAATCACCGGCCATCTGGCACAGATCGTCTGTTGTTCAAGAGCTCGAAATGAAGTACTGTCTAAAGGCAGATAAATTGTAAATGCTTTGCTGTGCTCTTTCCTGTCTGCTACTTTTCTTGGTACAGATGTCATTTTTATTTTTTGTTGTATTTTCCAGGAAGTGATCGAAGCTATTGCAGAATGTGCCTTCAAGACTTCACCTTTCCCCGTCATACTCTCCTTTGAAAACCACGTGGACTCGTAAGAATCTCTGTCATTATTGATTTAGTTATATGATCCATATTGTAGATGGATTACAATGTAACATGTTTATCTTATCTATCTATCTATCTATCTATCTATCTATCTATCTATCTATCTATCTATCTATCTATCTATCTATCTATCTATCTATCTATCTATCTGTCTATCTATCTATCTATCTATCTATCTATCTATCTATCTATCTATTTATCAGTTTGAAGCAGCAGGCAAAAATGGCTGAATATTGTCAATCTATTTTCGGAGATGCTCTGTTGATTGACCCTCTGGACAAATACCCTGTAAGTAACACACACACACACACACACAGAGACACACACACACACACACACACAGGACAAATGTTGTATTAAACATTTAATAACTGCTGAACAATTGCTAATTGTGTGTCCTTAGCTCGGGTGGGGTAGGGTTGCACATTTCTTATTCATTCTGTCTCTCTTACCCAAAGGTTTACATGCTTTCATGTATGTTTGGAGTATATTACTGGAGTGAACATATTTTATTTACTTTTGATATTTCAGTTAACCAGCAGATAGTAGCTTGAAGCAAAGTGCACAGTTTGTAAGTCGTTAACAGCTTCTGCTAGTTTTTGCTGTCGCCATGTGGGATGTAACGTGGGCTGGATTGACCTGATTGAGGAGTTTTAATTTACACAGCCCATACTGCCGGCTCAAAATGTTCAAGTACCTTTCCCCGCCAGATAGCTAACTCACTATGGCACGTTTCACACTGTATGTTGTCGACAAATCTGGATTTATTTGACAAATGAATGTGTTATGTCTGCTGATGATATGGTAAAAGGTTTGTTTCTATCTGCATATCACATGGCAAATACAACCTGAGCAGATAACCCCGATTTTTCATTTTAATCTCCTATTAATTCCCATTAATTCCCGTTAATTCCCCATGAATTCCCGTTAATTCCCATTGAAATGCTCCACGATTGAATGATATTCCTGGAATATTGCAACCCTGTTCTAAGCAACATCGATCGATTGCGCTCTCATCTCCGTCGTGTGTTTGTAGCTGGAGTCTGGCGTCCCCCTGCCCAGTCCTCAGGAGCTGATGGGCAAAATTCTCATCAAGAACAAGAAATCCCACAAACCCTCCAATAGCACGGACACCAAACGACTGACGGACCAGCCTGCCAATCAGAGCAACGAACCAGTGTCTCCTAGCAACATCACGGGAGGTAAGACACAAGGACAAAAGGACTTTTTTTTTCCAGCCTAGAAATGATGTGAAATGTTTTCAGCTGTGACACACTGACAGTCGTCGTATGAAAACACAAAACAGGCCGTAATGACTGGTGCTTTCTCAGGCTGCAGGAACTGATGGCTGGACAACAGTGTTACCAAAGAGCATTCAGGCTTTCATGTAGAAGCACTCATTGTTTTTTTGTGTGTATCTTTAGAGCTACGTCTACACACAGCGGACACGTATGTCCTCGCAAATATGAGTCACCACCAAATTAGCTCCAGTTTGAAAAGGTACAGCGATGGCGCTGAAGCTCCAGCTCTGCCACCGAGGATTTGCATACAGAGATTCAGACAGCCGAGTTTATTTTTGCATATTTATTGAACAAATCAAAGGCGAGAGAGACAAGAATAATTTAGAGAAAGAGGTCGAAATGTCACACGCCTATTCAAAAGAATGGCAGTTCCCGAGTTTGTCTGACTGCATCTTAGAAAAACATGTTTTCAATTGAAGTTAAACCATGAAAATCACCAAAAATCGAATGCTATAATTATTGTACCAAATAAGTTCCTGGATTCAGAGTTCTCCTCAGAAGTGCCTTTGTCAGAGGACACGCATAACGCCCGTCATGACTGAGGCCAAAGTGACAACCCCGCTCCTCCTGCTCACACTGGTGTCTTTGGTTTTCTTCTGCAGTGCATTGCACCTCATCAGGGATGTCTCAGTAATGAGCAGGACATCCCAGAAGAGGTCGGAAGCTCAGAACAGCAATTAGACAGCAGTGCAGGAGGACATTAGGCAGCCTCATTGACACGTCTGGTGTGTGTGACATCGTGAAAACATGTCTGGGGCCGAGAGCCCAGTCGTACACAAAGAGCAGACGAGTCGCCGCGCTGAAGTACGCACTCATACGCCGGCCATGACCCAGTCGGTGAACGCTTGAGTGGGCTGAATAATCACCTGCAGAGCAGTTAAAGCAGTGGGTTGTTTACAGAACTACAGGCATCTGTTTGGTTTGTATTCTGATGTTTGGGTGTATTTTCTTCTTGCAATCGTAGCACAGATTTTGAGTTTGTCTGTATTACTCAGATATCTTACATACATGTCTCCTGTTGGTTCATTGTTGGTTTGATTTTAATGTCTGCCTGAAGAAGGAATCATGCACACTGACAGAAAGCTTCTTATGTTTCTACAGAGGAAATATTTAACCAGTTCCAGGGCTCGACATTGTATTTTATTTTGTACATGAACATTAAAATCTCAAAAATACACATTGACTTGGAGACGAGGGAACGTACATTTAAAAATACAAACACATTTACAGGTTTTAGGACTCATTCCTGCAGCATTCTGTTGCTGTTTAGACTCCGGATGATGATCTAAAACACATTTGATCAGCTGTTTACTTGTTCCTACATTTTCCCCATAGTTTTTATTTCTGATTCCCCAGCTTTAGGCTTCCTCTCAAGTGTTTGTCTGATTGGTGTTTTATGTACAGTGAGTGAGCTCAAACCTTGTATTCCGACTTGTAATCAGTTATCTTGTGTACACAGCGTCAGCTGAACACGCAGGGTCAGATTTCTTTTACTGCTCTTTGATGCTTGGAAAACAGAAGGAGGGTGAAGAGACGATGGGGATGAAGAATTGTTTAACTTTAATTTTAACAGAGATCGAGGCTGAGAGTGAGGAAGAGGATGATGACGAAGATGATGATGGTAAAAAGGTCAGTGGTGACGTCACACAAAGCGGAGGGGCGGTCGCCCACGCTGCTGTCGCCATTTGTTGGTGTTTACAAGTGCTTCATTGTTTTGTTTATTCTTTATGCCATTGTCATTGTTGATCTTTTCTGTCCCTTAATGTTATTGTCGGTAACACGAGCTGCCTGTGCTTTGTTTCTGCTGTTGTCTCTGCACTGTGTTGCTGTCATTGCTTATTCTTATGTGTATTGTTGTTGCTCTATCTTGTTTTCTTGTCCTTGGTGTTCGCAGTGGGCCTGAGCTTCAGTCACACAAGCCGTGACGGCTCACTGTTTACTGGTTTGATCTGAGGCCAATTGTTGTGTCATGATGGTTAACAAATGATGACAATTGTTGCAGCCATCGTCCTTTTTTACTCCACATATTCTTTCCTTGTCAAAACGTGGAGCCTACATTACCCACAATGCAACTCGACCACAGACAGTTGGGTCAGAGGTTTAGTTGCCAGTGGCGCATGAGGAGCGGGCTGCAGAGGTCTGGTTCTGGTTCCACTTCTGTCTAACTCCAGGTTGTAGTTTGTTCTTGTCTTCAGCCCCAACTGATGCTGACTCAAGTGACATCACACGAGGCAATTTATCAGATTACTACAGTATGAAGTAGTGCTCCACAAGACCAACGCAAACTCAGATTTTGATGTGTTAAATTAGCAGAGTTCCCCTTTAAGTTAAAAAAAACAAGACACAATCTGGTGAAACAAAGAAGCAAACTGCTTGTAAAAAACGTCTCTTGTGTTTACGTACATGCAATCCACCGTAGAGAAGAAAAGGACGAAAACAAATGCAAACAATAACAAGAAAACTAGGCCTGCGTGAGGTCTTGTTATGAGAGGTCACATTGAGTGAGTCTCCCTGTGTGTGTGTGTGTGTGTGTGTGTGTGTGTGTGTGTGTGTGTGTGTGTGTGTGTGTGTGTGTGTGTGTGTGTGTGTGTGTGTGTGTGTGTGTGTGTTTCTGAAAGTGTGTGTGAATGTCATGTTGTTTCGTTGGAATTACTTCTCACTGATGCTGCTGCTTTTTGTCACGAAGTGCTGAAAACTCCTGACTCCTGAGTTTGTTGTCGTATAAAACCAAAACAATGAAAAGTGTGTTTCTGTGCAACCTGTTCCTCTGCTCCTTCCCAACATTTGTCCAGTACATGTTTTGTGGAAATAATGCAGCCATCAGACCATTAAAACGCTGCTTTTAGCATGTGAAACTTTACCCTGAACCTGTGTTCCTCTTGTTATTTGTTTCAGGGCTCAGCGGCGCGGGAGGCTGTGGCTACAGAGGAAATGTCGACTCTGGTAAACTACGTCCAGCCAACCAAGTTCAACTCCTTCGAAGCATCCAAGAGTAAGAAAAGCGGATCAGAACACGGCACTTTGATTCACACTCTCATTGGGCCTCGTGCAGCAACATTTTCCTAAATTTCATTTTGTACTTTCTCTTAATATTCTGTGAAAGGGGAAAAATAGGTCAACTCCAAAAGCAAGTCATTCCCCAGAGATCCCCCCCCCCCCCCCCCCCCCATGTTAAAATGTTCAACTTTACAGCAGAACTCAACACGTTTACAGCCTGGTAAACAAAAGTTAGGCATAACTGAGGGCCTTGCCGCTTTGAGTGACAGGTTCTGTAGCAGGTCGCTAGCTGCTAGCCGTCTCCTCTGCTGCGTCATGAGCTCCACCGACGGTCCACCTCTTCAGGTCAGGCTGACGGCTCACAACTCTTCAGAAAACCTACGCGTGACATCACAGAAACTACGCCCATATTTCAAACTGTCTATGTTTGTGTTTTATCAAATTATGGACACAAACAAAAATTTGTTTTGATATTACTTCCTGCATGAGGCCCAAAGTTAGATATTTCTCTCTCTGCAAGACAATTATTGGAGCAGTACTCCCACAAAAGCTGCTAAATCCTTCAATTTCATTTCATGCCTCACTTCTCTTTATACACGGATCAACATTTCACGTCTTAGAGGATATTCTTTGATTAAAATGTACAATGATTGAGCAGCTGTTCCTCTGTTGCTGGTCTAAGTATTTCTTGAAAATGTAATTTTTACCTTTATATTATGTAAGAAAATGTTGCTGAAAATGTCTCTACATGTTTGTGTGTGTGTTTCTGTGTGTTTGTGCGTGTGTGTTTTTCTGTGTGTGTGTGTGTGTGTGTGCGTGTGTGTGCGTGTGTGTGTGTAGAGGCAGCCCGCTGTTACCACATGTCCTCTTTTGTGGAGACCAAAGCTCTGGAGCACCTCACAAAGTCACCAGTGGAGTTTGTGGAGTATCCTTGGCAACGGTTACCGCAGCTACACCACACCATGGCAACCGCTTCTCTACTTTCTGTTCCTCTTCCTCTTCTGATGCTTTTTATTTTTGTACAAACCTCCAAAAACGTGTCTCCGGCACTCAGTTTTAATACGAATATTAGTTACAGCAGTTCTCTCTGTGAAAGTCTCTCTACCGGTGTGTTCCAGGCATAAGCATTTAAATTCAATATGTATGATGTAATAACATGTATGAGCACATGTATGAGCAGTAGTAATATCTACACTAAGACATATTAGAAATGTACATTTTTTTAATGATTCTTTGAAATACAACAGTGTCTTTGGCAGAACAGGTTAGAAGAGGATTTAACCGACTCTCTAATTGTTCTTAACCTCACATTAACCAGATACAATAAGTCACAGTTGAGTCGTATTTATCCAAAAGGAACCAGAGTCGACTCGTCCAACTTCATGCCGCAACTCTTCTGGAACGCTGGCTGTCAACTGGTGGCTCTCAACTACCAAACTATAGGTGAGTAGGAGTACATGAGCGTCGACATTTCATGCAGCAGCGCAGTGATTCTAAACCTGCATGTATCTACAGGCTGTAACCAGTTCAACCACAGTGTGATTGTAGAGGGTTCAAGAGCTAATAGTATCCACTGATTCACAAGAAAAGAAGACAGCTTCTAATATTATAACGGAAATGTGTTTTCCTTTCTTGTTGGTGATCTCGTGACCCCAGATTTATTTTTCAATGCCTAGAAGGGGGCCTGACCCTCTGGTTGGGCACGAATAAGTAATGCTTAATGTTACCTCTGTCACAGAGGACTCTTCTGGATGATTCAATGGAAAAAGAGTTTTGTTCGGGGCCGGTGGTTATAAATATTGAAACACTTGATCACGACCGGTTCTTTGCAATCACTGCACCATAGTGGCTGAATTGACCCTGAAAGAACAATGAATATTCATATTTCATATTTAATGAATTCAAAGTGTCAAAGCTCTGATTCGAGCAGCCATTAGTGGCATGGTAATATTATTCCAGTGACTGGATGTTCTTTGCTCATCTGGACCCATAATTGATGCGTCTCTTATTTATTCTTTTAATTGCATCAATCACAGGTCTTTCATTCAGTGTCAGGACATTCAGTGCTCTGTAGCTCACGAACACGTTTACGTACCTTTCCTGTTATTTAATGAACCAGAATTGGTTCATCTCAGTTGTGAATTGCTTGTACCCGAAACTTAAAATGTAGCTTTTTTGTTCCAGATTTGTCCATGCAGCTGAACCTCTTCATGTTCGAGTACAACGGTCGGTGTGGCTACAGACTGAAGCCGGAGTTCATGAGACGACCGGACAAACACTTTGACCCGTTCACAGAGAACACGGTGGACGGCATCGTAGCCAACACCCTCTCTGTGAAGGTACAACGGCACAACCTTCCTTTAGTTACAGCCCGGACAATGTTTATGTGATTGCAGCATCTTACTACTTATGCTTGTGTACAATTCTTTATGTTCATTGCGTTATATGTTATGTAAACTGTCCCTCCTGTAGTGTAGTAAACCACTGACACACGTTTGTATCTGTCTGTTTCCACGTCTCTGTGTATTGCAGGTGATTTCAGGCCAGTTTCTGACTGAGCGGCGGGTGGGGGTGTATGTGGAGGTGGACATGTTTGGACTTCCCGCGGACACCAGGAGGAAAGCGCTGAAGACCAAAACCTCTCAGAACAACAACTCCGTCAACCCAGTGTGGGACGAGGAGCCGATCGTCTTCAAGAAGGTGAGAAGAATGTGTGTTGAGTGATTCATCTCATCTCATGCCACCGCTGTCTAATGAAACGGTGTGACGACTCTGTGACAGGTGATTCTTCCAACTCTGGCCTCTCTGAGAATCGCTGCTTTTGAGGAAGGAGGGAAGTTTATTGGTCATCGGATTATTCCAGTTTCTGCCATAAGACCAGGTAGTTATTTTAGTCACATTTGATTCTGTCTTGTGTAAATGCAGCTCTGTGATAAATTGTATGATCTCAACTTCATTGTCTTTTGCCTTTAAAGCCGGTGTAGACTCAAAATACACTGATGTATAAGTCACATGATTCAGAAACTACCAGTCTTACTTGTCTGACTCTGTGTTGGTTTCCTGTAGGTTATCGTTACATCAGCTTGAGGAATGAGAAGAACCAGCCTCTGATTCTACCAGCTGTGTTTGTCCACATCGAGGTCAAAGATTACGTCCCAGACACCTTTGCAGGTTCGACATATTTACGTGTTTACAAACACATGTTTACCTGCTGAAGAAGCGACAGAATCATCTTCACAGCAGCTTTCCTGAGCACATTCAACAGAAGATACCTTTCCTGGTTTTAGTGACTCCATCCTAGATATTTAAAACATGACACAATGCAAATACTTAATAATAATAATAATAATAATAATATGGGGTGTAATGTTGCAGCATCAAGGGAGATTTTAGAGCAGTGTTGGAAGTGGTACTCAAATCTTTAAATTAAGCAAAACCAAGTAACGTCCTGCATTCAAAACTCTACTTGAGTAAAAGTACACAGAATTAGTACTATTAAAGTATACTTGAAGCTATGATAATTAATCATGCATTAATGTCACTTTAATTGTTTTATCTCCAGATGTGATCGAGGCTTTGTCCAACCCTATTCGATACGTCAACCTCCTGGAGCAGAGGTCCAAACAGCTGGCGGCTCTGACTCTGGAGGACGTGGAGGAGGACACGCAGACCGAGGTCAGCCCTGTCTCTGGTGTTTTCCTCCCTCTTTGTCCCGAAAGCAGAACATCTGGTTGTAATTCCTGGTTGTGTGTTGTTGTTCAGGATGAGGCAGACAGCGGTGCAGAGCGTAAGAACGACCTGAAATCAGCTCCACTGGAGAACGGGCTCAGCCCCGCCTCCGGCCCTGCGGGCCACGCCCCCATCACCACAACGCCCAAAGCTTCAGCAGCCAATCACCAAGCAGCTGCGACAGGTAACATCCACCTGCAAACAAAGGAGCGTGGAAAGTACATGTTAAAGTTACGACGAGGAATTATTTTGTGTTCATTTTGGCGGCCCTTGTGGACAAAAGCGGAAGTGTTTCCATGAGCACCGATGACAGGTCATACATAGGCATCAGTATTACTTTGAGTCTGTTTCATAACCAGTTAAAAGTTCCTCATAGTAACTTAAAATATGCTCACATTGATCATTGTAGCTATGGTGCTAAGAGTCCTGTTCATCTTATCGTTGTTATTGATGCTGCTTGTGTCTTCTCTGCATTCTAGAGGCAGCCAAACCAGCTGCAAAGAGTGAAGACCTGGTTTTAAGTGTTCTGATAGGTCAGTATTTTCATGCCGGCTTATAATGAGTTTTTAAAAATCCCAGGTATGCGTTCAATCAATTATTATTACTTAAATAAAACTAAATATATGTAAAAATATAGTAAAGACAACTAAACTAAACTTCTAAACAGAAAAAAATACATCTAACTTGCTGAAGGATATAATGTAGTGTAGTATATGGCATGGTGTTACAGTCCATGTACATTATCAAAGATCCCACTAAAGTACTGTATTCTTCTTGTAGCAGAACATCTTGCAAAGACGGACTAGAAATGACAGATTTCTTTAGTCTGTTAGTCGTTTTTCATCCTTTTTTCAATGACTTATGTCAATGAAACGTATGAGCACGTCTCTGGTTAACACAAGATTTAAAGTGCTGCTTTTGTCTGATTCATTGTTGGAGGAACTCTGTTTTACAGATCTGTCAATTAAATCATGTTTTATAAATGACGTTACGTAATAACATAGAGAAAAAGACATGAGAGAAAGACGTTAGCGTTGCATTGAAATATGCTGTCTGATCATTGGTGGTGACAGACGTCCCAGTGTGCGCCATCGAGAGTCTGCAGCAGTCAAAGGTTTACCAGAAGGAGCAGAGACGTCAGTTTAAAGAGCTGAAGGAGTTGGTGAGGAGGCACCAGAAGAAAACCTCCGAGCTCCTCCGAGAGGTCAACAACAAGTACAAGAAGGTGGCCAGGCAGTGCAGCAAGAGCAGGTATACACACACATGTCTTCTCCTCATCTCATTACTTTAATATCGAGCCGGCGTGTTGTTTTTAGTACAACTTACTGTGTTTTTTTGTACAATGCACTCATTTATTTCTGTGCATACGTTCATCAGGGCTTCGCGTTCCGACAGCGAGAAAGACGAGCGCCTCCAGCAGCTGAAAGACGAGCAGCAGCAGCAGCTTCTGGCTCTGAGGCAGGAACAGTACTACAGTCAGAAGTATCTACAGAGAGAGCACATTAAAATGGTAAAGTCTCACGAAGCCAACCGCTACTGCTGACTCCAACCCTTTCTCTAAAGTTTTGGGTTATCTATATTTGCATCAACTAAATTCAAGCTCCCTTTCTGTTGCAGGAGGTTTCTTAAACACAGGAAGTTTAAAATAAAATCCCTCCTTGTATGATGGAAATAACAGAACATAAAAAAAGGTTCTGAAGAAAAGAGACATCAATGCAGTAATTATGTTCCAGAGAGCCTGTGTTAGATTGGCGCAGTATGCTTCGAACATGAATGTAAAATATAAAGGGTTGTTTGTTTCCTCCAGCTGACAGAGCGACTGAGCAGTCTGGCTGAGGAGAGTCACAACACCCAGATGAAGAAACTCAAAGACATCTGTGACAAGTGAGTTACAAATGTGGGACTTAAATGAGGCTTGTTGGAGTGTTCAGTTAAAACAAAGAATGACATCGTTAAGAGCTGCTTTCATTTGAGACGGAGCTTGAAGAGCGTTCCCCTCTGAGCTGTTCCAGGCAACTTAAATATCTGCAGAGGATCTCGTCATGCTCGCCGATAATATCAGATACCATCAAAGAAAAGTCGGCCGTTAATTTAGCAGTGTAGACACACATCCAAAACATTATCACGTTTCACGTGTTTATAGTTACAGCTGCTACTCAACCAGCTCTTTAGAGAAGATTTAAAGTTTCCATTCATCGACTTTAGACCTGCAGGTAAACCACATAACTGCTGCTGAATATAAAAACAAACTCTTCTCCATGCAGCTTTTGATTCAGCATGGCAGAAAATCAGTGGAGCTCCCTCTAGTGGGAGAACTGTGGACATCACTAACCGGAGAAGAATACAGAAATGAATATTTGGGTTTAAATGTTTGTGTATCTAAGGCTCGAGGGAGAGAAGATGAGCAGGGAGACGATGTGTTTGGGCACAGATTTTGAGAATCAACCTAGCTAGTTTATTTTGAGAGGTCTGTAAGTGGATATTCTAGCAAGAAATATGTTTTTTTGATTGAACTTTGAGAGAATGTTTAATGCATCACACTCTCCAGGCTGGTTTGTTGGTCTAATTTACCCCCTAAGTAAGTAAGAACATCTTTTAAAGTCAGGCAGTGAGCATCGTTTGTCTAATTTACATTTTTTATCAGTTCATCTTTCTCATCGAACCCCTCCCACTATGAGCTCATGTTTTTCCTGCTGCTCGTAGGGAGAAAAAAGAGTTGAAGAGGCAGATGGATCGAAGGAGAACAGAGAAGATCAACCAAGCGAAGACCAAAGAGAAACATTTGGCTGAAGAGTACGATCCACAAACACACATATCCACCCTAGATACCCGCTGTAGCTCTTTTATCTACTTCATGCTCTGATCCGTGCAGATGGTCAGAAGAGAAGAAAAAAAAGTAACTCAAACTGTGACTGTGTGTTCCCAGGGAGAAGATGGAGATCAATAAGTCCTACGTCAATGAAGTCGTCCATAACATAAAACGGGTGAGAGGAGGAAGAAGAATCTGGGTTACAGGGTTTATTTTCATTGGTTGTTCTATAGTCTGGAGAAACTGCCGAGACGATGATGAAAGTTTTATGTTAGCAGCACTAACCCTCTGCCTACAGCTGTATCCCCGTCTCTCTGCTGTCTGTCTGTCTGTCTGTCTGTCTGTCTGTCTGTCTGTCTGTCTGTCTGTCTGTCTGTCTGTCTGTCTCCAGCTTGAGGAGACTCAGACAAAGCGCCATGATCAGCTGGTGGAGCAGCACAACGAGATGCTGCAGGAGATACAAGACCAGAAACCAAAGGTAAAAAATACAAATAGTCTCTCTCCCATAATCGCCTGTTTTTGTTCATTGTGAAACGTATTTCTTGTCTTGTCCCAGTGAAAAAGCACCTCCTACCACTTTGTGTGCTTCACGCTTGAATGCGCCACACAGCAAGAAAAAATAAAAAGGTCTCGTTCACGAGGCCCCACTGCTGCTGCTGTCTGTGGCTCCACACCCACACAGCTTAGGATCGGTACTGACGTCAACGCGGGGCGTTTGAGTGATGCAACTTGCCTTCGGGCAGCCATCTTGGTGCTGCTCAGCTGTTGGCCGTGATGGCTGACAACAGCTGGTTGCATTTCTTAATGTGCAACCCGTCTGTCTCAACGGCAGGCAAATAAACAATGTGCATTTCTGCGTTGTTTTTGACTTGAGTCATTACCAAGATATTTCACTGATTCTGTGTATTTGTAATAATTTGGCAGCAGCAGCTCATCGTGGTATCTGCTGAAGGAATCAGTCCGAAGGCCATCTGTCGATCTGTGTCCATTTAATTCTCATGTGTTCCTCCAGCTGCAAGGAGCCGTGGAGGCCGAGTTTCAGGAGAAGTTCCAGTGTTTGCCCGGAGAGATTCAAGACTTCCTGCAGGACAGTAAGCCGGAGGTCAGAGGTCACAGCAGGTCCCGACCATCAACCCCACACGAACCTCTGTCAGAGGAGGACTGAGGAGGAGGAGGAAGAAGAATATGTGTCTAGGAGTGACGAAGAAGAGGCAGAGCGGAGTGAATCAAGAAAAGTACAAAGGATCAAAACACAAGGAAGTAAGAGGGGGAACGTTGATGGAAGGGTAGAAGAGCGGAGATCTCCAGATCATGACGACTGTTCGGTTTCTTTTTATTTGGAAGAATGCTTTAACGATTTATTTTTTAATTCCATTCAAGCATGCACTTTGCTGTACTTCAGCGTTTCAGAACCCATTTAGTGTTATTCACCGCCATGTGTTAATTTACCAGACGACTGAAACCCAACAGTTTGTACTGCATGACAAGCCTACCTACCTACCTACCTACCTACCTACCTACCTACCTATCTATCTATCTATCTATCTATCTATCTATCTATCTATCTATCTATCTATCTATCTATCTATCTACCTACCTATCTATCTACCTATCTATCTATCTATCTATCTACCTACCTACCTACCTACCTACCTACCTACCTACCTACCTACATACATACATACATTCATACATACATACATACATACATATCTACATACATACATACATATCTACCTACCTACCTATCTATCTATCTATCTACCTACCTACCTACCTACCTACCTACATACATACATACATACATACATACATACATACATACATACATACATACATACATATCTACATACATACATACATATCTACCTACCTACCTACCTACCTACCTACCTACCTACCTACATACATACATACATACTACATACATACATATCTACCTACCTACCTACCTACCTACCTACCTACCTACATACATACATACATACATACTACATACATACATACATACATACATACATACATACATACATACATACATACATACATATCTATCTATCTGTCCATCTATCAGTATAGTCAACAACTGCAATAATATCTATGCTTAGAAAGAGCAGCTGGTTGTTTCACGTTGCTCAAGGGCACTTCGGTGGTGTTAATGAGTCACATCTTGCTCGTCTAAAATTGAGAAAATACGATAAGAAATGATGTTGCATACTATAACACAGGATGATGTGCACAGCAGCACAACATAACACACACACACACAGACCACAGCACAATGTGAATACAGTCATGGTTTTATGTTTCATCGATGCATCGAATGCCATGTAATATTTCAAGAGCATGTTATCGGACCATTTTGGATTTTATTAATTGTTTTCCTACGGGCGATTGTTCATCCCGAGACCTTAACAGGTTTGAAGCTCATATTCAGAATATGAATGAGTATGTTGACACACTCTGAATTAGTTAAATCATTTAACTATCACATTTCAGTCAATATCTGTCATTTGTATTTTACACTGTTTATGCTAAACTGCCACTGGATCATTTATTGAGTCCTCAAATTGTTTGATTATGCAATTATTTATTTATTTCATGAGATTCTGGGAGAACAAATGTATCTCAAAGTTAAGTTGTTAAAACATATATAATAGCATGACTGTTAGCCTGAGACATTTATGGACTTTTACTTCAATAATGTTGAAGGGAAGGAAGAGGATTATGGGATAAGTACAACGTTCCCGCGGATTCTCCTGTTTTCGACCGATGATCAGTT
The DNA here is from genome assembly GCF_949748355.1 of Melanostigma gelatinosum. Classification (NCBI taxonomy): domain Eukaryota; kingdom Metazoa; phylum Chordata; class Actinopteri; order Perciformes; family Zoarcidae; genus Melanostigma; species Melanostigma gelatinosum. The sequence continues at coordinate 3,436,730 of NC_136645.1, forward strand.
TTCAGCAGCAGCGACGTCCGGTCGGTTCCCATCGGACTGCTGCACGACTCCACCGGCAGTCCTGCTGGATGTGGAAGAGCCTCAAAGTCTGCTGCCACTGCATGATTTATCTGTTTAGATGTGAAAGTTTGTTTGAACACGGTTATCTAACCGATGATCCATTTATTTATTTATTGTTATTTTCATGATAATTAAGGATCAAGAACATGAATCATCAAAGTCTACCTTTTTTTGTAAAAATGAGCGGAGCTCGTCACTCTTTTGTGCCGTGATCTTCCAGAACATATTAGTTTGAGAAATGTTTTCACTCTATCTAGCTTTTTCCTCTGGACTGAAGCTTCAGCTGTGTTCAACAACCCTTTTTGCCGGGAACCGCTTCTTCACATTGAAGCCGCTGTTCATTCAGATTGAACAGCTTTGCCCGCGGCCTGTATCTGACCTCATGAAGGTACACCGCAGGTTTAACGGCAATATTTTAGACTCGGCTGCTTTCATTAACGTACCACGTAACACTGATCTGTTAAAAACATGTGCAAGTCTGCAAAGGTTCTCCAACAAAACGCCTTGTTGAACGCACCCCTGCTTCACTGATTAAACTGGGCATGCTTTATTGTCTTGGATTCCTCCGCCTGTTGAATTGTTTCTTGGTTTCACTGAATGTTATTTTAAAACCAGTTGAAAATTAAAAACAATGTTTGATCTAAAAAGAATGAGGTGTTTTTCCTCAGGTTACATTCCAGTGTGTTATTGTCCAACGTTATTAGAGACGATGCAGCGATGAGGAGTGTGAGAGGAGTAATTACTGTTGTCAACCACATCAAGACAACCCCACTGCATTGCACAACACTTTGCTCTGACTGTGCATGAGCACGATGACGTGGGCTCTCACAGAGAGGCAGTGCGCTGCTGTCGTGGGGGAGGAAGGTGGAGGCGGGCTTTCACGCTGAGAGACGGTCTGTCATTATTTAGTTGGACAACGATGAATAGTTATTTAATATGTTGAACATGTTTTTAATTGTTTTTGTGGATGACTTATTTGTTTATCAATGTATTTACCTTGGCAGTACAATGTTGATCTCTGTTGTTTGTGTTACCTCTGTTTGTCTTGTTGTTATTATTAATATGTTTCATATGTAATATTAATTGTCCATTTTAAGCTCTTAAATAGTCCGTCAGTGAGCCCAGTTTAACTACATGTAGGTTGTTGGTGCAGGTATTGCTTGATTTTTCATTCATACTCATGATCACAAGGTTTCAAAATATACTAAATATGTCATGCTTATTGCCTTCAAATTGTGTTTAAACTCTTAGATTTTATAAATCTAAAGTAACTGCACAGCCAATAGTTTTAAAGCTCCACCAATCAATATGGTTTGTATTAAAAACAGATAACAATGACTCATGTAAAAGAAAGTTAACACCAACTCTGCAGTTCCACAGATCTGTTTTAGCCTCTTTCAGCTCTTTGTTGTGGTTTTACTGCACATGTACTGTGATTCAGCGCTCTCATCAACCCCTACCTCAAAAAAACAAGGACAACAAAGCGGAATGAGGGGAACATGAACATTGACTTCAATGTACAGATGTAAATATATTTAAAAGAGTAACAACACAATGACATTTATAGGACAATAGTTCAATGATGTGGGGGCTGTAATTAACATGGAACTATTCATGTAACAGGTTACTTCATGTACATGAGGTAGTAGGATTTGGTAGTAGCCTATATACAGCATGTTTGTATTTATAGTGACAGTGATGCTATTTAAGGTACATGTGTACACCTTTTATAAACTTTTCCAGCGTTGCTACTTTTACTTGAAGCTCTAATGTAGGATATGGCGGCATCTAGGGTTGCAGATTGATTACAACTAATCTGCAACCTCCTGTGCCAATTCCTCAGGAGAACTACGGTGGCCTTATGTAGATATATTGGTTTGTCCCTTTTGGGCTCCTGTAGATACATGATGGTCCTCCTCAACGGCTCAATCTAAGGTAACGGAAACACAATGGTTGATGTTTTCAGATGATTATAAATTAAACTCCACACTGTACCTTTAAGTAAAATATTGGAATATATATATAAAGATTATACATATATATAATCACTGATAAATCACACTCGAGGTAAGTGAAACAACTATAAAGGTAACTTATTTCCTTTTTAAATCAATTAGAACCTGATCTTTCCAATTGTTTCCAGCAGATGGCGACAACGAACCGTAAATGACCCTTCTCTCTCACCGTAGAAGAAGAGCCCGCAGTCTCCCAGCATCAGCACCAGCAGAGACTCTCTCTCTCCATCCTCCTCCGATCCGCTCTGCTCGCCTCCTCCTCTCCGTCCACTGCGGAACCCATCGGCCCGTTTCTCCTCGCAATCCCTCCCAGCTCGCCATGGACAACTCCGGCAAAGAGAAGGAGGCCATGCAGCTGATGGCTGAAGCCGACAAAAAGGTCAAGGCGTCCGGATCCTTCCTCGGGGGGATGTTCGGGTAAATGTTCTCATTCTCCCTTTTCCTGTCTCTGTTTACCTCTCTCTCATTTTGGTATCCTGCACGCGCGGCCTATCAAAGCCTATTAAGTGCTTCTGCTTTAAAACTGCGTTTCTCTGGTGCACAATAACGAGCTGCAGAGGCTGGATAAAACCTTGTTTTGTTCTATTTATATATTTATTATTCCATGATATTCCTATAGTCCACTAAACATCCCTATATCAGCTGGTAGGCTATAACTTCCACTGTGACATTGAGTCATTTTAAAAGATGTATCAAAGGATTTTAATGGTGCCTTTTTCCCCGTCAGCTTTATTTATGCTTCCCCAAATAATAACAACAATAAAAAGAGGGCTGTCATCGCAGATAATGTGGCCTACGTTTCGTGGCCTGTCGGGCCAAAAGAGACGTGAAATGCTGCAGCCGCTGCTGCGGGATTGTGAGCGCGGCTCGCACGGAGCGTGAGGCCGGGCTGGAGATGCAGGAGGGCGGGGAGAGTAGCGCAGTCAGGACGGAGTCAGGACGGAGTCGGTCGGTGGTGATGCGGGGGTTGTGTTTTATTTTTTGTCGTGCGCGTGTGTGTGTGTGTGTGTGTGTGTGTGCGTGCGTGCGTGTGTATGAGCGGATGGGAATGGGCTGTTGGCCTTCATGTGTGGGGAGGGGCCCTTGTAAAATGGAAACATTGTAATATAAATTTGAGTATATCAAGTATCATCAATGTGATACTTGATTGATCAATAATGGCAATATGTTTTAGCTGCAGCCCTCATTTAATCTATTCATCCATAAAATCACACAAATGACAGTGTTCCATTCTCATAAGTAACCAAGAAAACTTTAAATAAAATAAATATAAACAAAGAACAACATAAAATCTCAGAAGTACAACTTTTAAGCCAATTTGCCAATTAAGTCTGATACGTTTCAATTTGACAGATGGTTGCAGTCTGGTCAGAAAATACAGAAATCTTGCAGCTCTCAAACTTTTATCAGGAAGCAGAGCAGATTATGCAGTTTGAGTTTTTGGGCCCCGATTATTTAAATTTAAACCTAGCTGCTGCATAATGTGCCATGCTGTCCGTCGCCTTAACCACCTTTTCCAAGTCTGTGTCCACATTTAGCATCTTCATATGAAATCAATGTTATAGATAAATAACACGAAAACATCTTCTGGCTCTGTCTGAGATGAGATGTGAACACCGTGAGAACTAGTTCATGATGAAGTCACATGGCCACAGATCAGAATCAGAGGCACGATGAGTGAACGATTAAACTGGAGTCCATTTGAGTTTTAGTTCTGTTCACACTGCAATAAAACATCAGATTTATGCTTCAGAGGGAAAATATGAGATTTTAAAGAGTTTCAGCCACAGGTTGAAATGTGTCCTCGGCTGACCTCCACAATGACATCATCTCATGCAAGTTGATATGATTGTTTTATATCGGAGGACGAAGTCAGAGTGGGACATCAATTGAATACTCGTTCAAATTTTTTCAAAAAATATTTAAAAATGTGATAATTCATCACAACTTCATGAGCTAGAGGAGGCAAAATAAAATAAACACAGAAATCTAATCGAAATTGATTTTGTTTGTGTGTGTGTGTGTGTGTGTGTGTGTGTGTGTGTGTGTGTGTGTGTGTGTGTGTGTGTGGGTGTGTGTGTGTGTGTGTTTTAGGGGAAACCATAAGGTGGAGGATGCCTGTGAAATATACGCCAGAGCAGCCAACATGTTTAAGATGGCAAAGAACTGGAGTGGTAGGTGACACACACACACACACACACACACACACGCACACATATGTATATATATATATATACTGTGTATATACACATACTGCTCACTAAACAGAAAAAACACACATAAATCTGTACACAAATAAACAAACTCCCACACAAACACCCGCACACACATTTATTTGACTGTTGGTTGTTTTTCATGCAGTTTAACAGGATGTGAATGATTCAACAGCCTGCAGAGAGAGTTATATTATCACGTACAGCAATGTGAGCTTTAAACATACACAAACGGTGGATTTAAATATGAAAATCTAGGACAGATTGGGGCAGATGTGCCAATAACTGCTCGTGCTGTGCAGAATTTAGATGTGTGTTGATGGTTCTGCTGCCTGTGAACACAGTCACGTAGTTCAGCGAGAGTAACAGTGACTGTGTGTGTGTGTGTGTGTGTGTGTGTGTGTGTGTGTGTGTGTGTCTAGCTGCGGGGAATGCGTTCTGTCAGGCTGCCGCGCTCCACATGCAGCTGCAGAACAAACTGGACTCAGCCACCAGCTTCGTCGACGCAGGCAACGCCTACAAGAAGGCCGACCCACAAGGTGAGCGCCGCTGTCTTATGCACACACAGTCAGTTCAATTCTAAAATTGTGTTCGTGAGTTGGGATTTGTTTCCGTCAGATTAGTTGTTCCTGAAAGGATTATTGAATAAAACAAGTGGAATATCATCTCAGATGTGAGCAGCAGAAAGAGTAATAATTCAAACTAATTGTTGAACCGTCGTGTCTCTCTATCCATCTTTCTTCTTGTATTTGGAGAAGAAATCATATTTGTGTGTTGGCAGAAATCATTCTTTATGTTTACTTTATGTGTATTATTCAGAAATGGTCCATTCTGCATAACGACTACTTTTACTTTTGGTATTTTAAGTACATTTTGACGCGAATACTTCTGGACTTTAACTTTAAAAATACTTGAACGCAGGACTTTTACTTTTAAGAGAGTATGTCTGAGCTCGGTCCACCTGATGATAAGGGGGAAGCCTCTGCATCACAGTCAGAGCCGGGACCCTGAGGTCCTGTTCATGGAGGATTAAACTGGGTCCCTGCGTTGATATCTGAGTTATTCTGCCACAGCCTCCATGTGATGAGCTGAATGAAACACTCTGGGTTCGCAGGTTAGCAGCCACAGGGGGAGGAAGCTGACGGGGTTTTAATTTGACGAAGCAGACTCTTTTCACTGTCCTTGTATTTATAACGTCCTTTCTTTTCTCTCCTATCCGTCTCCTTGTAGAGGCCATCAACTGTCTAAATCAGGCCATCGACATCTACACCGACATGGTAAGCTCTGCCTCAACCGTAGAACGGCTCCCTCACAACCACTCTGGTCTTTAGATGATGATAGTGTGTGTGTGTGTGTGTGTGTGTGTGTGTGTGTGTGTGTGTGTGTGTGTGTGTGTGTGTGTGTGTGTGTGTGTGTGTGTGTTACAGGGTCGGTTTACCATCGCAGCCAAACATCACATCACTATAGCAGAGATTTACGAGGCTGAGCTGGTTGATATTGAGAAGGTATGTGAGGGTTGGGGGGTAATTTCTTTCACTTTTCTCCGTCTTTTAGGTTTTTCATTCATGTTTTTGTTGAATATAAATGTGCATCTTCTGTGCTGACTTGTGTTTTTCGTTCTGTTTTCAGGCCATTGCCCACTATGAGCAGGCTGCAGACTACTACAAGGGAGAAGAATCTAACAGGTATACGTGCTGAAACGATTCGTCGGTTATTCAGTCGGTCCGTCAACCGAATATCACTCTGCAGGTTTTTGTGATCGTCTAATAATCGTTATCGTCTAAAAAAGTCCGTAAAACATTTTAACTGTTGATTTGAATTGTCTGCTCTTCCTTTACGTACATTACGGTAATGTGAATATCGTGGGTTCTGGACTGTTGGTCAGACGAAAATCAAATATCAGAAGATGTACATTTGTTCAACTTTCGCTATTTCCTGAAGTTTTCTAAATCATTTAAATAATTGGGAAAATAATTTGCAAATTGATGGATAATTAAAAAAATATTAGTTGTATATCTTTTCACTGTGATGCTAAATTTGACAGTGAGAGTTCACGAGATGTTGTTGACCCGAATGAAGTGAGTCACATTATCAGGAGCAGCCCTGTAACCATACGATGAGTCGGCCGGTGAATGAAGCTGACTCACACTGCCGTAGATTCATTACAGCAGAGCCTGATGAGCTCCACAGATTGGTAACACATCGTCCATCATCTAAATGAGACTCTTCTACTCAATCACTCTTTTATACTCTCGGGGTGTGAACACAATGGTGGAAAGAATAGCGACACACGCGTTGGCCGTTAACTCGTGGGTTTCTTTGTTTGCGTGTTTCAGCTCCGCCAACAAATGCCTCCTGAAGGTGGGACACTACAGCGCTCAGCTGGAGCAGTACCCGAAAGCCATCGAAATATATGAGCAGGTAACAGCCGAGTGCGGTTTATGGAGCGATGATGAAATGATTTCCACAGATCCTCCATCAGAGACCCGGTCCACCGTGGACAGACCCAGATCCTCCAGCAGAGACCCGGTCCACCGTGGACAGACCCAGATCCTCCAGCAGAGACCTGGTCCACCGTGGACAGACCCAGATCCTCCAGCAGAGACCCGGTCCACCGTGGACAGACCCAGATCCTCCAGCAGAGACCTGGTCCAGACCTGGTTCTTAGCAAAGTTGCTAATTGCGTTCAAACTAATACAGCAGCTTAAAGCACAGTCACCATAAATCATAAATATAACAACACGTTAAAAAAACTGAAACTGTTTCTGCATTTGTGTGTTTCAGGTTGCCATGAGCACCATGGACAATCCGCTGTTGAAGTACAACGCCAAAGAGTATTTCTTCAAGGCGTCACTGTGTCACTTCATAGTGGACGAGCTGAACGCCAAGGTACACACACCTGAGCCCACACTAGACAGACAGACAGACAGACAGACAGACAGACAGACAGACAGACAGACAGACAGACAGACAGACAGACAGACAGACAGACACACACACACACACACACACAGAGACAGTTGCCCTGTTCACACCTGACATGAACATTACACGCTTGCTATGCTGATGCTAAGTGAGCTAACAAAAATACATTTATCTGTGTGTGTGTGTGTGTCTGTCTGTCTGTCTGTCTGTCTGTCTGTCTGTCTGTCTGTCTGTCTCTCTGTGTGTGTGTGTGTGTGTGTGTGTGTGTGTGTGTGTGTGTGTGTGTGTGTGTGTGTGTGTTGCAGTTGGCCATAGAGAAGTATGAGGAGATGTTTCCAGCCTTCTCAGACTCTAGAGAGCTCAAACTCTTAAAGGTAAATCTCTTTTATTTCATCTCTATCTCACCATGATGTAAAAACATAAACCGTAAGCTACAAATGATTATCTGAGAAGTTTAAGTTATTTTGTGATTGTTCGTATCATTTAAATTACTTAATTGCGTATCACAAGATGTCTATTTGTGATGTCGTCACGATTCCATTGAAAGACGATGAATCATCATATTGAATTACCGCCGAGCCCTTTTTGTGTAATCTGTCGTTGCGTGTCGCCACAGAAACTGCTCGACGCCCACGAGGAGCAGAACAGCGAGGCGTTCACGGAGGCCGTCAAGGACTTCGACTCTGTGTCTCGTCTGGACCAGTGGTTGACCACCATGCTGCTCCGCATCAAGAAGACCATCCAGGGAGACGCCGGGGACCTGAAATAGACGAGTTTAGAGATGAGGGAGGAAAAGGGTGGGGCGGGGGGAGACAAGGGGAGAGAAGTTGTAATTAAATGAAAGGTAGGGAGAAGTGTTAAGATGTGTTCTGGTGTAAGAAAGGTAAAAAAAAGAGAGAGACAGATGGATGATTGGGACTGAGGGAGTTTACAGTTGTACATATCTGCATGTGACCCCCACCTAGCTAAGCTTCACCTTTACACCACCTTCAGATAATCCTGTGTCCCTGGTTCTTCAGTATTGTTCCCGTAACACTGGACCCAATTGTACTTAAAGATAAATAAATACACCGTGTGTGTGTGTGTGAGAGAGAGAGAGAGAGAGAGAGTGTGTGTGAGTGTGTGTGCGTAAAGTAAATGATACATGGGAAAGCGTGCTGCTCATATCAGATTTAAGGATATATGCTATTTAAAAAAGGGATAACAATCTTATTTATGAGATTACTGATATATTTATTGTCGATACTAAAGAAAGATTATTTATGTTTATTATGGTACTCAGTGTTACGATCTGTCTTAATATTTTAGGTATTAGCTCCTCTCCTCGCGTCTTTTATCCTCCTTCACTTCCTCTCCTCTTCTGTTCCTCCTCCTTCGTCTCCCCTCGTCCTCTCCTCACCCCTACACCCCCCCCCCCCCCCATCTCCCCCACATAGTCAGTGATATATCACTCATTGTGATTGGTTGGTTCTTTGTGTTCTGTCCAGCGATTGGTCCCCCCCCCCTCCTCACCTCGTTTGTGCATGTCTGTTGTCATGTCGATGTAAGCGTTCTCCGTGTTGTGCTAACGTGTGAAGAACATACATGTAGCCTGGTATCATTTGTGTGAAATCAGTAATTATGTACCGCAGAAACCGTGTTGAAATAAAAACATCATCGCTCCAGATATCTGACTGTTTTTTGGGGTATTTCAAGGCGTTTAAGCCAAGGTCACATCATGACATCACTACCATGATGTCACGCTGCAGCAATGACTGTTGACAAAATCAATGCTTGATTTTTAGTTGAAAAAATATTTAGAGCTAGTTATGTCCCTTAAAGTGACTTATTCTGCATCATTTAAAGTGGGTTAGGGTTGTTTAGATGAGGAGTTTGGGACAACTTTACTTTATATCTGCAAAGAAACTCAGCAAAGAGGCCAAAAGCAACTCTGAGCTGTAAAATAATGGTCGTAAAAATGTGATTGCTTCGGTATGGAGTGTACCATGGAGTCTTGAAATAAAATCCTGCTGACTCAGCGTTCCAAGGCCCTTTTTGTTTAAACTGGTGTTTTTAAAGGTCTATGCATTTGTATTGCCAAAGTGCAGGTAAATCTCACAACTACAAAGGGATGCTATTGCATGAAACAAATGAGGTTGAATAACAATAATAGAGGCACCATACTAAGGGTTATCAATACAGTGGACTGATGACGTTTATTTTATTTTATTTCATTTCATTTCATTTTTTAATATACTTGGCAATAAACCGTTTCTGATTCAGCTCAACACCTCCAGTCCAGTAGGTGGCGCTAATGCGCCCCTGAGCTGGTTCACCAACCGCCACCAAACTCTGAAGGGGAAGCATAATTCTGCGACACGGGTTTCCGGTGTGGTACACGTTCGTTGCTCACTCGCATTGGCTTTAGTTTAAGTGTAAATCGTGAACGCCACTTTTCTCCATAACTGGTGCATAATCTGTACCAACCGTTTTACTGAAGGAGGAGGAAGCAACGAGCCGCCAAGATGCCGCGAATTATGATTAAAGGAGGCGTCTGGCGCAACACGGAGGTACGTGTTTACACGCTAGCCGCGTTAGCATGAAGCTAACCTCTGATTTGAGTCGGACCTAGCATGAAGCTAGCACGAAGCTAGCTCTTCAGTTAACGGGATTTAGCCCGCCTAGAAAGTTTTGGTTTATCTGTGTTTATGCCAGCGATCTAGAAAGAGTTTATTCAACCTAAAAGCTTGGAAGTGGTTGATTTAACTCACGCATTTGGTCAGAAAAGATTGCAACTGCTTTAGCAAACATGACGGCAGCTTGCAAGACTTTGTCAATGTTAGCAAGTCAGCTAATTAAAAGTCAAGTGAGGATGTCTGTCAGCTATGGGAATGTCTCATTGATTAAAAGATAAAAGATGGATGAAGTACTTAATTACTTGCAGTTTAGAAGAAAACAATACAAAGAGTATGAGCAAAGCAAAGTATAACATATAAAGGGATTATCTCATAGTGTTTGTACTAAATAAGTTAAAGTAAGCTGCTCCCTCAGCAGTGGAATCAGTTGTAAAATGACCAAAATCCTCCAGGAGCTGGTCTCTCTGGATGCATGTTAGGAATGTTATATTGACTCGAGGGAAGGCCCGTCTGGCTCTAGATGTTTATGATTCATTTGTCTCTTATGTTGATGACTTCTGAATGAGGTTGCAAAATGTTTTTGATATTTTATGATTCTGTAATTTGCACTTTCTTTGCTTTCATTTTAAATTATGTATTTAACCCTCTGTCATAGTGAAACAGTTGGTCAGCCGTTGTTGATAATTTGTAATTGATTGCATCAAAAACATGTCAAGATAACACTTAATAATTCGTGCAAGTCGCTTTTAACAATCTTCTTATTTATCCAGGATGAGATCCTCAAGGCAGCGGTGATGAAATATGGGAAAAACCAGTGGTCTCGAATCGCCTCCCTGCTGCATCGCAAGTCTGCCAAACAGTGTAAAGCCAGATGGTGAGTCTTGATACAAAGACATGTGATGGCAGGACTTGTTTATTAACTACTACACCATAACAATGGAAGGGAAGGATTGTAAAAATTCCAATTGGATGAATTTAAACTGTCAATTTTATACATTTTAAAGAAGTCTGTGAATGTTTTAGGTGTTGTTGTTGTAGCTCGCTATTTGTTTTGTGAGTCCTCTCTCTGTACTTGTGTCTCCCATGCAAAAGAGGGCTTTGATCCCAATTTGATTTCCTGGTTAACTGTTTCTTAACCTTTTGTATTGTGTCCGTCTGCAGGTACGAGTGGTTGGACCCCAGCATCAAGAAAACCGAATGGTCCAGAGAAGAGGAGGAGAAGCTGCTCCATTTGGCCAAGCTGATGCCCACCCAGTGGAGGACCATTGCTCCCATCATAGGACGCACCGCTGCCCAGTGCCTGGAGCACTATGAATACCTGCTGTACGGTTTTATGTTATTTTAAACATATTCATACAACTACATAGGTTTAATATTTAGAATTATATTGAAAGTTCAAAGCAGACTCTCGACCGTGATTGTCAGATACTTTGCAATACAACGTCTGAAGCACTTAAGTTGAGTAGTTGAGTATATTAAATGCTGTTGATTGCCAAATGATGTGTATTTGTGTGTTTAGAGACAAGGCGGCACAAAGAGACAATGAGGAAGAAGTGGGAGATGACCCCAGGAAGTTAAAACCAGGAGAGATCGACCCTAATCCCGAAACTAAGCCAGCCAGACCCGACCCTGTGGACATGGACGAAGGTTTTTAGAATTCTGGTTATGATTGTTATAGTTTCCATTTTACACTTAAGAATAATTTCATATTCCAGTTAATTGTGCTACAGTCATCATCTGGAAGGTTGAATCAGTTTAAATATATAAAATCCAACTTCTCTTCCATGTTTGTGGTTGTTTGTGATCGTTTATCACACGTGTCTGAACAGAATAAATTGATTCTGAGTGTCCGTCTGTCTCACTGTCTGCAGATGAGCTGGAGATGCTGTCAGAGGCCAGAGCTCGACTGGCCAACACCCAGGGCAAGAAAGCCAAGAGGAAGGCCAGAGAGAAACAGCTGGAGGAAGCCAGGTCAGACACACACACACACACAGTGTTTACCAATGCTGGGTTATAATTGCTTTATTCAAAAAACATTCGCAGAAAATGTAATAAAGAAAATGCCATGCCTGATGGTCTTAGCTGTACATAAAGGGATGTGAAAACCTACAAAGCTGCATAAATGATTGATCTATTCTGGTGCAGACGTTTGGCCGCTCTGCAGAAGCGCAGAGAGCTGAGAGCCGCCGGCATCGATGTTATGAAGAAGAGGAAGAAGAAGAGAGGAGTCGACTACAATGCTGAGATCCCCTTCCAGAAGAAACCTGCACAGGTAACGACCATCACTTGTTTTGCCTCCACTTCTATCCAAACCCACAACACACCAGCACAGCAGGTGGGCTCAGCTTGACATCACAATTCATTCATGATTTCATTTTCTTCTCTTTCAGGGTTTCTATGACACCAGCATGGAGCAGTACCACGCGCTGGAGCCAAACTTCAAACGACTCAGGCAGCAGCACCTGGAGGGAGAGCTACGCAAGTCAGTAACACTACACACACTTTACACTCTGTATTTTATACACACATTCATGATAAACATCGCAACACACACACAAGAAACATCACGTTTACGGCTGTACCGAATGTCATTTAGTAAGTTCCGAAGCTTTGAATGTCTGTCATCATCATATTTTATGATGCCATCACACTAAATTAAAGCAGGTGTTTTTGTTATTGTGGGTATATAAATGAAACTCATGGTGCTGTTAGACCAGCCTGTTAATACAGCCACGCGTCTCTTTGTGTGCGACAAGCCTGAGAGCAAAGAGTGTTTGTTAAAATGATGTTTTTGAAAGACCCCATCAAATATCTTAAGCAGAATAGTTTTGGAGATATTCGAAATGTTTGGACACGTTGGAAACAATCCTACGCAGCCACCACTGGAATAATACTACTACTATTAATACTACTACTAGTGTAGTACTACTACTAGTGTAGCCTGATATTCATCTGCAGAAATGAAACGTCGTGAATGCAGCTTTAGACTATTCGTCACGGCCTTAGCCACATTAGCATTGTTCAACATCAAAGAGTTATGGATACATGATCGACGCACATTGTACATCATAAGGACTCAATGGTTCATTCATGAACTGTTGTGTTTGTGGGCAGTGAGCAAGAGGACAGAGATAGAAAGAAAGACAAAGCGAAGATCAAGAAGAAGAAGGAGAGCGATCTCCCATCGGCCATCCTGCAGACCAGCGGCGTGGCCGAGTTCACCAAGAAACGCTCCAAGCTGGTGTTACCGACACCACAGGTAACCACTGCACCTGTACTGCTTTAAGTTTAATGTCGTCCAACCACTTTAGTGCTGTTATTGTTCATCTTTAATGTAACGTTCTTCATAGATCAGTGACGTTGAGCTGGAGGAAGTCGTCAAACTGGGTGTGGCCAGTGAGGTCGCCCGTCAGGCTGCAGAGGAGAGCGAGAGCGGCAACTCTGCCTCCTCCGCCCTCCTGTCGGAGTACAGCGTCACCAGCGCCATGAACGCCGGGCTACGCACCCCACGCACCCCCACCGTCCAGGACAGGATACTGCAGGTAACACACACACACACACACACACACACTGAAAGTATTACGAGTCAGATAACTACAAGGGGTCTTATTCTCTCATCTTTTTTTACACACAAATATCAACATGAGCTAAAGTCCTCCTCCATCATACACAGTTCACGTCTTTGGATATAAAAGATGCCTCTCTGTGTTTTAATATTCACTGTCTGTGTTTTTCAGGAAGCCCAGAACCTGATGGCTCTGACCAACATCGACACGCCTCTGAAGGGAGGCCTCAACACGCCGCTGCACGACAGCGACTTCAGCGGAGTGACGCCTCAGAAGCAGCAGGTTCAAACACCCAACACCGTTCTCACGACACCGTTCAGGTAACGATGCGTCGCCTCTGTCCTGTTACAGCGCCGTGCAACTCGACGACGGACCAGCCGGTACTGTGAATGTTAACGCTCATGGTGGTTTTCCACAGAACCCCCGGACAAGGGCAGGGACAGGAGGGCCTGACCCCTCAGGCTGGAGGAGTGATGACCCCGCGGGGGCCAGTGACCCCAGGTTTGACCCCCCTCCGCACTCCTCTGAGAGACAAACTGAATATTAACAGTGAGGATCAACTGGCTGACCCTGCGTACGCCAAACACATGGTAATTACACAACTCGCACTCTGAATATAAGGAATTTAAACCGTAAAACAAGTTTTGAGGTGCCGTACATAAAGGAGCTCTCGCTGCTGCGCTATGCAATCACTGAAATGGATTAACAGCTGTCCCTCTTCCATCTCACACACAGCAAAGGGAGAGCCTGCAGCAGCTGAGGCAGGGCCTGCTGGGACTTCCTGTTCCCAAGAACGACTTTGAGATTGTTCTTCCTGAAAACGCGGAGAAGGACCTGGAAGAAACGGAAGGGGAGACGGGATTCGTAGAGGACTCTGCGGACATAGTAGCACGCAAGAAGGTGTGCTACACACACACACACACACAACACCAAACCTCTGAGTTCCATAAACCCATGTGTGTACTTGTAGTTAAAAGTTTACTCTGTGTGTGTGTGTGTGTGTGTGTGTCAGGCGGTACGGGATGCAGAAAGAGAGAAGGAGCTGAAGCTGCGACACACTGCTGTTCAGAGGAGCCTCCCCAGACCCACCGAGGTAACACACATTTCCTGCTGGGTTGGATTTCATAACTGTTGTGTTGGAGTAATCCCGGAGCTTTTATTCTGGCATGATGATGACATCCGCTCGTCTGTGTCTTGAAAGGTAAACGAGTCCGTCCTGCGGCCGTCCTCCATGGAGCAGCTCTTGGACCTGCAGCTGGCCGAGGAGCTGATCAAACAGGAAATGATCACCATGCTGCACCACGACTGCCTGCACCACCCGGGGGCAGTCAGTCAGCTGCAGCGCGGCAAAATCAGAGGCCCCGCCTCCACGTCGAACAACGCTTCGCACATAGCATACCTGGAATCACATTCCTACAAGCCAATCAGCACGGAGGACATGGAGCAGGTAACGGACACGTCGTTTCAGAGTTACTCAAACTAATGAAACGATTGTTTCAGCACCAGTGCGGTTCATGGACTGTATGTAAGTCGTGGATGTTGCCATCGTGACGCCACACATTGGTTTGTTGTGTGAGAGACAGTGATGGACGTCAATATGTACCGTTGTGTTAACGAACAGGCAAAGACGGTACTGGCTGCAGAAATGGAGGTGGTGAAGGCAGGAATGGGTCACGGTGATCTCAGCATGGAGGCCTACAGCCAGGTGTGGGAGGAATGCTACGGACAGGTGAGCATCCCTCTGTCATCCAGCCCTGAGCATAGACTGCCTTTTATACCGTCAGCATCACATGAAACCAGTTGATTCATCTGTCTGTCTCTTTCTGCAGGTTTTATATCTACCCGCCCAGAACAGATACACCAGAGCCAACCTGGCGTCAAAGAAAGACCGCATTGAAAGCCTGGAGAAAAAGCTAGACGTGAGAAAGCACTCGGACACATGAAAAGCTGATAGAATGACTCTGAATTGTGCACTTCTTTAGCTGCCTCTTTATCTGTCTCAGGTGAACCGTGGCCACATGACAGCGGAGGCCCGGCGAGCAGCTAAACTGGAGAAGAAACTGAAGATCCTGCTGGGAGGCTTTCAGTCCAGAGCCCTGGGGCTCCTGAAGCAGCACGGTGAACTCTGGGAACAGGTACTGAACGTGATACGTCTTATAATCGGTCAGTTCATCCTCATTTATTCTTCTTTGTGGAGGGAATCCCCACATTTAATCTGAAGAGATCTCCTGTGTCTGTTATGTATTAATGTTGTACTCATGGTGTCCACCAGGTGGAGCAGTCGTCCACAGAGCTCCAGACCTTCAAACAGCTGAAGAAACAAGAGGACACTGCGATCCCCAGGAGGAAAGAGGTAATCCATGCGACACTGACTGTAAAAGTGTAGCGTCAAGTCACTGTTTATTCCATCTTCTTCAATGTAAAGAAGCTTCACGGCCTAATTGTCGTCGTCCTGTGTTTTAGGCTCTGCGGGAGGACGTGGAGAGGCAGATGGAGCGTGAGCGAGAACTTCAGCAGCGATACGGAGAGCTCGTGATGGAGAGGGAGGCGATGATCAACAGCGCTCAGAAATACTAACGCGCACACGTTAACACAATACTGCACACTTAGATACTCGTTATGGATACGTTTACCAAGCATGCAGCTGCATTTAGAAACGAGTCGTCGTGTTGAACCAGTCAGTCTTTTTATTTTTTTTGTTCAATATTTTGCGTCAATTCCAGAGCTAAGCCCCGCCTCCGTGTTGCTATAACATCACAAGCTGAGTTGTGAGCATGCTCAGTAGTACCTTGTATTTCTGTGTTAGTGACCAATAAAGTTTTTTTTCCAAACTGAAAATATTGCATCACGTGTCTTTGTGACAAATACTAATCTGGCGTATTATACCAAAGAGTCTTAGTGAATCATTGTTTCTCAGAAACACAAACAAGGGTTTAATGAAAAGTCTTTATCACAACAAAATATTCATGCAGGTACTTTCAATAATAGGTTTAATGTTCAGCAGGCGAGGAAGGCCATCCCACTCCTGCAATAAGCACTCTGAGACAGAAACAAACTTCAAGTCAGTCAAATGGAAAATAATACTGAACCACAAAGAACCTTAAATATGACGGGTGTGTGCGTACTGCGTGTCTGTAGTTGTATCTTCTGATGGCCTCTCTGATGTGATGTGGCTGAATGGCTCCACTAGGAGGCTCCACTGTAGCCGGACAGCTCTGAAAAAAAGAGGATTAATACGACACCGGACACCAGCGGCATGTCTGCGTTCAAACAGGCCGACGAGTCAACGCTATCGAAAGATTATTCAGATATTAAACGTATTTATCAAATTGAATTTGTCTTTCAGAAATACATGTTTATACACAAACACTGTAGGTACATTATGACTTCACTACATTTAAATAAAAACGTCTTAACACAAATTGGGTTACGCTAAAGATATTCCTGTGCGAATCTATAATGTAGAAAATAATACAAAAAAAACTAAACACAAACGCACCTTTTTGCGTTTTCTCGGTCTTGCCCTGCCGTCGAGACTGCCGTTACCCTGTGGGAGGGGCTTTGATGCGTGGGAGGAGCCTGGAGTAGACGGGGGCGTGGCTTCAGGCGAGTCTGGATCCTTCTTTACCTGGAAAGGTGGGAAACAGATGTTATTTTCTGACTAAAACGTAACTGTGGTATCCTAGTTTTGGTGATCAGGAACAACTGAATGTGAGATGATTACAAGTGAGTGAGTGTGTACCTCAGTATGAGTGTTGTACTGGATGTAGCTGGCAGAGATCACATGACTGATGGGATTTGTTTTTGCAGTCATTTCCTGCTTTACCAACAGAGACAAATCCACAATCTGGAAGAGGATAAAGAAAGGTTTTTAACCACACACACGTACAACGTAGATACAGCCATTAACTGGATATGTGTGACATCACGACTCAACAGGCGACCTGAGCAACAGTCTCGTAGGCCAGGTAGGACAGGATCTCCATGGAGATGCTGTTAGGTTTTATCTCTAAACTGCTGCAGTCGAGCCAGTCTCGAAACTTCGACGCCTTCTTTGCTGGAAACATGTTCACGCACACACACAAAAAACACCGTTTAGTTGAGTTTAATACTGAACGAATGTATCAATTAGTCAATGGACAGAATCATTTTGATACTGGTTTCACTGTTTAAAGTCTTAACAAGTAAACAAAGATCTAATTCCATCTTCACCAATGTGAATATTGGTTACTTTTCTATGTTTCATATTATTGTAAACTGAATACATTTGTGTTTTACCATTTAAACCCGCTGCATCATTAAAGTGCACGCATTAAAACAAAAGACAGCTCTACAAACTATATCCATCCGTTAGAGAGTCGCTTAAAATCTCACCAAAACTGAGCTGCCGACTCTCACAGAACTCAGAGTACTGCCCCTGGTCCATAGTTCGAGTCTGACGCTCTAAACGCTGAAGATACACACAATTAACAATCATCAATCTTAAAATGTGCTGTTGTCTACAGTCAAATCAGCGCCGCATGCCAGTGTGTCATGAACATCCCGATGACCTCGTACCTCCATGCGCTCCTGTTTGATGGGATCTACTTCCTGCCGCTCAGCCAATGACAGGAGCTCTCCGGTCTGATCCATCCCCACCAGAAAGTCCTGAGCCAATCGCTGCCTCCGCTGGTTTCCGCCAGCGGCGGCACCTGCAGCACCGGCCGACCTGTCTGCAAAAGAAAAATATGTAGATATGAAATTAAAAGTTCATATCTCAAACATATCGATGCCATAAAAAAAAAAACTGCCGTGTATGTGCGAGCGTGCATTTATACCCGTTTCTTGCTGCATCTCGTCATCATCTAGAGATTTGAGTAGTTTGGATTTATAATCTCTGAACTGGAGATATTTCAATAACCTCGCCACCTTCCTCTGGTCAGCAGACGTCGAAGCGGGAGAGTGAAACACAGAGAGAGCGAGAGAGAGAGAGAGCGAGAGCGAGAGCGAGAGCGAGAGCGAGAGAGAGAGAGAGAGAGAGAAAATAATCCTTTATTCGTCCCTCAGTGGGGAAATTACAGGATTACAGCAGCATTGCTCACAAGTAATAAAATAAAAGATAAAATCAAGTAATATAATAAACTAAACAGTAAAACAGTAATAAAATAAGACAGTAAAGAAGAGTATTAAATATACTAAATATACCAGAATATACAGAAGGATCAGGTACTTAAACGTATTGGATATTGCACGGATTAGATAAGATATTGCACCAGGTGAATGAATTAAAGTATTCAATGTGTTCAAGTGTTAGTGGTCTACCGAGAGCAGTTTGTTGAGGTGAGGAGAATCAATACGCACACGGAGGCAATCCTTCGATCATGGAGAGGCTCTGAAGTTTTGTTTACCTTGTCCCGCCTCATCAGGAACAGGATGTCCTCGGCTGAAATGACCCTCGACCCACGAAGACACGCCCCCTCACAGGCCTGATGCAGCTGATAAATAAACACGAGTTAAACTTGCATCATGGAGCATAAATTACATGAATTATCAAGTGATTTAAAGGTTAAGAAATAAGAGGATCAGGAGCTTTAGACAATAATTCGTCTGATCTCTGTATTCTCTCATCAGCTATAAACAGAAAGATCCGGTTGAAAGTTTGGATTCTAGTCGTTCAAAGTGTCTTTTGATTTGCTTTTTTAGATTCTCATCATGATCTTTAATTTCTGTGGAATCAAGTCTAAAGTCTGGAGAGACTGTGGAAGGCTCTGTGACGAACGACGCATGACTGTAACTGCAGTTGTTCATAAAGGAAATTGACAGATTCCAAATTTGAGTTTGGGCAGATGGTAAAAAAAATGCCAAATTTAAGATGTGATGTCTTCAAAAAAAAGACCTTAAATTCAGAAACTAACATCTGCTTATCAAAAACTATTAACCACCACTGCACTGGTTTAAAAGATTAATAATATAAAATACTACTTAACAGTACGATGAACTATCACAGCTCCTAAAACTACTCAGCAGTATATAGAGACATAAAAGTAACTCCACTTTTAAGAGCTGCACATTTAAAGTGGTATCTTTACACTGCAGTATCACTGCTCCTCTACTGAATTAAAACATCTGGATACTTGCTCCACCATTGTGTACTGTGTCTGTGTTACCATCATAATGAGCTGCGTGTGCACAATGTCCTCCACCAGAGCTGCCGTCTCGTGCGGCGGCCTGCGAGCGTCTCCCAGAGCGAACCTGACGCACAAAGACACAACGTATCGATCGGCATCAGTATTCTCAAAGCGTTTGAAGTGGAACTATTTGGCTCTTTCTTGGGGAGCATCTGAAGAGATAACGTGTCAATCGACACGCTCTCAGTGCTGACATGTAACGGTTGTGAAATGTGTTAAATTAAAAAAAATCTGTTTTGAAGAAAAACAGAAAACATTAAGTTGTTGGTACTAAATGACACGTGTCTCTAGTTCTCTATCAGTTTCTGTCTCAGACAAAACACACAGACCTCAACATGCCGCCGCCACCCCCCCCCCCCCCCACACACACACACACACACACACTTTGACCACACTTTGGTCAAACCTTAATTTGCATCCAGAATAGCCACTTCGATGATGGCAGTCTAACCTAAGCCCACATCCTGAAGCGCTTTCCTTCCCCATAACTCTCTCTCTACGTACAAACAATAAACAGCCCCCCCCCCCTCCCCTCACCTGTGCTGTGATTGGCTGTCAATCACACAGGTGAGAGAGGCTTTGGTTTGGGGTTGTGGGCAGGTTGGATTCAGGCTAATCGTTGGTTTTAGGTTTTGGGGTTTAGTTTGGTTTCAGCCTCTCTGACCACCAACACCAGCTCTCTGCAGCTCACACACACACGACACAAGGTGAGTACCCCAAAACACACACACACACACACACACACATCACGCAGACACACATCACGCATGTGGCTTCTTTTGAAAAACCCAAAGAAAAATCTAATTTGTGACAGGAAATGAATTCCTTGTGGTGTTTCCCTCTACAGTAAAGTGTTTCCCTCTCATAAGTGTGTATTGTCGACTCATGACGGCGGAAGATTCATTTCTGATATTGATTTTCTGTTGGTGAAGTGTTCTGAAGAGAACTACTGTGACTTTGTTCTTTTGTAACTGTACATTGTGTTAAGTTGGGCTGCAACGAAAGATTGTTTCTATTAATTCTTTGATAAATCGATGACGAGTTGCGTCTATAAAATGTCAGAATGGCGAGAATCGATTTCCTAAAGCACCAGAAGACGTTTTCCTGTTTTCATGTTGTCTGACCAACACCAGATAATATTAAAATGTCAGAAACAATTAATAGATTATAAAACAGTTGATAACAGTGTTAATGCTTTTGAATAGCTCATTAACTCAATCGTCATCTTTTCACCTCCACTGTGCAGACAGTTTAGTTAAAATGTGGACAGTCACTTCAACTACATTTCATGTTCATCGTCTTCATTGTGTTCCTTCTCTACTTATTCCATCAATTAGTCCATACTTTGAGTCTTAACTGGTGATTTGAAAGAGATATCTTAAATGTGCATTGATCTTTATTACAGGACGATGGTATCGTGATATTTCTTTCACACGCTTGGGAGGTGTGTCTATTCAATTTAACATGCCTTCACAACGCCAGTCACAGAAAGTGTTCCTGTCATTAGATCTCTTCCTTATTTAAGATCATACTTTAGTGAGTAAAAAGGATGCTTTGAGCATAAACACAATGTATCGAGATGAAGGGTTGTGGACTGTTTTAAGACATCTGCGTTTTAGTTTTTATTTACAGATTTTCATTCACTGAAACACTTTCTCTGTCATTTGTTAAACAGGTTGTTATGGCTTCAAACTGTCTGTTCAGCAGCACCAGCCCGATGCTGTACTGGGGTGAGTCTCCCTGTGTGTGTGTGTGTGTGTGTGTGTGTGTGTGTGTGTGTGTGTGTGTGTGTGTGTGTGTGTGTGTCTTACATCATGCTCTGCAGCTCTGGGATGAAACTGATCCTGGATGCTGGACGCTCTTTAGAACTGGAGGCTGCGGCGCCAGCCATGGGACTGCTCATCACCACGGCCTGAAACAAACACATCTGCATTAAACTAGGAGATCACACTTAACTGAAGGATCATTGTAGCTCACCGTGGAAGCAGAGAGCATGTGTGTGTCACATTTTACAGGCTGCAGTTACTTTTACTTGAGTATTTCATGCAACTTGATACTTCTACTCCACTACATTTGTCTGACAGCTTTAGTTACTTTACAGATTTTCTTGCCGGTGAGAGCCACGTATCTCCAGATGTGTTGATGTAGAATGTTTGTGATGAACTGGAGGAGGAATGGTTTCCTTTAATATGTCGAGAATATCCTTCTTCCGGTAAACAAAGTGTTTAAAAAGCCTCTTGGATCAGCTGGAAGATGCATCTTCACAAAGCTTAAAACAGGCTATTCTTATCTCATATTATAATATATTATATTCATATTCGTATATGAGATACATGGTTCTCACAGGACAGACATGCTACAAACACATGATGGCCTTATAGAATATGATAATAATTAAAATGCAACAGTTATATCAATCTAGAAACATCATATATAGTAAAACACTGACAGGGAACATTGTACTGCATAATGAGTACTTATACTACAAGTACTAAGGTTTTGAATGCAGGGCTTTTGTGGTATTAGTACTTTTACTTAAGTTAAGGATCTGAATACTTCTTCCACCTCCACCGCTGCTGCTGCCTCCGGCTCGGGTGTATCTTGATAAACTGATAATTGAGTATAGAAATTAAAGATCACAGTGCTGAACTTTAAACGTCTCTAAGATGTGAAATTTAAAAAAAAACTAAAATATTTCCTCCCAAAACACAAGCATGTGTCAATGTCAACAAAAGACAGTCACTGGTCTAAATATAGTCTGTAATGTAACACGTGAGCATCATTTAGTCTAAAAACACAACGAGTCATCAGAAGTGAAGCTGAACCATGAGCCTGAAATCACAAGATAGCAGAAGAGAGCTGAGGCACATCAACACACACACACACACACACACACACACACACACACACACACACACACACACACACACACAAGCAGAAGATATGCTCACACAAGCATGCATGCATGTAACAAACAAACACACACACACACACACACACACACACACACAGATAAACACACACGCGCGCGCACACAGGGTGGACAGGTGGTGTGACCGCAGTAACTTCCCCACCGGCAGTAGAATCTGAATGATAATACAGCGCAGCTCCCTGGTATTCAAACACTGCGGTGAATAAAACACAATGAAGAGGAGAGAAACAGAAACAGACACGAGGCGGAGGAGAGGAAGACTAAAAGGTCCACAAACTGTTTGAAATGTTCACCTGTAGTCGTCCAGGAGAAAACGTTGTTGCTCTTGTTGACGCTTTTACGATTTCTTGTTATTTTCGGCGCGAGTTTATGACGTAGATCGAATGAGGACGCGCGGCGTTTTAGGTAGTTGTCATTTTCTACACTTCCTGGTCAAAATCGTCTTCTTACTCTAAAAACATGGTTATTTAAATCGTTTCGTGTTTCTGGTTTCGTTCTTGTTATTAAAAAAATACATGAACTTCACATTTTCTGAAATATATTTTAGTATATATTTATATATACTAAATTTACATCATATATTTAGCAGCTAAAATGAACAAATGAAACAATCTTCTTATATACAAAATACAAATATACAAAATATATAGGGTTCAATTAAAACTAAATATAAAATAAGAAAGATTATCAATTTGACCAAATTAGCCAGAGAACTGCTGAATCAATAAAGCCTCAATAAAACATAAAAGCTTGATTAATTTAATAATTCAGCTATACTGATGTGATTTGTAAAGACCAGTTTAAATTCAGGTCATATTTAAACACATTTTACAATCCAGTCGATGAAGATTTGAGCTGATTTTTAACATGATCTCTCTGTTGCTCCCTCTCAGATCCTGCGGTGAAGCGTCAGCCAACACCATCGCCCACCAGCCACCACCTGGACGACCAGGAGGTGAGGTCCTGCCACCAGCGCAGCGCAGCGCCACCCAGAGGCCTGGTGCAGACCGACAGCCCAAACTTCCTCTGCAGCAGCCTGCCGCAGCACTGGAGGTGTAACAAGACGCTGCCGAGGGCCTTCACTGTGAGGAATCATCTGTCTGTCTGTCTGTCTGTCTGTCTGCCGTTTGTCTGTCTGTCTGTCCATCTAATGTCAAAGGTCATCACATGTCCTGTGGATATTTTGCCCCTGCAGAGTTTAGTCCATGTTGACCATATTCTGAGACTAAAGGACCAGTCTCAACCCTTTCCCCATCCTCCAGGTGGTGTCCCTGGGGAACGACGTACCCGACGGCGTGGTCGTCACAGTGATGGCCGGCAACGACGACAACAGCAGCGCCGAGCTACGCAACGCCACGGCCACCATGACGCAAGGCCACGCCCACTTTAATGACCTGCGCTTCATAGGCCGCAGCGGGAGAGGTAGTGATGCAATAGTTACAGTAATAAACACACACATGGACCAACAGAGGCCTCGTTTAAAAGGGCTTCAACAGCAGAGTGATTTACATCTTTTGTCATTTAAATACCCTCCCTTACACAGCATTTAGACAGTCAATTAGAGGTGGTTTTGCCTTTTATCTCAGATGATAATCTTAAAGGATAAACAGACAGAAGACAGGAAAACTTGTCATCTTCAATCAGTGATCAATCTAAACCAGTCAAGTTTATTAATATAACCCAAAATACAAAGTTTGTCTCAGACGGCAATCAATTTTTATGGTTTGTTGTTAACTTTAATTACTTCTGAAGCCTCTATTACTTTCCTGATGTGAATTGTTGTTTTTTTTACAGGCAAGAGCTTCACACTTTCCATCAATGTGCTGACGTCGCCGCCTCAGATCGCCACCGTGCACCGAGCCATAAAGGTCACCGTGGACGGACAGCGGCTGCCCAGACGTCAGTTCACACCGGAGAGAACAAACATGGTGGCTTTAATCCAACACTTTCACTCAGAATCACTCTCACTTACTTTCTCTGCTTCCCTCTCAGGGCACAGGCAGAAGGCGGTGAAGTCAGGAGTTTTCCGGTTACCAAGCAGCAGCTCTTCATCATCAGGTTTGTTGTTTAAAAGCCTAATTATCTTAAACTTGAAAGAGGGCTGCAGCACGAAGTTTATTACTGCTGAGGAAGACCATGCGATGCAGCTGAAAGCT
>NC_136645.1:3471378-3596378 GCF_949748355.1 Melanostigma gelatinosum
TGTGTGTGTGTGTGTGTGTGCGTGTGCGTGTGCGTGTGTGAATGTGTGTGTGGGCTCTTTTAAGGAAAGGTATGTCATGAGCTTAATGCAAGACGATAACAGAGGTGTGAAACATGCAAAGACACACTGAAATATGCACACACACACACACACACACACACACACACACTATTACACAAACACACACACGTGAGGTGTGAGAGGCAGGAGTTTGGAGATGATGACAAGAGCTAAAAGTCTGCTCACACTCTCTTCGTGTCGTTGAATCTCTTCAGCACAGACACAATGCATTATTAGTGTAGGGCCTTCCACAACAACAAGCATGCATGTAAACACACACACAGACATACAGTCCTGCAACATAATTCTTAAAAATTATGAATTAATGTTTTCATATTTTTTTCCATTGATCTTTAAAGCTAGGTCTTGAGAACCTAGCACGAGTATGATTCACAAAGCTGGCAACACAGACAGACCTTCAGACCTTCCTCCGAAGCCACTCCCCCAAAATGATGGTTGTGAACGTGAACAACAAACATGGCTATTGTTAGTCTTCACAACTGCTGCAGCTACAAATAAAACCTCTTGACCTAGAAGTTGGTACCAGTGAAGATCTGAAAGTTTATCTTGCTAAATCAGTGAAACGTTGAAGAAATGATGTAAAATGTCTGTCACTTGACTCAAGATGTGTTGATTCCAGGGACAATGTCGACTACATCTTCAAGAAAAGCGAGACAGCAGCTCCCTCGGGAAACTGAGGAGCTTTGAAACCAGCCAGCACACCAACGTCCGTGGTGTTCTCACATTCAACATTGTCTCATTGTTTGGAAGCCTCTCAGTTCAACAAAAAGACAAACTGATCAACGGAGACAAACAACTCCAACTCAAGGATTTATTCTCTTCACAGCCTAAAAGGCGATGCAGGCCGCAGGCTGAAAGTCCCAACGGCCAGAAAATGACAACAGACTTTTATCACTGCTCCGGTTACTTTAAGATTTCATTGTCGTTTATTGTTGTGCATTGTTGTGTTCTCTTATCTTCCAGTTTTCCAAAGTTAAAGACAATAAAGTAATCTGAATCAGTTTGAAGCAGTGCGCAGCAGAAAGCATTGTGATATACTTCACAAACACTTTTTTGCATAATTTGCACAAGTGGAAATTGTGCAGAGGAAATGTCCATGCGACGCCACTGCTAAACTGTCAGCAAATATTCCATGTTTGAATTTTTTAAGCGAGGCAAATGACAAATTTAAAAAAGTCAAAACAATTTGGTGGATCAAATCTTTCCAAATTCACCTCCAGATGGCAAAACCGTTGCACACAGAGATTCATTGTGACGGTTTCATGAGTGTGGCACAAGCTCTTTTCACCGGAAGCTGTTTGGAACGAGATAAAGCCTTTTTTTTTTTTGAAAGCGGTCTTGTGGTGTCATGCAGACTTTATAAAGAGCACAAATTGTTATACGGCGGTTACAGTTGATCCCTGTAAGGTAAACCATGTTAGCTCTGTCAGCACTTTTGCCGTAGTTTGCACTGTTAGCGCCCTTAGCACCGTTAGCTATGAGCTGCCGACATGTTGAGAGCCGTTGAGAGACAATCGAAACGCTCCCAATCTCGTATCTTGCGCCTTTAAACCAGCAGCGTTGTGTCAGTGTTAGAGACACAATGCCATCCCGTTTGAAAGAAAAGTTGGTTATGTGTTGTCACATGGTCCCCTCGATTCACATGAATCGAGGGGAACTCTCCTCTTCACTACATCACGTACACACACACACACACACACACACTGATAATGGCCCCGAGGAAACCAGTGTGCATTTGACACTATCACAAGTTCTCTGCAAAAAAACACACAGCGACCACAAATTTTCCGTGAATGGTCGTCACGTTACTGCTGTGACTTAGATTACATGTTGCGTTATTTTATCTGTGAGTGAAGACACAGTTTTGAGTATTTTAACATGACTTTGGTGCCTTTTTTACACAGAAGAAAATGTACGATAGTCACCGTCAGACTCTTTAGCAGCCGGGAAGAGAAAGAACGATCGAGACGCGTTGCCCTCGTTACTTCAACATAACAAATTGAAAAAACATCGCGTGTAATTCATGGCAAAATTCAAACGGGCTCTCTCCGTTGACTACCGTACATTTTTGTCCGAAATAATGTCCCACGGTGGTCAACACAGAGGTGCGGGCCTTTGCCTCTCGAGACCCTTTTTGAATTTTCATTCATAAAATGTTCATAAAGGTTGATGAAAGCATTTTCCGAGTAAACGGTGATGCTGAAGGACTCACTTATTTTTCTTCTTCTTCTTCTTCTTCTTCTTCTTCTTCTTCTTCTTCTTTGATATTCAGCAGTATATACTACCTGCTCTATAACCAAATATTATTTTAAATTGCAGAAATTGAACATGTATATTGTACATACTACATTTGCTTTCTTGCCCAGAGTAAAATGAGAAGATTTCAGAATGTAAAGAGCTGCTCTTTAGCCCCCAAAACAGCGGTCCATCCCCTCGGCCTCACCATCACAGGAGAGCCGGTAGCGGTGGAGTCTTTTACTATTACACTGGACAATAACGTCAGCTTCAATCAGCGTATCATGGACATCAACCCGGGTTATCAACAGAGACTCACAGTCATCCATAAGCTCAGTCAGTCCAACCCCATTTTCTTCTCCTGTACTGAAGCATTATCACCTGTTTTTTTATAAGAATAAACTCATTTAGCCAGAAAACTCACTGATATTCCCACCTAAACACAAAAACCCAAATCACACCTGACCCGGACCACCGATCACTTCACCTCCCTTCTCTCTTCATGTGCATGAACGGCTCATTTTAGCAAGAGCTTTGTACCTACAGCCACTCGAGCTTAAAATAAATAACCTCTCCTTAAGTTACAAGAAACCAAGTCTGTGGTGGAGAGTGTTAATCCATGTCTGTCTGTCTGTCTGTCTGTCTGTCTGTCTGTCTGTCTGTCTGTCTGTCTGTCTGTCTGTCTGTCTGTCTGTCTGTCTGTCTGTCTGTCTGTCTGGCTGGCTGGCTGTCTGTCTGTCTGTCTGTCTGGCTGGCTGGCTGGCTGGCTGGCTGTCTGGCTGGCTGTCTGTCTTCTCATCTAACTCTAGTCATTTAATATGGAATATGTTTCTTTCATGTCTGGGCAAGACGGCAAATAATACAATCTCTTTTATTTAAAATGTTATGTTACTTTCACAGCTGTACGTGTTTGTTTAAATGATTCTGGGTGACATTTCTGCAAAGAAATTTAGTTTTTGGCCCGTAGTGGAGCTGTATATAAAGTCTAAATACTGCTGCATGAAAAGAAGAAGAATTATTATTTTGACCAACTATTCTTTCAAATGATAGGCAGCAGTGATATTATGTATTACTGAGAGGTATAGAGTTACCGCTCTTTAAATTAGTATTATTATCTGTAGTTGTCTACAACTAGTTGATGGAAACAACAATTGGCGACTGATTGGTTTACTGGCTTTGCACTTCAAATTTCTCCAGAATGTTTTATAGAAACTACAAAGTGTGTTCCAGCCTCACAGCGTTGATGGAAGGTGTACACTGATGTTTCTGGAGTTTACATGTAAGTTTGTTTTCACAACAGCATACCAACCGAACAGAGAGACGTATAGAGAAGAATAGAGCGACATGGAGGAATGCATGACTGGGACCTGCAGCCATTGTGTCCAAATACAATATCAGACTTCCTTGAGATGCCAGACTCCACAAACACACACATGCATGCCTACGAGTTGAATAGCAGGCAGCGAGGCACCAGGCCCACTTCCTCTGCTGTGGTAGGGCGACAAAGAGAGAGGGGGGGGGGGGGTAAAGAAAGAGAGGGAGAGAGAGAGAAAGAGAGAGAGAAAGAGGCTGGTACAAACTAGAGTCACACTCATTTCGGGTCAGTCCTCTGGACACAAACTGCTCTCATCTGTCTGCTGCTGCATCGACTGTCTCACTGTCCACTCATCTGAATGAACGTTGCATTTGTTCATCTGTCTGTCTCTCTCAGCTGTCTCTCTCAGCCGTCTCTTTAAGCCGTCTCAGGGTCACATTCTGCAGCTCAAGTTGTGAGAACAACACACAAACCTGCGGCTGGAGGAAGACCAGCAAAAAGAAAACTACTTTAAACAACTGGAAGACATCTGGACCGGTGCAAACCACCTCACATACGAACAGCTTCTGCTGCCGCTGAGGATCAGGGGAAAGGAAGCGCCTTGCTCAAAGTAGCTGCTGAGGAAGAGGAGAGCAGCCACTTCATCAACGTTGTTGAGATTTTCTCAGGCCAACTGCAATCCTAAATCAGGTAAAGTGTGTGTGTGTGTGTGTATGTGCGTCCATCTGGTGGATTCTTGAACACAACGTGCAGCCCACAACAACAAACTTCAAAGTTAATGTTGGTTTGATTCACAGTTTTCTCGTTAGTTTTGTCCCCGTCATGGAAACTCCTCTGAAACAGCAAATTCTCCTCTGAAGCTCTCAGTGCGAGGCCTATACGTCAAGTGTTTACCACAAAACTATGACTAAAAAAACATTTAAATGCAGGAATAAGAAGATCGAAAACCTTCACAGGTAGATGTGATCAGGAAGGAGCCGCTGTCATCATAAACCAAGCGCACCTCAAATATCTGATATTCTATTAAAGACCACATTCATTTGTTTCAGGACAAAATCTAACAAGGCACAAGTTTTGAGAAAAATATGGAAATTAAAGGACGAAATTAACTATTTTAGTCTTTATCGGCTTATCATTTGTCTGTTTTGTTTCCTTCGATTCATATCTCATATTTTCATTATGTTGACACTTTTAATTAGGGAATATTAATTAATCGTGTAAATTATAAATAACATTTATTATCAGATTAAAAACATCCTCATGTCTGAGCGAGGTCAACGGTTCCTAATTTATTATCCATCAATAACCAGCATAGGAAAGATATGTGTGCGTGTGTGTGTGTGTGCGTGCGTGCGTGCGTGTGTGTGTGTGTGTGTGTGTGCGTGTGTTATCAAGACAGGATGCAGAACAATACTGAGTGCTGGATCGTCGACACACACACACACACACATGCATGCAAAGGTCGGGGGAAAGTCTATAGAAGGAAGTAATATTGTTATTAATGATGCTGAGTACTTGAAAGACATAAATACACACACACACACACACACAGTTTGTTAAAAGCCTTCAGTTTCATAAAAACAGGAAGGGAGGGGCATTTAGGGGCGTTTAATAAATAAGGGAATTTTAGGCTCACAAAAGATTAAATGAAAAAAATGCCCTTTACACTCCCAATGACTGGTCATATTTTGCACCTAAAACAATATATGCAACAAAAAAAGTCTGTATTTTTATACTAAATCTTCCTGTAAAACAAGACATGGTGTGTGTAAGCTGGTACCAACCAACTTCAGCCAATAATATCATGACATCCAGCCATCAATCAAACCAGGAGGTGTGTGTGGAGCCACAGTCCTCTGTAGCTTCGTATCGCGCAACATTATAAACCCGCCCACCTTTTTTTCGAGCAGTAGCTCCTCGCAGGACGTTTCACTGGAGAACACATCACAATACAGAAGCTAAAGACGCTCTAACTTCCTTTTTATTGGGACTTAAAATACTCTCAGGATATAGTTTTCTTTTTTAAAGACAAAAAGAGAAAGTGTTGATATCAGCCACACATTTACAAAGTCGGGTTTTCGTGCATGTTAGTGAACGTGAGCGCGCTCCACTGGTTAGCTCGCGGCCGCCGCGCTGCACTGCTCTCATACGGCGGCTGCAGCTGAGAACACCGTGCTGACCTCCACAGGGAGGTTAAGTTCATCTTATTTTAGTTTTTCATGAGAATGTCATAAGAACACAGCTTCTGAAATATACTTTAAAAACGAAACGTTACATAAGAAAGTTACAAATGCAAGTTGAAGTTCATCATAATTCTGCTGCAGCGTGTTGAAGACGTGTTGAAGTCGTGTTGAAGACGTGTTAAAGTCCCGATCCACTCAAAACACGTGTTCTGCTCATTGTTGTGTCCCCCGGTTGTTTGATCTCCACTGTGCAGACTGATGTGTGTGCAGAGTTTGACATTCATCAAGGAGGGAAGTTTAAATCAAGACGTGCACGTACGAGCACGATTATGTCACACGACAACAATCCTGTAACCCAATCATGTTCCAGTGCGAAACACACAAGTGTGATGAGGAAAGTTGAAACCTCCAGTGCACACACACACACACACGCACACACACACACACACACACACACGCACACACACACACACACAGTTGGCTTTTCAGTGAAGTAGGAGACATGTTGCAGTTAAACATATTAATATAGATTGTGGACTTGTTTAATGAGGGAAAAGGTGTGGATGTCATTTTAAGACAATATGACAATGTAATTGATCTTTTTTTGTGGAAAATAAAAATGTATGAGACACAAATTATCATTCAAAGCAAAGAATATGTATGTCTTTAAAAAGAGCTTAGAATAGAAAAAAGTGAGCATTGCAGTTTAGTTTTAAGTTGTTCAGTCAATAGAAATAATAAAATGAAAGAAACGATAGGGAACAAAGTTTAAAGTGGCAACAGCTTAATCACATTAATATCTAAGTGTGTAATCAATTAATTCAATCACTGTAAAATGATCTCTCTTTGTTCTTTGGCTGTGTGCGTACCGATAGCATTATTATTTATTTTACACATTTTCTATAGATATCGTGAAATGAACATCAGAGCCTCTATAAACGGCTGGCTGAGCTTTGGACTTCTAGCATTGTTTGTATTTTACAGGAAAGAAAATAATAGCAGTAGTAATACACATGCATAAACATACCCACACATGTCAAAATGTGTGTGTGTGTAATTTTCCTTCCACAGAGACAGACGGAGTGGAGTATGGGAACCGAGAGTGGAGCTAAACTAAGACATGGGCACAGACGTTTGTATTAATGGGGTCAGGGCCGGGCCGGAGAGAGGGTCATGGGGTCGAGATATTACACACACACACACACACACACACACACACACACACACACACACACACACACACACACACACACACACACACACACACACACACTTGCTAGCCACCAACACACTAACCAGCACAAACGGTATCTTCAACTTTTTACTTCTCAAGTGTCCATCCAGGTTTAATGCAAATTTTTCAACACATTTTCAGAAAATTGGCAAAAGAAAACGCAAATAAACAAGTTGAATCCACTACTTTTATATTAAGAGTTGATTCAGGGAGATAAACAGCGGGAGCCATTTTTAATTATTGCAGCAAAGGAAGTTATTAAAAGAGCAAAGAGAAAAATGATGGAAAAATGACATCTATGTTTGTTTCATGAATCAATTTGCAGAACATTAAAACGTTATAACGTTATAACACAGAAGAGTTCTGGAGCTTCTTTAGATGCTCTCAGCTACGGGTTTAATCAGTCGTCGTTTTCTCATTCTCACCTCATACAAACAACTTTGTCTTTTGTTCAAATAAACCACAGAGGAGATTAGGAGAAGCCTAAATGTGACCCTGCTCCTGAAACCTGCCTGTGCTCTCTGATCTTCAGGTGAACTTTTGTTCCTGCAGACTGACCTGCTGAGAGACGAATAAACACAAACGTCTGTGCTGAGCTGTCATGGCAGACTGGAGCCTGCTGGGAAACTTCCTGGAGGAAGTACAGGAGCACTCTACCTCTGTTGGCAAGGTTACAACACGCACGCACACACACACACACACACACACACACACACACACACACACAAACACATGCCAGGCAACATGGCACCAGTTCCTCTGCACATGGTGGAAATAAACACACACAAATACACACTCAAAATAAATAAAACAATCATATATGTCCATGTATACTGGTGCATGGATCTTCATAGATTCTATTTAACTCCCAATAAAATATAGCTAACAATTTACCTTAAATTCATATTTTAAGGGTGTCACAATAATTCCTCCTCTTGCATTATTCTTATTTCTAAGCCAGCAGTACGTTTCATTTCAACGTTATTAGCCCTGACTTATAAAACAGAATACATGAGAAACATCTGCAGCTGACACGAACAACTGAAAGTGGGAAATCAGTAAGACATTACTCAACTAAACAGACCTTTTATAGCATTTTCAAATGTCCCAGAAGTTAACATGTCCTGATTATAATCATTATTGCTTTCTACATCATAGTTTCTGAGGGTTTCACACATCTTTCTCTGTTGTTTTTGGCCTCACAGGTGTGGCTGACCATCCTGTTCATCTTTCGTATCTTGGTGCTCGGGACGGCGGCTGAGTCGTCGTGGGGCGACGAGCAGGAAGATTTTAACTGTGACACCGAGCAGCCGGGCTGCGAGAACGTTTGTTACGACCGAGCTTTCCCCATAGCTCACATACGATACTGGGTAATGTACAAACTAATGTCATGTGACTAAAACAGACACAAAATGAAGTAGCAGGGCCTCATATTTGTGTAACTGGTTGTTGTTTTAATCTGTTAAATCACATAAACGTATTGCGTAACATGTTTTTTAAACAAATTAGTTAGGTTTACGCAAAGAAACTACTTAGTTTTAGGAAATATAACTACCAAAGTGTCGTTACTGAAGTACGCAATTAACAAATAAATCAACGTTGACTTCACGTTTCACATGCAGCATGAACAGGTTTTGTTTGTTTGACCCATCCAGCTCTCCTACTTCCCGCCCAACGTGGGTTTTTGTGGGGTTTATACTTTGTTCATGATTTCATGGATTACATACGATTTGATTTTGTGGGATATCTACGATATCTACATCCCTTTGCATAGCTACGAATGCTGATTTCAAGCATCACTAACCTTTGATTCAACGTTTTTTTAAATCGTAAATCTGGCTGATCTCCTCGCAGGTGCTCCAGATCGTGTTCGTGTCCACTCCCAGTCTGATCTACATGGGCCACGCCATGCACACCGTCCGCATGGAGGAGAAGAGGAAGAGCAGAGAGGAGGAGGAGGGAGACGGGGGAGAGAGGGAGGAGGACCGAGGAGGGGGTGAAGGAGAGGGAGGAGAAGAGAAACACGGGAGGAAAGGAGAGAAAGTCAGAGGAAAGGAGGATAAAGGTCAATCGGCAGGTCAAGTCCGTCTGAGGGGGGCGCTGCTGCAGACGTACATCCTGAGTATACTGCTACGGAGCATCATGGAGGTACATGTTGGTCCTACAGACCAGGGCCAGTCCCAATGTCCCCCATAAGGTCTTAAACCCTGAACCCTGAGAGGCTGCAAGAGCTTGAAAGGGTATAAACATGAACAGCGAAATATCCCAATACCTTGATTACTCCAAAACACGTTACATTTAAATGTTTTGTCAAAAAAGTTTTCAAATAGAGAAATTAAAAGAAAAGGTTGATGAATAAACCAGGTGTGTAAAATATAA
The DNA here is from genome assembly GCF_949748355.1 of Melanostigma gelatinosum. NCBI lineage: Eukaryota > Metazoa > Chordata > Actinopteri > Perciformes > Zoarcidae > Melanostigma > Melanostigma gelatinosum. The sequence continues at coordinate 3,480,806 of NC_136645.1, forward strand.
TCTACGCTTGCAGTCATTAAATCATTAAATCATTCATGTTAAAGTTTCAGTGTCAAATATTTTTAATGCCTCCAGGCTTCCTCAGGGAACATAGCCTTTTCAGCAACACAACAGTATGAATTGTGGGTAATTCCCTCATGCAAATTCTGCAGAAATACATAACAAGACTTCCGAGTATAAAATTATAAAACCGGTGAAATGTGAAACGTTGAATGAATTGAGCTGACTGTGATTGGACCTCCATACAGGTGGTGTTTCTGATTCTCCAGTACATCATGTATGGAGTCTTCCTCAACCCTCTGTATGTCTGCAAGGTAAAACCAGAAACCTGAATCGTTTTGAGTTCTTCATAACGTATGAAACATGATATTCAGGGGCCCACGGTCGTGTTATCTCTCGCTCTCTCTCTCAGGCCTGGCCGTGTCCGCATCCAGTGAACTGTTACGTCTCCAGGCCGACAGAGAAAAACGTCTTCATAGTGTTCATGATGGCCGTGTCCGCCGTCTCTCTGGCCCTCAGCGCGCTCGAACTGCATCACCTGGCGTGGAGACACTGCTGCAGGTACATGTGTTGGAGCTTAAGAGACCAGATGATGCATGCTTTGAGACCTTTTAATCAAGCTGCATATAACCAACGTCACTGCAGGCGTTTTTACAGATGCATTGTTATAAGATCTAAAATGCCACAATGTGTATGTTTGTTGAGTTCTTTCAAGTCTAGAGAAATTAAAGCACAAACATTCGATGTTAAAAAAGACACTGTTGGCTGTCATCAGTGGTGGAAAGTACAAGTTTACTCAAGAACTGCACTTATTTACCATTTTGAAGTACTTCAGTAATTCCATTTTCTGCTACTTTGTACTTCAATTTAACTACATTTCAGAGGCAAATATAGTACTTTGTATCCTCTGCATTGATTTTCAAAGCTTTAGTTATTTTACAGATGCAGATTATTAAAACAAAAATGTAATCAAATAATAAATTATGATATATTATTACATATTCAACAACCCAGCAGTTTATTAAGTAGTTAAATTAGCTCCACCTTTACGAGATAGACGAGCAATCAGCTGAAACTCGTAAAGGGGCGGGGCTGACAATCACACAGGCGGGAAACAAAGAAAGGCAGGAAGTGACACTGCAAATCCGTTGTACTCGGAACTTGGAAAAATATTACTTCCGACACAAAAAAATGCAACAGAATGGTCCAAATCGGAAACTCAAGGAAGATTTATCTCGCAACATGTTGGCACTCACATTGAATTACCTTTTCATAATTTTGTACTGTAGATAGTGTGTTATGGAGTGTTTGAAACCGTCATTTCCTTCTCTGTTCAGTTGATTTGTGTAGATCTCTGCAAGCCTCGCATATTTTAACAGGGCTCTCGAGGATCCTTGAAATGTCTTCAATGAGATATTCAGAAATATTTACCCACAGGATTCCTTATTGTTGATTTTAAAGATGGTGAATTCATTCTTTTGGTTAAAGGTGCTGTAGTTAGGTCCTCTGTTGCTCGTGAAGCTCAGAGACTTGCCATCCAAAAATCAGATAGCCGCAGGCGTCCATGTTGCACTGGGACGCATTTAGATTGGAAGTCGGGGAATACCGAGTTGGAATTATCGACTTCTGATTTGCAAAGGATTGCAGCTTAAAACAAGAGACAAAGACGTTCAAACAGGAAACAAATTATAGCAAAAACCACAAGACAATGACAGTTTCAGGATTTCCAAAGATTCTGTTATAAGCTGATTTCATGAACGTAATTGAAACAAATGCAACCTTGTTAAAAAGGATGAAATCAACAGTAGTGGTAATGATGTAATGGTAATGAATATGCACATTTAGAGGAAGGGGAACTCCAAAGATTTTACACATAACAGTCAGTTTACTGGCCATGAGGAGCACCATTCAGTGAAAACGGACTTTAACGATGTATGCCGGAGCCTCGTAAAGTCCGGAGATATAAATCTGACGTTATCTTGTTCTGCAAATTTAAAATGTATGACCTTTGAAGCCTGTGTTACAGGCTGGAGGCACCGAGATAGAAAAACATAAGCATTTATCAGCGAGGGGCAAACAAAAAGATACTGTTGGTCACCGATGTAGGACTCACGTAGTTCAGAGAGTCGGGATGCAGAGCAGCGTATGTGCAGGTTCTTTGTATTAGTCTTGTGGAGGCGGATTAAACAAAGCTCTTGCAACAACTGAAGTGCATTTCTCGTCTATTTTGAGCATTCAGTGATTCAGCTTTTACTTCCTGGAAATGAACGTAAAGGTCAAACTGTCTGAGGATTTAAAAAAAAAAAAAACCTGAAGAGCTGAAATGTGACTTTGCATTTCCTCTGGAAATAAAAAGACAACTTTGAGTAAATTAAGGTTCTTCAAGAGCACAAGACATTGTTTCACAGCCTCTTCATGGAGTAGGGGGTTAGTTGTGATCAGAGTTTAGCAAAACTAGGTTTAAAAGTAAATTTAAAGTAAATCAAGAGTTTAATCAATATGGAGATGCTTGCTTACCCAAATTTAAATAAATACATTTGTATGCACTGTATAACTTACTTTTTTTTTTTAAAGACAGCTTGTTAGCCAAGCGTCACTCATAATGGCTCAGCAGAGAAACTTTAATTTCTCCTACTAATGGAACTAATGGAGCAACATGGCCAAATAATAAAAGACACGCTAAGAAATAGAGACAATGGCAGCATAACAGTTTCTTTGCTGAACTGGATCTTTTACTTTATTGTTTTTTTTCAAAATAGACTCGACAGGTTTGAGTGTGTTCCTTCATTTTCTTAGAGGAACTTGATTATTATTGTTCGATTTGTCTAAAAAAGGAATTTAAAAGTCAAAACCTCCTCAAGTGTAAGTTTAAAATGAATACTTGATCACAGAATTTAATTAAATCTAGATTTACAGTAAAGACTGAGCTGACATTGATAGAAATGAATCGTTGTTGGTGCAGACCGTTTATTATTCATCTAATTCTTCATGGTGAAGCGTTAACTGTCTAAATCTCTTCGTTGCAGGCGGTACTTCTTAAGAGTGAAGGCCGTCCCTCCAGCGAACGTCTCGCTGGCTCGTCCTCTCTCTCTGTCTCCTCCTCCACCGTCGACCCCTCCCCCGGACTTCAGCCAGTGTGTGATCGGCTCCTCGCGCTTCCTGCCCCTCCCCTTCCCCAACCACCGCCTCGCGAACCAACAAAACTCCGAGAACATGGCCACCGAGAAGCACAAAATGGCCGCCGCCGCCGAGGAGGTGAACCTCCTCCAGATGAGCTGCTACTCGCCCGCGTGGCAGGGCACGGGCAACGGTCAGATCCAAGATGGCGGATACCTGAGGACCCACACCAGCTCCTTTGCGCCCGGCGGCAGGGAGATGAGCGGCAGCCCAGACGGGCTGCTCTGCCCCAACGGAGGGCTCTGTCACAAGGACAAACGGAGGTTCAGCAGAACGAGCGGAACGAGCAGCCGAACGAGAGCAGACGACCTCTCTGTTTAGAAAATGTCACGTCTCACACACCTGCTGAATAAAGTGAGACACATTTGATGCATGGACACGTGCACATATACACATTTAAGACAGTTGGAGGAATCAACCTTCACACTTAGCAGCAGCACTAACTCTGTTTTTATGTTTTGTCTCGACTGCCATCAAATCTTATCTCACGAAAATAGTACACGTGTCCACTTTTCACTCGTTACATGCATGCAGTCTTTTCAAAATAAACTTCCGTCTTCACAAGAAACAACTCAGTTAAGTTAAGGCGACACAACTACTTGGTTAGGTTTATGAAAAGATGATTGATTGGGTTAAAATAACCAACGAATCAACGTTGACCTGGTGTTTCACACGGGCCGCGAACAGCTGTCTCCTGTAAGACATTTGAGCGTAGAACTGTGTGTTTAGAAGTTATAATAAAAGTGTTTCATGATTCATATTTAAGAATTCATAATTAGTCATAATCATAAGTGTTTTGGAAATGCATAATTAAGATAAGCATAAAGTGTTTTAGGATTAGTAGCTAGAAGTAGAATTTGAGACATGAAGCTTTTGCCAAAAGTTGCAAAGTCTTATCTGTTATATGGAATGTTTATCATAGAGGGATTAAACAACAACTGACAGTCATTGAATGTGTTAAGTGAGCAGGGACAGAAAGACTGAGACAGGCGATACAGAATGCACCTGGGAGTTAGCCAATAGGAATTGGGATAGACGGAAGGGGAGGAGTTTCGAACGGATATGAGGGCGGGATCTAGAAAATACTTTTTCTAGATCCCGCCCTCATATCCGTTCGATCTAGAAAAGACTTTTTCTGCCTCTGTTAGTGTCGTTCCCAGGGAACGGATGTGTCTCCTGGGACCAGAGGTAGTTTTTTGAAAATGTGGGTTAAATAGTGTAATATTTCATGGGAGTATGTACTTCACTGTAATCGTACTTGCATCAGTGGGATTAAATTCCTTTTAATTGTAAACCAGTGTCGGTAGAGTTATTATCGCAGCGTGTCCACAGAACAGCAGCTGGACATGTGCGCTGGCCTCCCTCGCTGTGGAGCAGACTCAAGCTTCCACACTCCCGGACGAAAGACCATGAGTCAGTATTAAAGGACTCGGTTCAGTAATAAACACCCAGAATGTGCATGTCGTGAATTAGTCATTTGTACCCTTGACACACTTAAATAACTTCTTAACATTAATCATTTGTTTGCATATATATCAGAGCAGAAACTATCCAACATTGTATTCATTCAAAGAAAACACAATGTTGTGTTTGACAGTCAAAACCTCAAGTTTATCCCCAGATCTCGGTCCTATATCAAAACAAAAATCGAAGTTATTGTTGCCGCCAATTTAGCATCACCAATGTATGAGAATGATATTAATTTAAAGGAATTCATTATGTAATTTAACACTAATTTTAGGTAACAAACTAAGTGATCTGAGTTTATAATTTGTGCACATACATTATGATAAATTACATGTGATATGTTTAGTTCAGAAAGGCCAAAACGATTGTTCCTGTGAAGCATCGTTATGAAAACTGCAGCCTGAAGACCCTTCATATTTCACTCTGACCCCCTCGTTTATTTCTGGCAAGACAGTTAGACAGTTGGCAGCTGGATAGTTTGAGAAAGGGGCACTCTGGTATTTAAAAGCAAAGTTGTGCCTCGTTCCCATGGCAAAGGTCCAGCTTGGACAAGGAGCTGATTCGTTTTCTGTTTTTCTTTCCCTCTCTTCCTCTCCTCTCCTCCCATCTGTGGCAGCCATGTTTACACCACGATCCTGCTGTGTGAGCGAAGTCATTCTCCACATGAGGCTGTGTGTTGAATGGTAAACCGTTATTGAATTAAACTGCCGTACATGCAGGTGTTTGGTAGTGGACATCTGATGAGATCACCTGCTGACATTAACAACACATGTGATAAAATATCAGACATCATACCTGGAGAATAGTTGGAGCTTTATGTAAAATTAAAAACGAAAGAGTTGATGGAAAATAATAATGTATTCTACTGTTAAATGTATTCTACTATCCTTATTTAAATGTTAAAAATAAAAAGGAAGACATTGAAGCACCGAATGCAAATGACAAATGTGACATTGAATATGGCAAAGCAACAGAAATGAAAAGGAAACCATAAATGAACTACATGGAGGAGCGTTCTTCGAAAAGATTGAAATTGAAAGTTACAATAGAAAAGGAAACAAACATGTTTAAAGGAAAAGTGGAAAGGAAATATGGCAAACCACTTTTTAATAGTAGTTGGATCAAATTTGTTAAACAAGTATTAAATTAAATGTGCAAGTATTAAATTAAATGTGTAACAAAGTTTCATCTGTGATGCATTCACTAAAAACACAATAACACAAAATAATGCTGTTTGTTCAAAACAATTCTGTGGCTGTGGTGCCCTCTAGTGGCTAAATATATAACTGCATGGTGAAGACACCACCATATCTTTGACATTACTGTGTGGGGGGGGGGGGGGGGGTTTCCAGTAGCATTATGAAAAATTTGATTTAGGTGCACCAGTTCTTCTACTGAATGAAGGTTCAGGGATTACTTTTGACTTGCCAGAATTAATGTAGCTGAATTGTCAACATGTTATTTTAACAAGCTTAACAATGAGCTGAAAGTCACTATGAAGCTCTGTAAAGCTGAGGGGAGCTGAAGATTCTTACAAATAATTCTCTGTAGATTCAGCACTACGAGCGACACCGTTCACATTGTCATTTTAATACGTCCTTTATTGTAAAAGTTTAAGTTTAGGGGCCAAGGACCTTCAATGACGGTCCCCACGAGTCAAGAAAGACAAACGTGTGTGTGTGTGTGTGTGTGTGTGTGTGTGTGTGTGTGTGTGTGTGTGTGTGTGTGTGTGTGTGTGTGTTTGTAGTCAAAGCAGTACTGGTGTTTCCTGTTTCAACACTGACATAAACTGTTGGTGTAAATAGTGTTGTAAGCCCCCAAATCCTCACATGACCTCAGATGTAAACTGAGGTCACGCACACACACACACACACACACACACACACACACACACCTGTTATCCATAATTCTGTACTTTGGTCACGTGTCAGCTGTATTTATATCTCAAAAGGGAGACCCTCGTTTACTTGTGTAAGCGTGTGTGTGTGTGTGTGTACCTTGTTATGTCACTCTTTAGATGTCACAGTGTCATTTTAAAGTATCATGTGACATTGTTTTTTTTTCATGTCATAGCAAACACACACACACACATAACACACTTTAACTTGTGATTCACTTAAAATCCAGTCAATCCAGTTTTCCAGTCAACACACATTATACTAAATAATGTAAAATAATTGGATTGTAAATGTTGCATTTTTCTCCCTTGTGAGTCAAAGACACAGCTCTGAACATGAACATGTCTTATTGCATATCACTGTTTTTCTAATCACATCATGTGCTTTTGTCCTTGAATACAAAACGTTTCATAACACGTTTTATTGTGAAAGAGCCTCTTGGACCACCAGCGAACAATAAGTCACCTCGAGTCTGATAACATTCCTCCTACATTTTCATTATCCACATAAAGCTTTTATTTGTTCCTCCTTCTTGTCTGTGAACTTAACTGCCTCTAGCTCCTCTTTCATGAGCCAGTTATGAAAACAGTTCTTTTGTCTTTCATTACGGAACTGTTATTGTGTAATACCACCTTTCACCACCAGGTGTCACTAACTCCCCATGAATCATTGAAACTTCCACAAAGACACGACTGAAGGAAAAAGACATTTAACAATTCTGATCATCAGAGCTACTTTATCGACATTTTAAACTGCAGTTAATCGCTTTCTCCTTATGAAAAACAAATGTAGAGTAAATGCAGGGATGTAATATTCCATGGTGGAAAGTAACTAAGTACATTTACCCAAGTACTCTACTTATAAGTATAATTCTGACGTATACTTGGAACAAAACATTTCAGAGGAAATGTATTTACTTTTTATTCCACTTCATTTATTTAATAAATTTAGTTACTGGTTATTTAATAATACAAAATATAATCAGCCCATATAAAATATGTATGAATAAATTAAAATCAGCCCCATATTTACCAGCTGATGCACACATTAATGTATTAAAATAATCATAATCCAATAATATAATTAACATTAAACTGAAATGAGCTGCAAAATTACTTTTTATACCCTACATATATTATATAAATACGTATATTTTTATGCTGCTACTTTTGTACTTTTACATGAGCAACATTTTAAATGCATGACTTTTTAACGTGAGTACTTCTTCTGTATGACATTAGAATGTAATTAGGAGGAACATCCTCAACAGCTGTTTATCTTAATTGTATTTTTCCACAAACTAGAGCCTCATATAATGAGTTTAACTGAGACTAACAGCTCCAACAGAGATCCAGACTCATCCAGACACGTCTCTGCTGTCAACTGAGCTTTGATCAGGGGGGGAGACGTGGACTCAGCTGCCCTCAGATGGCTCAGTTCCTAGAAAGAATTCACGGGAAGCGAAAGGATCATATAACATGTAACACGCTCAGTGAACGACACAGGTGTGGGCCTCCAGAGTGACTGAAGTCCAACTCGAGTACATAAAATGCAGGACAAATGCGTAGTCGTAGCTCTAAGATTCTCTAAACCGGAAACAATTAAGACTCCGAAGAGTTTTATCTTGTTTAAACAGTCAGAGGATCAGATTTGCGTCAAAGCATTTAAAATACCAGACTCAGGAGATTAACAAACCTGTTTGTTGAAAGGAGAAGACTTCATATAATGAATTTAATAAGAATATACAGCATTTGTCATTTTTAAATGTGTTTCAGAAATGCCTGCAGAGATATATGGTCTTGTCTGAAGAGTCATTTAGTAAAGATACAAGTTAAACTAGATAAATGTAAAAAGAAATGGTTAAATGAATTTAATGAGTAATTTACTGTTTTATTCTTCAGTTTTCCTGTCGTTCTTTCAGCTTATGCGTTTCATTGTTCCCAAATATAAGCTTCAGTTAAACTTCAACAGCTAGAGAGACAGCTGGAAACATAGTATTAACATCAGATTCAGAATTGTATTGTTTATCACTTAAAAAACCCAAACACGTTTCAATGAGGAGACATCCAGTCATGTGTATATTTCTGGACATTTTCTTTTAATTTAGTCTCCATCCATCCTGTCCACAACCACACAACACAGCGTTATAGAATTATTCATGTGCATACAGTATTTTGCTGGTTACATTGACAGCAAGCAGTCCCATCAAAACATTTCACAGATATCAGATTACAGTAAAATAAGTGAAAACGATATTCTCAGGCCTGTGAAACCAGGTAAATAACAAAATCTTCCTTCAACTCAGATAGTTGCTCTATGTCGTACAGTAGCTCCGTACCAGAGGTCAGCTGATTTCACACCGGTGGTGGTTCTGAAGGCAGTCATATATATATTTATACCCCACAATTCTCAGCTGTAAGGAGGCAGTTATCAGCAGTGTCACTCTAGTTAAGAACAAACTAGAGTCTGATGAATGGAGCTCAGAGCGGCTGCTTCAGTAACACATCAGGCTGTTACGGGTCCTTGAACGCAACACATTTTTCAGCATTCATGACTCAAGTGGAAGTTTCTGACCACCGACATACGAGGACGGGCGAAAGAGAGAGTAGAAAAGTCACACCGTCACATTTTAGGTTAGAAATCCTGTTTCACTTTGATTTAGAGGATATTAGGTTACTTCTTTTTTTAGTAATACGTTTAAAAATGAAATTGAGGGAGAATGTCTCTGCTAGCAGGAAGTACCAGACATGTGTTGTCGTGGAAAACCAGAATGAGTGGCAGGTCAGGTGACCTATTAAACAATGGGCTTAGTTAGTACAGTAAAATAAAACAGACTGTAGTTTTATGTTTGTTCATTTGAACTTAAAGTGCCAGTAGCCACTTTTCCAACCTTTAGATGACATACATTAACCTAGAGAGCAAATGACTAAACATAAAACTGCATATTTAGCATGTGCAAGTAAAAATAAAATAACCTGACATTGAATATTCTGTATTTAATGACTACTTCATGATGTTGCCGATTTAAGGTAGGCAATGAGGTCCGTGCGCTCTCCCTTCTTTTTGATGCCGGCGAAGATCATCTTGGTTCCAGGAATGTACTTCTTGGGGTTCTCCAGGTACTCCATCAAGGTGCCCTCATCCCACACAATACCTGGGGAAGGACAGAGGATCGGTGATTAAAGCGGGATGAAAGAAATGCTACATCTGACCTCCAGGCTGGAGGGATAAGAGATGACGCATCAGTGGCCAAAGTTCCACCAAAAGGTAATCATTCAAAGTGTTTGATCTTTAAATAAACTGCTAAAGTTACTGGTTATGACACAATTACCCTCTGAAAACTAACAGTCAATTATGTATGCTTCATGCTTGTTGCATATCTAAAGATGTATTACTCAGACAATGATTCCTCCCACTTCACTTGATCTACATCCTGAAGGCGACGGTTATTCAGAGCCTCGTTTAACCACCAGTCGACTGACCTTTACTCTTGTTGGCGTCCGTGTACGAGAAGCCCTCGGCCTGCCCGGTCTTGCGTCCCAACAGACCCCAGAGGTTGGGGCCCACCTTGTGCTTGCCCCCCTGCTCTACTGTGTGGCACTGAGCACACTTCTGGACAAAAGCCTTCTTTCCCTTAGCGATGTCTCCCATAGTCAGCTGCAGAAAAGAGAACAAGTCAGGTAGTTATGACAGTGTGAAACATACTAAACACTAATGTGTGACTTCAGATCCATACATACTGTGGATCTACTAATCATAGCCCGTAGATATGGCAGGGGGCTCACTCACTGCACATGTCTGACCGGCACCATCTTGTGAAGGTTGCTTAAGGTGACAACTTTATTAATCTGCACCTGTAGCGACGCATTCTTCACCCTGCATGCAAACAAGTTATGACTTTCCCCTGCGTGCTGGCACCCTGCCGAGGTCATTATAGTGAAACGTGCACAGGAAACCGCTCCAAAACCAGCCTCCGCTCCCGTTACATCACTGTAAATATAGCGCCTCAGCTCGGGTTACATCACGAGAACAGATGCCAGTCTTCTGGAGTAAATACTGTTTGGTTTTAACAGTATCCCGCCATGACGCTCTACCTTTTACGTGTCCTTTTCGCTCCTGTCAAGGAGACCAACACACGCGCCAACGTGACAGATAACCAGTGTAATGACAAAATGTGTTCCCTTGTATTTCTTGTCCTCAAACCCGTGCACTCATCAGAATCAGCTTTATGGGCCATGTATGCGTACGGTTCACACATTGCTCTCAACGTACATACATAGAATATACAAATAAACAAGAAAAATATGAAAAACAAGGACATTAAAGACAACAAAGTAGAACAGAGAAACTAAGCGTAAACATTGAACTACTATGTACAATATAAATATATATCGAAGAATATATATAAACATAAAGAACAATGGATTTGGGATATTAGTGCAAATGGAGGTAATGGTGCAAATGGAGGTGCATAACTAGCTAATATACTTTCAATAAGCTCGACATCTGTTCACAATGGTACAGTGCATCGAATGCTGACATTTATCTTTAAACTGTACATGGTCCCTTTTAAATAAATAAAACACAATCAGTAGATGCTTCCAATATACAGCTATTAATACTGTTGTTAAGAAATAAAGACTTAAATATCACAGGAATAGACATTTATTTAAAAGGTGACTGTCTTCACGTGAACCGAGTTAACAGCGGCCTAGCATCCTTTCCTACAAGGACACACACACACACCCAAAGCAGCTTCCATAAGCAGAGCTGCTTATGTGGTATTAACGCACATATTATATTCTACACAGCGCACAGCCCACTGTATTACGGTAACGCTAGCTTGACCTGTGGCTACAATGATAGCCCCGGAGGATGTGTCCAGGTGTCAAGGATGCTTCAATGTCGACGTCTGAACATCCACCGCAGTGTTAGCTTAACACTTTGAACCGACTCCACGAGACATTAAGAACGAACTCGACTATACACCTATCGGACAATAACCAAATCTAACATTTAATTGTCGCATTACGCTTGAATAACAGGTTGATTTAACGTTACCCTTTTGGTTTCCGCATAAAGCGTAACCGAGCTATTCACCAACTTTAGCGCTAACGTTAGCAACGTTAACACTAAACCGTTAGCTTTGGGCTCTTTTCTTCTTCTCTTGTATCCTTTCTGTTGTGTTTGAATAATACAACCTCAAACCCGATATATATTTGATATAACTGCTCAATAAGTAACGTAGATAATTACCTTTGTATTAAAATATGCGGGGTTAAAATCACTCCGGTTCAGGTATAGAAGCTGCTTCTTCTCTCGGCCGGTTGAGCGGTTTGGTTTCTGGCGGACGTAAAGAAGGTCACTTCACTTTTAGAGGCACCGGCTTTTGACGTCAACGTCCAAATCACGTGCCGCGGGCGTTTAGATCCTGACGTCGCCGCCTTCAGTCCGGGCTGAGTCCCATTTCTACAAATACAGGTTTCCTTACCCAACTTCACATCTTTACACATTGATTTGAAAAATCGCTTTTGGGGACACAAAGCTCAAAATACACACTAATAAATCAGTCGTTTTTAAAATTTTAAATATGACGTTACAGATGGGTTGCTGTTCTCGTAGGAGACAAGACGAGGGAACAAGGACGTGATACATGTAGTTTTGACGCGTACAAGAGTCTTGTCGCATTTCCCAGCTTCCTTTTTTGAGCAAAAGGCACCTGCTGGAGTAGCCTTATAAGGAGATCCATAGCTTAAAAAAAAAATGTAGTCTGTACATTGATATACTGTCATTATGGACAGAGTGAAGTATCTATCAGTACATTTGAGCGATACATAACTTTTAGTTTGCCAATTATATTTGGGAACATGGGAAAATGTCCTCCTGTTTTGGTTCTCTATTAGATATTAAATGTTTTGGATATCAATGTTGCTGCTTTCAGATACAATTTAAGCTATTCTAGGGTGGGTCAATTATATTAAATATGAATAATCACTAATTAAGTCACGTAAAATAACCTGTAACTAACGTTTTAAAAGCGAGAAGAGACATTTCAACTAGTCAATACCACAATGAGAATAATAATAGTGTAATAGTGAAGTAACCGTTTATACACACAGCACCTTCACAATGAAAGTTATAAGTAGGACGTGAAATAGGGACAACATATGGGTAGGACATATGTTTAAATGAAACTAAAGGTGACCACTATGTCCTCAAGGGTAACAGCTGGAGTGAACACCTCAAATGCAACGTGACCTTTAGTGTACAAGCTGGTGTAAGAGTTCAGATTAGGTGGCAACCCAACACAAGCCTCTGACGCAATATCATCAGCTGACGACTGTGTTACATGTTTGAGTCAATGACGTAATAGATAGATATGTAGATAGATAGGTAGGTACTTTATTAATCCCGTACGGGGAAATCTTTTTTTATGGTACAGGTAAAGCAATGAAAATAAGATAGTAAAATGATTAAATATAAAAATGCACAATATATACAATAAAATATAATAATATTAAATTAATCAATTAAACAATAGTGGCTCAAAGAAAGCTCTCTGACCCAGATGGTTTGTGACCATAGTTTGTAACCACAATTTATCTTTGTTACTTAATATTTGCACCCGAGATTCTCGAATGATATCGCGAGAGTTCCAGCTGCAAGGCGAGTTATGTGCAGCATCCTTTAGTGCTGTTACAACTCCCACACAGTAGGTGGCGGCATTCTCTTTTGCTATCAGCTCTACCGATAGCTTCAGGGATATGGGAATTTAAACAATTACCTTACTACACTTTGCCAAGATATGAGTAAACTAACTCATTAAGCAACCAGTGCAGTTCAAAACTAAGTATGTACGAATATGGAGTCACGAATAAATAACGACAGTAGCCTTCTTTGGATCTCGGTCAACCTAGTTTTAACGTCACTGCTTTTCATTTGCGATTGCCACGTTTCGTAGTAGGAAGTTTCTGAGGCGCACTTGAAGGCAGCACCAACAGCTACTTTCAGCCGCACAGCTCAGCTAGAAAACAAAAAAAGCAAGATGGAGGAGTACCCCACAAACACCAACACCAACACGAAACAAACCGAAAACCTCGACGAACCACCTAACAGTCGGCTTTTCGTGGTCACAAGTCGGTCCATAACCGAGGATGAGCTCCGGGAAAGTTTCGCCGTTTACGGCGACGTCCACGGTGTTTGGGTCGTCAAAGACAAGCAGACAAAGGAGTCCAAAGGCATCGCTTATGTGAAATTCGCCAAGTCATCCCAGGCCTGCATGGCCATGGAGGACATGCACGGCAAAGTGCTGATGGAAGGGACAAAACCCGTCAAGGTAACAACGGTTAGGTCGCGAGAATCAACCGTTACCGTTAAGATTATGTCAGTTGAAACGGTTGACTTAACGTCTGGTCAGTAACGTAAAACAAACTGTCTAAAACTTTTTTTAATTTCGTTTTTAAAACATTTTGGCCAGTGGATACAAAATAGTTGGAAAAATGTAAATAACATTTAAGATAAACTATACTCGTGTGTTTTTATTTTATTTTTCATGACTCAAGCCTAGCGTCTGTTTTGTGACGCATTTTTTTAGTGAAACTGAATATTTGAGCCGATAGAAGATCGGTGATTGTCTTGTTAAAGAGTGGGCGTGGTTTGGGTTCAGCGCGAGGGAGAGACGAAAGGAAAACTTATATTTGTACATTTCCCGGAGTCATCTTTGCCATTATCCATGAACAATACTTTTTTTGAGAAGTTGAATCACCTTTTGGGCAAATTCAGTCGTACAGATCAAGCCATAAATCGTCATAATACATACATTGGAAGAATGAATGAGTAGTCTCAGTAACATCACAAAATCGTTGTTATAGAAATACATTTTTATGGGTAATTGTACATATTAAGTTGGAGCAGGAAGGTTTATTAGGTTGTAGTTGTCACGTGTTCTCTCTCTGGTTGGTTGTGTAGGTGTTCATCGCTCAGTCACGCTCTTCAACAAGACACCGAGACGTCGAGGATGAGGAGTTGACCAGGATCTTCGTCATGATCCCAAAATCTTTCTCGGAGGAGGACCTCAAGGACACGTTCAAAGTAACTTGTCCCGTTTCATCTTCCTTCACCACTGCTTATATGTAAAATAAGAACATGTTGGGGAAATTAGATGGAGATTTTTACGTTTGATGTTTATTCCTGTGCTTAGTTAAACTGACAGACTTCATGTCTTTTTGTATCTCATTTTATCTTGATTATAACAGTAACTTTTAATTTAAGGCTCTCTGAAATAGTAAAATAACCTAGAATATCGTCTATAACCGCCATCTCGTGCCACCTTATGTGATACGAGACGTTGAATAATGTGTCATCTGACATAACCAGTTCAGCGGGATGACTACAGATCTATTCATCCCTTGCTTTGTGTCTCTCTCGCTCGCTCTCTCTCTTCAGGAGTACGGTGATATTGAGTATTGTGTGATCATCAAGAATAAGTCCACAGGGGAAAGTAAAGGCCTGGGCTACGTCAGATATTACAAACCCTCCCAAGCTGCCGTCGCTATCGAGAACTGTGATAAAAGTAAGATGCAATCCAAAAATACATTAATTCATGTTACACAGTCAACATTTTTTGTCTCTTGAGAGCTGTTATTGATGATGACGGTGGTGTTATTAGCTTACAGGGCCATCCTGGCTGAACCCCGCACCAAGGCGCCAGCAACAGAAGACTACTCCGGGGGAATGTCCAGAGGCGATTACTCCGGTGGTGGCGGCGGCGGTGGTGGTGGTGGTGACTCCTCCAACCAATATGCCTTCCCTATGGGTACGCAGTTGTTTGACATCCGTATTCAGTATTTCTCGTAGTATTCATCGGGGTTAAGTTGTCAGTTCTAAGCCTATGATCACATTATTCCACGGATCTACAGGTGGCGGTAACGCGCCCAGAAACACAGCAAAGCAGCAGGGAAGAAGACCGCTAGCAAGTAATCATAGATTTAAACAATGTGGGCTACAAATTGACACTGTTGGGGAGCCCAAGAATGAATAACATGTCACAGCCACAATACAAATTCAAGTAGCTGATGAGTTCAGGTCCAAGTCAGTTATGAGTTATTTAGGGGGCTCATTGTGGCCACAGGGACATATGGGGTTTAACTAAATAAGGAAATATAACTTTCTTTATTAATACCGACGCACTGTCATTTACAAAGTCCTGTTCCCGGTGTGCTTCTGCAGCCGACCCTGGTAACTACCCGGCCATGGACTACCGCTCCACCAGCGGTGACTTCACGCGGTGCCTGATGATGTCGACGCGGGCCGCTCTGAGCCAGGAGCAGGTTTTCGCTCTCTTTGACATCATTCCTTGCATGGAATACTGTGAGCTGCAGAGAGACGCTTATGGAATGAGCAAAGGTGAGTGATGAACACAAAGTATGGGCTTTACTCACCTGGGAGCCATAATCCTGTACAGTGGTTCAAAAAGCAAAACTAAGGTGCCTCCCTGTGACTCAAGAACACAGTATCAGTTGTTGTTTATTTGCTTTCTGTAGGGCGACTACAATCAAGTGGTCTTTGATTAGTCCGTACCGTAACTTAAATACATTCTCCTGACTGGTCAAAAAGGGATTTTCTTGATTGTAATTTAAGTTCAAGACAAAAGATCTAATTGTTTTACTGTCATGTTGATGTCTTCTAGCTACTGTTATTCATTTTGATGACTCTAAACTTAACTCGTTCTGTTCCTCAGGTCATGCTCTGATTCAATCAAGTGGTCTTTGATTAGTCTGTACCGTAACTTAAATACATTCTCCTGACTGGTCAAAAAGGGATTTTCTTGATTGTAATTTAAGTTCAAGACAAAAGATCTAATTGTTTTACTGTCATGTTGATGTCTTCTAGCTACTGTTATTCATTTTGACGATTCTAAACTTAACTCGTTCTGTTCCTCAGGTCATGCTCTGATTCGCTACGCCAATCTTGGATCAGCAGTTTATGCCAAGGAGAAGCTGAATGGCTTTGAATATCCACCCGGCAACAGACTCTCAGTCAATTTTGTTGATGACGGAGAGGACCGCAGCAGGTACACACACACACACGCATGTATATACGTAATACACACAACAGCATACACTTACTGTGTGTCTGCAGAACAGTCCAAAGTTAAAGGAGGACTGCAGCATAAATGCTCTTTAAAATGAATGTCGTCATTTTATAATTGGAACCAAAATGCCACTGATGACGAACTGTAACCATCTCGACATGTCTTCTTGGTAACCTTCTATCTGTTGTCACATATTCATTGGTGGATGACTGTTTCTCTTCTGGGGCACAGCTGTCTTTATATCGTAAACAACTAGGTACGTAGCCTAAGAAGTAAAAGTTGTTTGCACCACACAGTGAGGCGTAGAGGACGTCAATCATTGTGTTCACAAAATGTTGTTCAAGAAGCAGCCGGGACCGTAAGCTGGTCTGGGTTGGTGTAGTTGCTAGTTTGCGACGCAAATGTTGAGTAAAAGTACACTAAAAGATTTTAAATGACCATAAAAATTATGTATTTTGGTTATACACTAACAACTTAATCAGTATAAACCAGTGAAGATCAGCTTGGATCAGACGTGCTCTTGTTGTTGTAGTCCTGTAGGTCGGATGGCCATGCAGTTTGTTGCTACTCAGATGATGTCTGCACCGTGGAACGGGCCGTCCTCCAGCCAATCAATGAAGCCTCCTGTAAGTGCATGAAGTCAATGCACTATTGCATCGGAGAACGCTGCAATTTGATACAGTTAGGTGTACAGAGTCTAAATGTTTAAGCTGAGTCACTCATCCTGGGTGTGTTTGTGGATGTCCTCCAGAGTTTCCCCATCTCCCCAATGCTCCGGATTCAGACCGACGTCAACCTGCCGCCTCTGAAGAAGCTCGCTCCGCCCGACAGCAAGACCAAGGAGCGCTTGTTCGTCGTGTTCAGTCCGTCCCCGTTGCCCCCGGATGTGCTGGAGGACGTTTACTGGTAGGTCTCTCACTCGTACAGCATACTTTATTTATAACAACACAACATTGTGTGAAATTATGCTCCAGACAATCGGCATTAACCAATGATTGGGTGTCCCTCTGTCTCTTTGCAGTCGATATGGCTCTCTTATTGAGGTCCATTTGGTTCCTGGAAGGAAGGTTGGATACATGAAGTATGCAGAGAAACAGGTGAGACTTTGAAATGTTTAAGAGTATAATGGTAGCATAGCAAGCAGGGATGGATAAATAGAGTCTTTGGGTGAGGAATAAACAGAAATAAAGATGGAGGGATGAATAGAGGCAGACAAATGGTTCACCCCGGTCTCTCCTCTCAGTGTGCGGATGACGCCATGGCAGCGCTCCACGGTCAGGTGGTCAACGGAGTGAAGATGAAGGTGATGCTGGCCGATCCTCCCAGAGAGGAATCTCACAAACGTCCTCGGAACTTCTAGGACCCACGTGACCCCCACCCCCCAAACGACTGGTAAGTTCTCTGCTGACAACTGAAGAATTGGGTACCAAAGTATTTCACTGTAAACGTATCCTTTTGTAACGCCTGGTGTTTGAACACTACACATACAGAGCAGAAAGGGCTATTCCTCTAATGTTACAGTGTAATATGCTTCAGATAGACATGATACATGAGCACTTCAATCAAAGTCTCATCTAGCAAATGAAATACTGTGTTGTTCACACACACACACACACACACACACACACACACACACACACACGCCTGTGAACACCTGTTTCTGATGAGTTGACTTGTTTCTGTCCCTGTGAATAACACTGCAGCTTCTTGTTCCCTAGGCGACTGTTGTCATGACACTGACACCTGACCCGACCCGACCGACCGATATCGAGACCGTCTCCCGACCACTGACCCGACCTTTGACACCTGTCTGACCAGTGACCTTGCTGTGACTCGCTGATAACAGTAAACAAGCTGCTGAAATGAGTCTGAATCATGTGTCGCCTGTGTAGTCTGAGGTGAGCGTTCTTTGTTTTGAGTTGCAGCTTAGTTCAGGTGATTGGCAGCATTTTTTGTCCTGAATAGATTTATGGTGGATCTGGAGTTGTTTTCCTCTTATGGTATACCCTGTAACCCCTCCCCTCCAGCTTAGTTCAAAGGTGTTAATCAGTCTGTCAACCTTTTTTTTTGTATCAATAAAAATCTTTTGACCACGTTCAGCCAATCTCGTCTCTTCTTCTGTAGCTGCGTGATGTTATAGCAGTTTAAGTTATAGTTTGATCATTTGTTTGAAAATATTCTATATATTTGTTTTACTTTGATTTATTGTGTGCTTGTTTTGCAAAATACAGTTTATTCTACAGTAGAGTGGTTTAACAACCCTAAAAGCCTTAAAATTGGAAATGTGTTGAACTACGCTGTCTCACCACTGGGCAACTCGCATCAGTGGCTTTGAATCACATCCAGGAGTAACTGCATCCTGGTTTGCAGAGGCGCCAAAATGTTTTACAAATCTTATTTTGAAGTTTATATTTTACTCTAATGGTACACAACCTGAAATAGTGCTGTGTTTCATCAAACTACCACAAACAGACTGGAGAGTACGTGTGTCAGTGCAAAATATAAAGTAAAATGAATCTGTTGTACTTGATGAACCATAACACGTTGATCTGGCCGTGGTTGGATATGTGTACATTTAAACCTGCAGTGATAGATTTATTTCATCATACAAGACGCACACGATGTACAGTAATCTTTTATTTGTTCAGGAGGCATCAGAACATTATTTACATTTCTGGGTTTCTGCTGGGGTTTTATTGTGGTCTGGTCAACGTATTAGAAGCTTGATCTGGATCCTTCAAAAAGTTGAATGAAATTTCCATAACAATTTTTCAAACTCTTATTTTGGTGTGAGAGCAGGTGAACAGATTCAGTTTCTTACAACAGAATCCCTCCTGTTCATTTCCCTACACTGTATAACTTCAGTACTCTCAAATATCCTACGATGTTTCTTTTATTGAAGTCCCACCATACACACGTAGTGCTTTCATTTTAATGTCTCACCCTGCAAATCATATTCACTATTTCACTGATTTCTTTTAGAAGTAACTTTCGAACTTATGTTGAGTTCGTCGAGCAACAAAAATCGGACAAAATTCTCTTAATGGTAAATTCCGACGAACCGTGTCGCCACGTGGAGCTGACCCCGGTGTGGAGATTTGGACATGTGGACACCCGACTGGAGAAAAAGCCGAGGACGTGGTGGGATGTGAGAGGAGGCGATATAGAAAACAGAAGGCGTCAAGAGACTGGGCAGTGATGTCATGAGATAATCAGGCTTTATTTACTGGAGTCTCTGAAAGTTAAAATCATTCAAACGTCTGGTCTCTTTGTTGTTTAGCTCCATGCAGCCTTCGGTCGGTCCTTTAGTCCGTCCCACCTCCCCCCCCCCCCCCCCCTCCTCACGGGCTCCCTCTCAGTCTTCCATCGCCAGTGTGTTGAGTTCCTCGTCAAGCTCCTCCAGATCTTCGCCCGTGAACAGGTTCTCATCCACCGGTACCTCCTCCTCATCTTCATCCTCTTCTTCATCATCGTCCTCTCCGCTTCCATCTGCTCCCGGAAGCCCGTTGGCCTCGGTGCCACCGCAAGCTCCGTTCAGCTGCTCCTCTGTGGAGGGGCAGAGAAAGATATCTTTAATTATGCTCGTTTGTTATTTGAGTAAAAAGCACAAATTGAACAGAATGTCGTTACAAATAGTCCTTTTTTTCTTTCTTACCATTGACTGTTACCGTCGGCCGAGTCTTATTCCTCGCGGTGAAGCGGTCCGTGGATGCTATGGAGCCTGTGTTGTCGACCTCTTGTGGAACAAAACGGGATAGGTCTATGTCCTGGAACTCTGTACAATCGACCTGCAATAAAACATTGGAAATAAGGTTTCAACAGGAGCTTGATGCAGGAAAGCAGTTAAAAAAACAAACTTGTGGAGAAGCGAGGCAACGCTGAGGCGGTTGAATAAATAGTGACCATGCTATTTATCTACTTTGTGTAAAATAACACTGAATGTTAAGTCATGAGAGTTGGTAATACACAGTGACAAGGAGCCATTTTGCCGCTGGACGTTTCTTTTGTTAATAATTTGTCTTAATAAGGTAACATCTGTAATAAGCTCCATAAGGATTTCTGCAGTTTTTCAGGGAGTCATTCATTTAAAAACCAGGAAATGAACTCAGGGACAAAAGGCAAACCCGTGTTCAATCAAGTTAAGATGAATTAAAGAGAAACATTCCCTTGTTGCCTACAACCCATTTCACAGCCTGAACCTACGACGGGGGAAAGAAGAGCACAACAGGTGCAGACGATTAGCAGGCTGATTATCTGCTGTGTGAACAGGCGGTCTGGGGACCGCAGCAAACACTGCACCACCCGTAATGCTGCGTTCACACCAAACGCCGCAAAATCGCGTCCAACGCCGGAGAGGGGGCGTGGTTTATCGACTGGAAGCCGTTCACCTGGCCGTCATTTCTTTCCGCTATCAACCGTGAAAGGAATAAGGACAATTGCTGCTTTGTACGTGTTGTGGAAGTCCCTCAAACATCGGAATGCCAAACGCCGTCATGTCTGGTTCATAATATTGTTCAGAGGAGCTCCGTGGATTTCATCGAGCTGTATTCACTGTGTCTAGCAAGCCACCGGTCGCTGTTTACTACAGCTGTAGGAACACAACATAAACTGATTTGGCTGTGATTCAACGGAAAATAAACCGACAAAAAGGGACTCAGAAATAACTACGTAATGATGCCGATTTGTAGGCTACTTGTCTTCTCAATGGAGCTGTGATGGATCGGTGCTAGGCTATGCTAACATCGTAGCAGCTCCACCAGCACTCAATAACGCCATGTAGACGTAAATACGGCAGCGTCTATTCATTGTTTGTACCGTATGGTTGACACACACACATAGTTTGGTCCGGTCTCTGTTGATATGAGGTATCGTAGAGCTCTGGGTGAACACAGACGGCCACAGGATTTATTTCCTGATTCAACAGCGGCAGGAAGTCAGTGACGCGAAGTCAGTGACGCGCCAGTCTCATCGCGTCTGTGCATAGACTTTGTATGTAATCTCGACGCGCGTCAAAAAATTGACGCGTCCGGTGTGAACGCACCTTAAGAAAGATTCTTAATAATTGCTAATGGATGAGGCAGAATTGTGTTGTGAAAATGTGGCCAAGTGTCTCATCTCTGAGACGTAGAAACTGTGGAGTGTGTGTTTCCCCCACATGACCGAGAAGATACCAGTGCAGGTTATTGTGCTGGGACGTCTCACTTGGAGCACAAACCATACGAAGCCAAACTAAATAAGCGTCGACTCGACTGCCTGAACTTTTTCTGTGTGACTTCGTTACCCTTTCCTCGTCGTCTTCTTCGTCGTCGTCGCTGACGTACTGAGTGTCTGCGGCTTCGTCGTCGTCCTCGTCGATCAAATCCGGTCGGAACTCGAACACCTCACGGCCGCTCACCTACAGATACGTGAGATTTACATTTAATCCTAAAGTACACTCATGAACTGACCACAGACAACTTAAACCCAGACTCACCACTAGCGATTTCCCCGACTTAAAGTCAGCCTTCTTCCTCTCCATCTCCACCATGGCTTTGTCGATCTGTTAATCAAACAGCACACACAGAGAGAAACGTAAGAGACGTCACACTAAACCTTCCTGCTGTCGCCCGGACAAACTGATGTTAATGTCAAAAAAGATTCAACTTGTTCCAACCTTGTCCTGCCGTTTCCTCTTCTTCCAAGCCAGGAAAGTGTCCAGAGTGATCCGAGTCACGTTGACACCCAGAGCTGCTCGCTGCAGAGAGACAGAGAGGACAGACAGACGTCAGGACAAGGAGAGACAGACGTCAGGACGAGGAGAAGAGCGACAGACGTCAGGACGAGGAGAGTAGAGACAGACGTCAGGACGAGGAGAGACAGACAGACGTCAGGACGAGGAGAGACAGACAGACGTCAGGACGAGGAGAGACAGACAGACGTCAGGACGAGGAGAGACAGACAGACGTCAGGACGAGGAGAGACAGACAGACGTCAGGACGAGGAGAGACAGACAGACGTCAGGACGAGGAGAGACAGACAGACGTCAGGACGAGGAGAGACAGACAGACGTCAGGACGAGGAGAGACAGACAGACGTCAGGACGAGGATAGACAGACATCAGGACGAGGAGAGACAGACATCAGGACGAGGAGAGACAGACAGACGTCAGGACGAGGAGAGACAGACAGACGTCAGGACGAGGAGAGACAGACAGACGTCAGGACGAGGAGAGACAGACAGACGTCAGGACGAGGAGAGAGAGACAGACGTCAGGACGAGGAGACAGACAGACGTCAGGACGAGGAGAGACAGACAGACGTCAGGACGAGGAGAGACAGACAGACGTCAGGACGAGGAGACAGACAGACGTCAGGACGAGGAGACAGACAGACGTCAGGACGAGGAGACAGACAGACGTCAGGACGAGGAGACAGACAGACGTCAGGACGAGGAGACAGACAGACGTCAGGACGAGGAGACAGACAGACGTCAGGACGAGGAGACAGACAGACGTCAGGACGAGGAGACAGACAGACGTCAGGACGAGGAGAGACAGACAGACGTCAGGACGAGGAGAGACAGACAGACGTCAGGACGAGGAGAGACAGACAGACGTCAGGATGAGGCGAGACAGACAGGACGAGGACAGTGAGACACGTCCAGGGTAACGTGAGTATTTAAAGATCTGGGGTTATTTATGTGTCGTGTTTGACCAGTGATCGTTCTCGTGGTCTTTCTGGATAGACTGCCGTTTCATTTAGCTCATCTTAAGATGGTTTCACTGTATTTCATTGTTTATATTTAATGTGTACACGTGAAGCTCTTTGTAACGTTTTTTTAAAGGTACAATAGCAATAAAGTTTACTTCATAATTACCAGTAGTAATGGTAGTACAGCTAATGTCTGAATGCTAAGCTAACCACCACTGACTTGTTAACACATCTGATTTGTTCGAGGTATTGACCCTAAACACCACTACTAGCTCCTGTCTCCAGCAGAGACGTTCTCATCCCTCCATCCTCACCTCGTTTTCTATCAGCTCCTCCAGCGAGATCTTCTCCTCCTCTTTCTCCTCCTTCTTGTCCGTCTTCAGCACGAAGCCGGGCGGCAGAGCGTGCCGGTACATGCAGACGTCGCCCCCCGATGGACACGCCCAGAACCATCCGTACTTGTTGTTCTCTATGGCGTCCAGGAAGTGCTTACACACCTGCAGACGACACCACGGGGCAGAAGTCACACAGAGAGGCCGGCGTTTGTGGTACGAGTAAAGTTTAGGCGTCTGTATTTTTAGAAAACAATTGGTCATATGATCAAATGGCAATGCAGTTCCCCTCCATTCATCTTCCTCTTTCCCTGTCTTCATCTACTGTTCTTTTTTTTATCATCATCCGTTCTGATGATGAAAAAAAAGAACAGTAGATGAAGACAGGGAAAGAGACTTACAATTTGCGTTTTGGCTTTCTTCTGCTCCGCCTCTCCGTGTTTCTTGGCGATCACCTCCTCCAGCTTCTTCTCATCCCAGTTCTCCATCGTGTCTAAACCTGAAACCACAAGTAATTTAAGCACAAGTCATGAAGCCTTTTTCAATAAAACCTAGTAAGTCACTCTCTGGAAGAAGACCAATACATACACATCGATTCATTACGTCACGGCCAGTGTTTTTAGTGATTAAGATATGGAGACAGATTTTCAAGTGGCTATAAAGTTCCGGGTGTTTATCTCTACCTCTCTGACACTTCATACAACAAATGACTTTTGAGAAGGAACAGTGACATGTCACTGTAATGTTAAATAACAAGCCATCCCACAAACTTTGTACTAGACTGACAACTTATTTAAGCTTTATCGCAGCCATTTAGGGACGATTATATCAAACATTACTAGAAACGAACCTTTATCCAGCTCTTCGTCTCTCTTGTCCACGTAGAGGCTCCTCTTCTCACCTTTCCTCTCCATCGTCAAGTCATGGCTGAACTTGCACCTGTCCCCTTTAGTGCACTGGCCCTGCTTAAAGAAGGCACACAGCACCGACTTTGGATCGACGCCTGCGGAAAGCAGAGAAGATCGATTAGTATCTAAAATATATAATCAGAGTTAAAGTTCAGTCTTCTGTCACTTTCACAGCATCGTCGTTTACCTTTGGCGACTTTCTGAGCAGCGACTATGGGTTTAAACAGCTCGTTGAGTTCGTCCAGCTCCTTCTTCTTGTCAGTCTTCTTATTGGCTTTATCTCCCTCACCCTGACACACACACACACACACACACACACACACACACACACACACACACACACACACACACACACACACACAGTAGATATATTTCAAAATGATCTCATCAATGGGACAGTTTCACAGCTGACATCTAAAATGATATGGCATCAGGAGAAAAGAGGCAGAGTGAGAAACAGGGAGACGAGAATGTTTGACACGGTCACAGATATGAAGGGATAGAAGAAGAAATAAAACAGATAGTAAGAAGAAGAAGAAAAATTTCCTCCTGACCGGTCTGGCACTTAGCGGTTTGACTTGCTGAGTAACGTTCTTGATGAATTTCTGCTGCTTCCCTCCTTTCTTGTTCTTCAAGCCAAATGTCTTGTCCTGGAAAATAAAAACATAAAAAACTAAATATTACAACTATTAATATCATCCCTGAAGCAAGCAGTTGTTTTCCGTTAGTACAAAACCCACAAAATGCAAAGGATGTAGCAGCACCGAACTTAAACCGTCTACACTTTTTAGATGTTTTAGAAGCATCTGTAAGTCTTTGTGCATCTAGGTTTCTCGATATCGCTCTACCCACAATCCTCTCTGATTTCCACAGATTATGAATATAAAGTTTCATTGTTAAAAGACAGTTGACACCAAAATCAGCAATACTATAAACAAATTA
This sequence comes from Melanostigma gelatinosum, assembly GCF_949748355.1. NCBI lineage: Eukaryota > Metazoa > Chordata > Actinopteri > Perciformes > Zoarcidae > Melanostigma > Melanostigma gelatinosum. The sequence goes on from NC_136645.1 coordinate 3,506,312, forward strand.
CATCAATAAATATATACATTTCTGTCATTTTGAGGTCAAAACGGCTCTGGTATTTCCAGGAAAAGTTGGCCATTGTAGTTGTTAAACAAACATGACTCAAACAGAGGTGACTAGTGTGTTAGACTGACATGTTAGTGGAGCCCACGTTAGTTCTCAATAGTTGCTGGACAACAAAGGAGGTATGTGGCACAAAGACTGAGCTACATACACACACAATACTTAATAACAGATTATGTTCGTTTTTATGGGATTTGTAGGCAATCAACTCTCCCCCTTTAACCATCTGACCACAGATATAGCATCCAGTGCTCATACACAGTACCTGTTGTGTAATTAGACAGGTGATAAATAGACTTGTGGCACCTGAAATCCCCTAAAATCAAACTCAACGACACGTGACATTAACACGTAGCAGCAGCACAATCTGTGACTGTTACAGCAGCTAAAAGTCGGCTAACGCTGACAAGCCAGTACGGAAACGCAGAGAGATATCGGACACTACTTTATAGTCAGGGCTGCGACATCGACACTCACATGTGACAACACACGAGTTTAGTTTTAAAAAAATACAAACTTTTCACCAGTTTTAGCTCAAATGTGGCCCCTCGTCTTATGTCCTGTGAGGCCGAGCAGCAGGCCCATCGGACCGCACTACGATCCTCGCTCATGGAACGTTATATAAGTGGTATATATACTACACATACATATATGTATATTATATGGTGATTATAGTTATTGTTGGGGCAACTTAAATTAATCATAACAACTAACGAACAGTTGGAAACCGCTGACAACTGTCAAGAGGCCGGTGTAACTTTACCAGCTACTTGCGTTAGCTTCGGTTAGCATGCTCAAGCTAACTCGTGTTATCTTCCCTTTACCTCAATTATCTTTTCCTTCTTCTTCTCTTGGGTTTTTTTACCGGCCGCCGGCTGGACGGGTTTCTTCGGAGGCATGTTGGCTCTCGGTTGTAGCTGTGTTACAAAACGCGATTATCCGTGTGGTATTTATTTTAAACGGGGGTGTTTCAGCTCCACATTTACCCGGTTGATGCTAGCGCAGCACAGCAGCGGCGTCTATAGGCCACATGTGTGTGTTGATGTTCTGTGGCGTCATCACGCACCGTGAGAGGCATGATGGGAACTGTAGTCCACAGGGGAAAACACGGACTCTATCCATGCTGCTATCCAAAACCTTCTATAGTAGAATAATACAAGTTATGTTGTTGAATTATATCATTGATGCATTGATTTAACTTTTTACTCCAACGTGGTAAAGGTGGTGATTATCTTTTAATGTGTATATATGTACTGTTAAATAGCTTTATGCATTAATCCACTGCAACAATTAAGTCGTATCTGTATCCATAATAATACATCCTTGTTCATTTACTGGTAATATTTTGTAATAGGAATCTGAATCTGCAAAGTAACTTTTAATAAAAATGATCAGATAAATGTAGTGTCGTTAAAAAGTACAATATTTGCCTCTGAAATGAATGAGTATAAAGTAGCTGAAGTACCTTCAAATTACACTTAAGTACAGGGCTTGAGTACATATACGTAGTTACTCTCCTTTATAACAAAATAAAAATGTTCCTCTTGAAGTATAGGCACCAGGAAAACCCTGATTAATTCAGAATTTAAGTTCTATACCCACCGTACATATTTTAAAAATGTGTATACATTTTATATTCCCAAAGCTAAGACAGTATTGATATTTCTTCAGTTACCGAGCTGCTTTTTATTCTATTTAGTTTGATTTTGCCGCATTTTGTTACCTTTTTAATCTGTAACCAGGTAAAAGTGGAATGTCGGTGTGTTTGAGATATAAATGGCTATGACAGATAACATAAATAAGCCAATAATACTGTCACACAGATCAAAAGATCTATAGATATACGAGACTAAAATCTGGTATGTTCCTTTATAGTATTATAATTAAGTGGGCTGTATAGGAGAGATCATGTATATGACTGATGTACAAGAAAAGGATCTCCAATATTATGTATTTTTATTTATAATACATTTTGTGAACTCCTGCACTGGGGTTTCACTCAGGGTCCACTTTCATTTTATTGCAGTGTTAGTATTTGACCACCAGGTGTCAGTGTTGCAGCATCTGCCAGTTGAGGTGAGAAGTATAAGAGAGGTACTGACTAGTGTAGTGGTCAAGCAGTACAACCAAAACCCTTACATATATTCTTAGAGAGCACAGCATTGATGTGGAAACGAGAAGAAGAAGACATTTAGTCCGTAGAAGTAACTGGCTGATTGTCTGTTTTAGTATCATGGAATTTTGACTCAGCAGATTTAGTTTTGAAGAAGCATTAGGGAGTTATGAGTATCTTAATTTCTTGAAATGCAGTCAGAAGTGGTAAGATGATAAAATGACTACGTTTCATGAAGATTGTACTTTGCGTTAACAAGTAATAGTTAATTTTTTTAAATTCACCCGTATAGCAATTAGAACTGATTGACCCGCAGCCCCCAAATGATCAGGACGAGCAAAAATGTTGTGGCTCGAGCGCAGAGAGGCAGAACGCTCGGAAGCTGCAGATAACTGGATGAATTATTTAGGAGGAGTTTACACACAAATACAAATATGTTGCAGAACCCTGTGTGGCAGAAACTTAATGTTCCAGAGTGAGAAAAGGGTGAAATGAATAGAAACCATGAGTGGTGTACAAATAGTACACAAAAAGCATAAAATGGAAAAAAAAAGGTTGTTAATGAGCCACCATCTGGCCAGTGGACATAAGACAGTTTTATTAGCATTTTGCTTCTATTTAACAGTTTGATTGTACAGGTTGCTGGTCAATTAAGACACCCCTGGTATGACTTTTACTGCCTGGATGAAATTGTAGACCAATCAGGAAACCTTGGCTGTGGAGGTTGTGTGGTCTCTAAGCTCAAAGGGCTTCAGAGGGGGTAATTAGGGGGAAGAAGAAGAAGAAGAAGAAGAAGAAGAAGAAGAAGAAGAAGAAGAAGAAGAAGAAGAAGAAGAAGAAGAAGAAGAAGAAGAAGAAGAAGAAGAAGAAGAAGAAGAAGAAGAAGAAGAAGAAGAAGAAGAAGAAGAAGAAGAAGAAGAAGAAGAAGAAGAAGAAGAAGAAGAAGAAGAAGAAGAAGAAGAAGAAGAAGAAGAAGAAGAAGAAGAAGAAGAAGAAGAAGAAGAAGAAGAAGAAGAAGAAGAAGAAGAAGAAGAAGAAGAAGAAGAAGAAGAAGAAGTGAGATTGTGTCATGGCTGCAGGGCAGAGAGCCAAACCAGCAGCGGCTCCTGATTCTAATTAATTTTCACTTAAGTTACTAATGTGATTTCATTTGGCACATTTGACATGTGTGGCCTTCATCCACATCCTGTCTTAGGTCACTGTTTAGGATGTGTGTGTGTGTGTGTGTGTGTGTGTGTGTGTGTGTGTGTGTGTGTGTGTGTGTGTGTGTGTGTGTGTGTGTGTGTGTGTGTGTGTGGGGTCACATGCTTGCTGCTCCTATGGGCTCTCGTTTGCTCTCGTGTGTTTTAATGAGCCCCGTTTTTTATTTTTTCGAGGGTAAGGGACAACATTTACTCAGTTTGGGGCCCACATAATGACAGTACTAGTAGAGCGCTTTAATGAGTCCCAGAGTGAGACAATGAATTTATTCTTGCAGCATCCATGGCTGCAAACGTGTCACCGAGCAATGTGTTAGCATCCTCTCTGCTCGCATGCTCTGATGCAATTTAATCGCATGTGAAAATATGTATTTGTAACACGTTTTGTCATGCAGGGCGCCCTTTACACCTTGCAGCTCACTTAGCTGGCAAATGCATGCGTGCATTTCTGATGACCTGCATTGACACAGCTCCTGAGTGCATGGCTAAAGGCTAGATTTAGCCATGCACTTGACAACAGAGGTGGGCTTTATTGCCTCTAGCAAACTTTCTCTGTCCTACACTCATTCTCTCCCTCTTCCTGTAAGGATCTGTGTGTGTGTGTGTGTGTGTGTGTGTGTGTGTGTGTGTGTGTGTGTGTGTGTGTGTGTGTGTGTGTGTGTGTGTGTGTGTGTGAGAGAGAGAGAGCAGTCTAATAAATCACTACATCTGCTACAAGACCATTTTTCTCCATAACCGCCTTCTTCATATTCATACAAACATCGATCTTTTTCTGCAGAGGGCATGCATGTTATGTACACACACACACGCACAAACACCAGCACACACATGACTGCACATGGAATCCACTGACTGCCTGCAGATGGAAAGAAAACATCTCCCGCCTAATTAGGAAAGCACAGCAGTTGATCTTCCTGTGGCATCTGAGAAAACTTGACACAGCCCAATCCCAGCCCAATTCCTTTTTTCCAAGGAAATAATCGAAAGCGTCCCGGCATGGCGTCCTCCTGCTTCCAAGGACAAACTGCAGCACCTTGTCTGCACCGCCGACTGCTGAGCAGGTCGGCTGTCAGCTGCTCCCCATCGAGGAGCTGCATGACACTGGGGGCTGAAAAAGGGCGGGAAAAGATTGGCTCCAACCAGGCCCACCCAGGCAACTGTATACCTGCAAAAAAGAGTGATGCTGCGTAAAGACCCAGACCTCCAATCGCCTCACCGTCTCTCTCCCGGCCCACCGCTGAGATCTCATCAGTCTGCGATGCTCCTCGCAATTCATTTGTGCCGAAAATTTGTGTGGAAATGCCTCGTCTACATTTACTTTAGATGATTTTACTACATCCACCACGATGACTCCTACGGCCCCAAGAGAGCTGGTGTGAACCTGTTTTATTTAGCTTTGTTTTTTTTATGGTCAGGTAATGAGCGATGAGTGTAGTGATACAGCAAGAGAGCACGCTTTTCTTGTTTCTTTCATCCTAGAAGAGGGAGAATCGTATCCTTTTACTGATCACGCTTCTTGTCTGCTGGATGCATTGTACTCCGCTCCCTCGGGGCTACTGTAGGTGGAGAGATTGCGGTGTATTCCTCCTGTCTTGCTGGATTCCTTTCTCCTCGTGTGCAAAATGAAGTTTTGAATGGAGCGCTTTGCTCGATAATCCTGAGGGACTGACACCAAAACAGGATGTTTCGCCTACTGTTGATGTTTTCTGATGACTGACAGATCTTGTGCTGCATTTGTAGTCTTTTTATATCTATATATACCATAGCTGCACTGGAAATATCTCATATATATCCACAGTTATCCACAGAGAAACAGAGCGACAACAATACGACTTCAAGATGTTTTCCAGTTGCTATTTTTAAACCATGTTAAACTGTTTTCAGGAGGACTTTTCCTTTAACAAGCTGCCCCATTATTCACTTACTGCGAAAGAAAATGTCTAGACTCCCTCTCACAACTGCATTGAGCTGTTTGTAAACCTTATTACTGTCATTCATACGTCACCAATTCATTTTGGTGGATGCGCCGGCACCACCGTTTTTTTATTATAGTATATTCCGCAATTGACTCCCTGCAGGTTGTTTGTTTTATCCGCATAAAACTGTTGGTTGTTTTATTATGATTTTACTACTTTTATATTCCTACCACGCCTTTTTATTGTGTTTCTATTTCATTATTTTATTGTTAACTCCATCTGCAATCCATATTCATCTCATGGGACAATAAAGATTGAATTGAACTGCACACAGTCACTCAGGGAGGAATGAATTGCGATGGTACACCGGCAGATAACTGGAACCGATGGGAACATTGATGAGTAAGGTCATAACGTAAGAGTTGTAAGGAAAACAATCTCACTCCAAGGTTTCGGTTTGGTAACGTCTGGGCTTTTGAACACATCATATGATCTTGAATAAACAATGAGGAGTCCTTGAAGTGCTCAGGAAAAAGTCAAAATTTGAATTGGTCAAGCTCCATCTGCTGATGAAGATCATGTAATGTGACCGAAAGCTCCAGAACCACTACGAAATGGAGTAAATCATACAACAGTCAGAATTAACATGTTGAGCCTGCTTTTTACATTGATGTAATCAGTCACCACAAGCAGGCATTCGAAGTCGGCACAAGCATGTGAGGGTTTGCGTGCTGAACTGAAATGGACTAGAAATCATGTCCACTGGTACAAACTGTTCCCATTTGGAATAACAGCCAGACCAATCAGAGCTAGGAGGCGGGATCTATAGAACAGGTACATCATCTTCCCCAGCATTCAACGCAGCTGTACATGTTGTAAGTCTCCTGAAGATCATCATACAGGCAAAAGCTCCAGCACAGAGACTAACTGGAGCTAAACGTGCTGTTTCCAAGGATGAGAATAAACTTTGAACCGAGTCTGTGAAGTGCTCGGGGAAAAATGTCTCGAATCCCACGACAGCTGTTAAAGATCACGTGACAGACAGACGGACAGAATGAACTCTTCTCAGATCAAATTGAATAAATAAAAAGATTTGCTCTCTGCTCTCACAGCGTCCGTGTCGACTGAAAATAACCGGACGGACCACACAGTCGGTCACATGGATCAGGGCAAAATAACGAACAGGAAACCTCAAAATAAACACGTCAGACTGAATAATGAAGTGAAAACAAAATGGCAAGTCTGAATATCAGCCAACAAAAGTATGATTAATACAATTAACATGTGATTGTATTCTTATTATTTGATCAGCCTGTAGTCTGCACTATAAGAATCTCTTCCAGATGATATTATGTGTGACGGATAACTCTTCACATTAAAAATGCATACGTTGAATGCAGCCCTCCTTCATTATTGATACCAGAAAGACACATAGTCAGGGATCATGAACCAACAACTTCTGAGCGCCTCCGTTTTGCTGATGGATTTGGCAAATGAAGTGTTGCCGCAGTAAGAACGGAGAATGTGACATAATTGTCTTTACACTTGTGTGATTCAAATCTCAGAGTGTTCATAAACAGTGTATATTATATATATTATGAGCCCACAGATGAGGATGAAGCTCTGCACTGTTGGAGTTAAGAGTCGTGTCACGTTTGCTCTGCAAATTGTTACGATTTAAGGACTTAATAAACTATGTTTCTGAAATATTAACAGATGAATTTCAGACGGTAAAGACAAATTTATCGCGGCTTGAAATGAAACCTGTAAATCAGTTTCAGGTCCATGACTGAGGCTCTTGTTATTGCCAATAAAACAATACAGATGAACATGCACCTGCTGTCATTCACAGCTTGTGGGAGCCCTGCGGGCATGCCTGCAGTTTCATACGCCTTTTGGCTTTTATTAAGGGAACACGGAAAATAATTTACACACATAAACTGTTCTCTCAAACTTTGAATAAATAAAGGGAATGGTCCTTTTGTGAAGTGCAGTCGCGTCCTGTGTGTGTGAACGGCGGCGGAGCTCAACTCAAACTGTTTTGATTAGAGTTGAAATGAACTCTGCGCGTGAATGATCTGAGCGTTTCAGTTAACATTTGCAATCAGCTAAATGGCTCAATTTAGAACAACTGAAATAAACCTAATAATTAATTTGGAAGCGTTTTTTTGAAAAAAGACAACGCCGAAAGACTATAATTGTGAGAGTGGAGAAGAAGTAAATGATTAATCTGAGCAGGAGTGGAAGGAGCTTCATGTTGAATGGAAGCAAGTGATTCATTCAGAGGAGTCAGTTCGAAATGACTCTGAGCCAGTTTCATCCTGAAGTTAAAAATAGACTTTCTGTGGTTGAAGAAGATCACACACACACACACGCACACACACACACACACACACACACACACACACACACACACACACACACACACACACACACACACACACACACGCACATACACTTGCATGCATGTTGGTATTCTGTCACCAATGCATGTGCACACACACATGAAGAAGAAGAAGAAGAAGAAGATGCACAAACAGGGATGCAGGGACCTAAAACTCCACAATTACATTTTTTAGATTTTCAAAAAACCCTCTAAAAAGTACACACACACACACACACACACACACACACACACAGACTGTGTCACACTTTCTGTCACCAGCTCTCTTCTCTGTTCTTCACTTGCTGACACACAAATACACACACACATGTTCTCTGACACCGCCTCACACACACAGACACACACACACACACACACACACACACACACTCACACACTCTCTCTCGCACTCTTGCTCATGAATTAAAGAGCAGAGCTGGTCCAGGGGGAAGAAATTATTCAGGCAGATCTGCTCTCTGACAGAGGAGTGGGAGGGAGGGAGCAGAGAAGAGGAGAGGAGAGGAAAGGAGAGGAGAGGAGAGGAGAGGAAAGGAGAGGAGAGGAGAGGGATGAGGGGAGGAAGGTGGACGGAAGGGGAGGAGAAGATGGGAGGGAAAAAAGAAGAGAGCGAAAAGAGGGGGGGGGGCGAGAAAAAGCCTGTTAATCAGGAATGAATTGATTTGACATAGAGAGAGGATCAAACTCCCAATGGGGCACGCTGTGTGTGTGTGTGTGTGTGTGTGTGTGTGTGTGTGTGTGTACTTCTTCATCGATTGTGTGAGTGTAATGGATGTGGGAATGTATCAATATCTTTCAAGTGCACATGTGTTCACAGTGTGTATCCATGTGTGCGTGTGTGTGTGTGTGTGTGTGTGTGTCGACGCCACTTTCATGTTATTGGATGACAAGCTTCTCGTCACATGTTGCAGTGAAAAAGGTGATGAAAGAGGGTTGTTTTCTGTCTGAGCTCCCTGATGGGGTGAACATTTGAAGCAGACTTATAAACCTGCTGAAAATCCATCTAAAAGTCTTGTGTTTATCAAAGCTAACTTTGCTACAACTTCTGTGCACATAACACACACACACACACATACACACACACTCTCGACACTTACTTGAGTCCTCAGCAACACCAATGAAAACGGTTTTCCTGTGAAAACGTGTAAAGGAAATGAACCCCAAGGCTCATAATGACTCGTTTAGGACTTGAAACACAAGGCTTAGATTTAGACTTGGACTTGACGCTCTGTCTCACTCCTCATAACACATTTCATTCCTGTGATGATTGCGATCCACCTTGTGATGAATACTAACACACATTGACACACAGAATGGTGAAAGTGTTCAGATAATTTACCTAAACGTAGAAATAGTCCCTACAAGTGATGCATTTGAAATACTGGAAGTAAAGGCAGAAAAAAAATCGAACGACTTATACTGTTTGGTAATTCAATCAACAATAATGTATCATACTTTATAATGTATCATACTTCATGTATGTGGAATTTAGTACCTAAACACACAGGTGTTTTTATTCATGTTGCCTCTCAGGAAGAGTGCAGCAGGCTTTTCTGGTTATTCTGACCCACGAGTCTCTGCACAGCAAATATATGAGCAAGAGGGTTTATGGTTCAATGTGCAATGGCCTGACGATATAATACGTCCCAAGTGAATGCATACTGCATGCAACAGCAAGTACTTTGTACGGGCAACAGCAGTATGCAGTAAAAGGGGAAAAGAAAAAAGTATAGCCGGCCCATTAAGGGATGTAAGCAGTTGCTTAAGGCCGACGGACAAACCAAATAACAAAATTAATATGTGACTTGTAAAAACTTCTTTTAGAGCCGTTTCTGTGATACGTTTGAAAAAAAAAAAAAAAATAATAATTTTTTTTATATATATTTTTTAAAACCTTTATTTCACCAGGTAGTCCCATTGAGATTAAAAATCTCTTTTGCAAGATGTAAGCAAGATGTAAGTAACAATACTACATAACATTAAGGAGCAGTTTTTGTTTTGTATGCTTATGTGTTGCTAGGAAGACACCCCAGAAGATGGGTCACTCAGGTATAGTTCCATCATTGTTCAAAGTCAAAGAATAACTTCATGATGTTAGTTGTAATGAATAAATATATTTTAAAATCAAGTACATTTCTCTGCATTTATAGTTTTCTACTGTACCGAAACGTACCGAACCGTGGATTTTGTGAACCGTTACACCCATAATATTATGTTTGTTTGTGTGTATGTGACTCACTTTATCTTTTTATATATATATATATATATATATATATATATATATATATATATATATATATATATGTGTGTGTGTATGTATTCAACTTATATATATGCATATGTATATTCAATTTATATGAGCTGTGAAACAGCGCCCCTCTGGACTGTAACCGCAGGTACATGTTAGTCTACCTGTGTGGTGAAACAGGGTACTGCTCCGCTAACGTCCAGGTGGAGTGGAGACTAACTGAGGGAAGCCAGGTGCCGTTTGAAAGTCTTTGATTAGGTAATTAAATACTATCGAACAGTCGGGACTCTGTAAAAGATATTGTGAAGTGAACTTTGAAGTCAAATAAAACAAACACGGGATAGTTAACGTCAGTTGCCATGTGTAGTGAGCTAGGTGGACACGAGGACTTGGGAATGTCATGACGTGATATTCACCACTTCACCTGCATGAAGAAAGGCCTTCAGCGTCTGATAAAGTGAGTCACAAACACTGTCTGTCTCTCTTGGCTCTACTTTTGTCTTTTTAAACGTGGATGTGCAGATTTAACTGTTCGCTGTTTATCTAATTGTGCCTTTAATGGCTTCAGTCACCTGTTGACCGTGTGCTTTGAGACATTGTAGTGCAGAAGGTCTGCTGGATGCTCGTGACAATGTTGCTTTAATTTAATGTGATAATACTTTGGTCTCTATGTTTTGTACTTTAACCGTACAGATAAGAGTGTAAGTCATGTATTTGATAAATATGCACTGACATTTGAATGTTGTCCCTTTTTCAAAATAAAACTCCAATCTTATTTGTATCTAATAACAAATATGTTTAGCTATCCAAAATCTGTAATGGTCCATCTCAGGCTATTTTATTAATATTTAAAAAAAAAAAGGTTCATATGAGTAACAGGATTGAACGTTTGAAATATTGAGCACAACATTAGTAAATACTTTAAATGTAGTAGCCACATGGCATCAATGCTAATGGCACAAGAACACCAAGCACCTTAAAGGGGTTTACAAATACTATATACATAAAACGTTGAGCTTGACGTTATCAGTCACACTTACAATATGATGAATGTGGAGAAAGACAGAGTGAGACACTACTTTTGTTCTTCCAAATCAAAAGATGCTACTTCCTGTTGATCATGTGACTTTTAGAGGGGCCATTTCTCAGGGCAACACAACTAAACTGTATATATATATTAACTAACATATCCATTTCTGATGAAGAAATATAATTTTCATGTCTAAATTTGAAATGGAGTTGCACAATAAGGTTTTGCTCAACATATCTTCAAACTGCTTTAGGACAAATGTAATCTATCATAAACTTTAATGTCCAGGGGACTGAAAAAGGCACCAATTTTGCTTGATGTCCCAGTTGTTTATCTTTTTATTCTACAGCAAGGAGATAGGAAAATGATTTATTTCACTTAAATCATGTACGTGCATTGTTTGTTTATGATGTGCTTATAAATCCGTTGACAACAAGTCTGGATTTTTGTGATAAAATGTTTCAAAGATTTTCTGGAGCTTTCAACCATTGTACACAGCTTCCAGTTGGGACGTCTCAAGCTGATATCAGGACCAATCAAATGTAGTAGCTCCACCTGTAATTTCATTGTGACTGATACATATTAAATGTAAATATAAATATGAATATCCCATTAGACGATATCAAAGCACTCTGATTACGATTGGGGGACAAAATGTGTTTGGGACATTCGTCGCCTCCAGTGTTCCTTCAGTCTCCAGTTTCACACGTGGTGGTCCTCTCAGCTGTTGCATGTGATTTCATTCAGCAGTCTGGTCTCCATGATCCTGTCTTCGGGGTGTACAAGGACGAGGTGTTGACTTCTGTGTCGTTGTGACACTTGAGTATTTCATCACACACAGTTCAAGGATGCACACGCTCATATCTGAATTTTAAACGGGTAAAAATGACAGTGTCCCAATTCATACTTTATTTCCTCCGATCAACTCTCTAATTTGGCTTTTTTTCGTTGAAACTACGCCACTGCTAAAAGGAGCACTTAGTCTCACAGTTAAATTAAAAACCCTCTCTAAAAGGATCGGATTCACACTTCCCAGATATTAAAGGCACTTACGTAAACTTGCAAATGTGCTTCTCTACACGCATTAAAGCGTACCGTAATGTGTTTCTCCTGTGCAAAGAACAGACTCGGAAGCGTTTTTTAAATGTCGTTAATGTTTCAGCTGTAGGTGCAAAATGCAAATGCTGCCACAAAGAGGGAAGCAGTCACTTCCGTGAATGCCCGCCCGACGCGTGTAACTGCTGCAGCTGCTAGTGACTGCTGAGCGGTCTCAGTCGCTAATCAGAGGTGCAACATACAGAAAGAGATTGTCAAAATGTGATGCTGATACCTGAAGACGTGGGGGAAAAAAAGCTTCTCTTCAGTGGAACCACAGGATCAGTAGGTCAAACGCCCTTCACTCCTTTGGCCACATTGGAATACAAGTCGATGCTTCACGTTTGTGAAAATCATATCCGAAGATAGCTAATCGATCACGGCATGCCGTGCCCTTTTATTTCAATAACCAGAACACATTTCTGTCTTAATCGATCAGGACATGGAGACACATGCTCTTTCTACATCAGAGTATTGTGTATGCCATGGCAACAAAAGAAAACAAGATCATTTGTTTGGAAATCGTTTTGTCTCCCATTCAACATTCTTTCTTTACTTTCGCAGTCACCATCAGCCGAGTTGGAAGCAGCAGCATAAAGTTTGAGATCAAACACATTTCTTCTCTCTGAGAGTTAATTTTTTTCTTGGTAGGCATGTGATGGCTTCTTCTGTAGCTTTCAATGTCAAAGTGTGCAGACCGGTGACCGTTCCTCTTGAAAAGTACGACCCTGGGCACAGAGACAAACAATATTACTATCGCATGTTCAGTGTGTCCAGAAAGGTTTTTAAAATAAATGAAAGTGACTGTGGGTCCCCAGAGCAGCTATACAGCAACTGATTATTTCTAAATGCCTGCAGAGAAACATTAAAATGTCCTGCCAAAGGTAGACACAACATTAAATCCATTTTTTTAATCTCCTCTTGCTTATGTTTCTATTTTTTTTTTAATAAAACCAGTTATTTTGGATTATGCTAGCAGGGTTGTACTGGGCAGCTCCCAGAACTTAAATCTAGAGCTGATCTGCAGCATCAATATCTGGACCAATATATCGTATATTGTAGTGATTGCTATCGGCTGAGTAAAGCCTGCCAAATCCATTTTCAGTTGTTATTGTAACCCATAGTGCCCCTAAAGAAGTGCTTTATCTTTGCTCCGTTTCAACACCAGATCAGTTTCTAACCCGGAGAGCTCCCTGTGGAGATAAACAGCAGCCTGTAGTTCCAGTGAAATATCCCCACTCTCCACATGCGTCACTGAGCAATGCGAGCAGAGCAATTTGGGTTAAAAGCAGCAAGATTTTACAGGTGAACAATTCCTCTGAAGAGCTGCTCCTGGTTGAAACCTTCTTCTTATTCTGGAGAAAAGAAGAGCGCCTTCCTCAACGTTTAGAAGAGAAGCATCAGGGAAAGACAGTACAGTATGTTTGATGAGTTCGGCCACCTTTTTTCAGCTAAAGCTTGCAGGCACCAGTGGTGTGTTAAATTCTGAATTCCCTTTCAGTTTGTGTTTTTTATTTGCGCCACATAATCAGATCTCTCTGTGGCGTTGGTTTGAGATGCGATTCCAATCAGATTTCTACAGACGCGTCTCTGTCCGGACGCTCCGGCTGCTCAAATCCGATTTCAAAGTGTGGAAGTGTCGAGCAGAATCAACAGTCTGTGGACAGGTGCCGAAATAAATTGTCTGCCGGCACTTTCTCTTTCTCTCTGCTTTCACTTTCTATTGCTTCTCCCAATGGCAGTGTGTGTACCAGCCTCCTCAGTCGCTTGGTGTGTCTGGTGCATTGCAGGAGCTCTGCTCCGTGATTGGACAGTGCGAGAGGACGGAAGGCTTCCTCGTTAACATGCCGCTTCACCAGCGTAGTTACGTCGTTATCGACGCCTTCGTCATTACCACAGCAACCCATGCAGATAGATTGGGGATGTCTCGACCATAGACTGTATATAAGAAGTCCAAATCTAGTGTACTCTTGCTGGTTTCTCAAGATCACCAACCCTAGCTTCAACATCAGGGGACAATCCTGGTTATGGTTAATAAAGAGGAAACATCCATTGCAGGTCTCTTACGGGACGTGAACTCTGGTTTCCTACATGCATCGTGAATCCACCACCCTAACAGTCCAATCTTGGGCAACATGAATAGACTTGATTTGACCGAACTAATGACCGTAAGTCTAACCCCAAACCATGAATGCTAGTACTACGCTAAACACTATTCAGTTAACAAGATTTTACAGGTGAGGGGGCGGGAAGCAGGAGCCTCTTTAACACCAAGTCGCTGTGTTTTGGACTACACGGTCGTCAGAAGATTTTGGCTGAATATGACTGAGGCTTCTATGTGTTACAGCCAGCCAGTGCTTTCAGCTGACCCTCACTGATTTATCTGACAAAGACAAATTTTATGGCCATTTTCCTCTTGACGGGCTGTAATTTTGAACCTGGTCCGTAACCAAGAGTGTAATTAACATGTCCGGTTTATATTGAGGATCATAAAATGAATGTCGGTTGCTCTTGTGGTATATAAAGGGGCTTTCAGATACGAAGCGGTGTCCAGTAAGATGCCGTTAAATGAAGCGAGGTACAAAGGAGAGGGCAGGAGAAAGGAAACCCTCACATCACAGTGTGTACAGTTAATGTTGCAAATTGTGATAAAGTGGCGAGAAATACCTTCATATTTGGGAAGTACGAAAGTTCAGGTCCATGACTGGATCTCCATGCACACCTGGTACACCTGTTAAGATGGACATTCCTCCCATCGTCTGAATACATCTAAACATGTCGTGAATATTTATTTTTGTGCCACAGCCAGAATCCACTTGTCTTCCATTTTGTTTGGTTTGATGCTCAGTTTTGCTTTAAGAGAACTACTTTCCGGGTTGATATCACTTATTTTCCTGAGAAACCTCTGTTGCCGAAATCAATATCTTTAGAATAACAATGGATCAGATGACCAAATGATTAAAACTGTGTTATTTTTGGCTGCAGCAGGCAGCTGTTGAACTTAATGAAGCATTTAGAAGCTAAAGGGCCATTTTTTTGTGAACAACCAAAAACAGGATTGCGATTCCTCAGCTTCCTCTTGGACGCCTCCTTACTTTTGTACGTTTGGCGGTTTCGTCTCAGTGAACGATGCAATGCGACGCTTATCTGCCAGCGACTTCAGGGTCAGGCTCTGCTGGTTTGTGTGAATACTTTGGTTGTATCGTGGCTTTGAGTCCCAGCTCTGACTGCAAGGGTTCATCTCGCGTTTGGAGCGACGCCTCTCTGTGTGATCGAGACATTTTTAGGCGACCAAAAGATTATGAACTGAAAACTCACTGTGAAAGGTTTAAAGTTCAAAACGAAAACACGGACAACTAGATCGGAAAATGCCGTGTGAGCAAAAGGTAGCCCCGCCCTAAAGCATCCCCTGCTTTATGGTCTATTTGACTCTAAATGGACCATAATGTACTAAATGAACATCATGCTGTATTGAAGAAGACTTGAAACTAGAGATTGAGACATAAACTCATGTTTACAATGTTTACTGAGGGAATAAATCAAGAGAGAAGTAGAGTCATGTTCTCATAGACTTCTATACAACCAGAGGAGTCGCCCCCTGGTGGACATTAGAGAGAATGCAGGCTTTTCAACACTTCAGCTTCACTTTTCAGACCCGGTTGCCGCCTGATATAAACGGCTGCTCGCGTTTCTGTCCCCATCATCACCCATCTCATTACCTGCAGCATTATTCATCAATACTCCCACCTCGATACCCCACTCCCTCACCGGCAGCTCACATATACCCCCACTGGGAAGGATGGCAGCATCTGACAAGCCAGGGGTAAATGGGCACTTCGTCTTTGTGTGTGTGTGTATGTATGTGTGTGTGACAAGTGCTGACAGTCCAGGAGCCTGGCCTCGTACAAGGTCAGCATCTGTGAGCTTCATCAGTGTGTATGAGTGTGTGTGGCTACAAACAATACACCACCTATGCCCCCCTGCCAGGCCCGCACCCAGCAGATGCTCTGAAAGTCATACTCAGTCTTATATATATATATATATATATATATATATAATATATATATATATATATACATACACACACACACCTAGTCATGAATACCATGCAGAGTTATCAAAGTCAGCCGAGGTTAGTTGTGGTGTTATGAGTGTGATAAATATGATAAAATATGACTATAAATTCAGGTCGTATGGCGGGAGGACAGGCCTAAAGGCTCACCGACACAACTCACTGTGGTGAGCTTTGACTTAAATGTGGATGCAAACAATGAAAGACTCACCAACTCTGGAAGTAGTAACATTGTGAAGGCCCTAAAACGTCCTAAGAGGGGACACGATTTAAACATCGAAACAAAATGTTAGGGGAAGAGCCTTCTCAACGTCCGGCTGATGAGGATTGCTGTACGAGGCCTTTCTTCTCGGTGTCTAAAATGAATTTATCTGCCGCCCTCGTCCACAGCAGTACATTGCTTTGCTCCTGCTGACAACAGCGGATGGAGTACCTCATACAACCCCACTTCAAAACACACGCGCTATCCCTTCAAACCCTTTTCTCACGGGCTAGTGTTACCTGGGGACATCTAGTGATTTGTAATAATCATAGAGGTCTTCTGTGATCAGAATCCTGTGCAAATCTGCCATGTTTGTAATTTATCAAGTAACAATTCCACTGCAGACAACTATTTAACCCAAACACCGGTTTTCTTTTTCTCAAGGTTTTCGCCGCTTCTTTTTGTCTGCCCCTTAATAAGGTAATATTTACAATATTAAATATGAATATTACATAGCATAATATCTTCAATACAAACATGTTACCCAGACGCTTGACATCATATCCAGGGGATTAAGTCAGTACATTTGAGTAAAATACAGACTTTGTTTGTCCCTTGCCAATGCACTGCAAGAACTCAGGACACAGCCTCCTCTAACAACAAAAAACGAGACACAAATTGATTTGATTTTCATCAACACTTCTATAAAAGCGTCTGGCATGTCAAGACAAAATGTCAGAATTTTAAGCGAGCCGAAAAACCAACCAAAACTCCACGGGAGGCCTCACTGTGACAGCCAGAGCCAGAGGGAGGCGTTATTGTTATTGTCTCCCTTGGTGGTGACTCGCTCGCAATGTTGCTTTGCTATTAGAGAGCAGCGTAGAAACAAAATCAGATGAAATGCACATGACAGGAGGCGAAGTCTCCAACCGGAGTCAACTTTATGACCAGCGTGTGTCGTTTACCGTGACTGCATGATGTATTTGGCCTCGCTGGGAGTTTTCTAATTCCTTTCCCCATCAGTCAAAGCTGCAGAGAGCTAAATGTGAACGCTCGATAAATGGGCTGTAAACGCTGCCAGGTTCGCATTTCCAGCCTTTGTTGTTTCAAGCCTCGTTGGAGATTTACGTGTCTGAACCTCTGCATACTTGTTTTAGCCTTTTCTTTTATCACGACTGACAGCTCTGGCTCTAATTTTTATCTCCCTCTCTGCGGTTTCCCATGCTGGGCGAGTGCCAGAGGTTAGTCAGCAGTTCAGACCGCCGTGACACCCAGTTTGGAATTATGGGACCCAAACACCTCATCCGCCGATTCATCACAGTTTATCGTGTGCAGGATGCAGCATGTGTTGGGGTGGTGGGGAGCAGACTACACCCTGGCAAGCTGTCAATGGAACGCTGTCGTTTCAGCTTCATTTTGTTAAACTGACGGTGTAATCGAATAAACATTTTCTCAGTCTCTCGTTCCAGCTTCTGAAGTGTGAGGATATGATGAATCTTTTTAAATCTCATGTAAAAGCAAAGTGGACCGTCTTCACTGTCTTTGGATTCTTATATAATGTCCTCTGATGTTTGCAGAGAGGCTCTACACGGTGGGAACCAGTGAAACTTGCTTACTCCAACTAACAGCAACCTATTTTTGCATCTGGGAAATGTG
The DNA here is from genome assembly GCF_949748355.1 of Melanostigma gelatinosum. Lineage (NCBI taxonomy): Eukaryota > Metazoa > Chordata > Actinopteri > Perciformes > Zoarcidae > Melanostigma > Melanostigma gelatinosum. The sequence goes on from NC_136645.1 coordinate 3,524,301, forward strand.
TTTTAAAACGCATTAAAATGAGTTTTTATATCTCTGGTTTTCCTGATTGTTTCCGTCATGAACTTTGTGTGTTTTCTCCGGCTAAATCGCACCAACACAGTTTGTTATTCAACATTCAAAGACGTGTTTATTTCTGTTCAGAGCTTCAAACTGTGGTTGTTGGACATTTAATTAAAAGCTGGTGTTTTTAATTATCTAAATGACCTGTTCAGGGCTTATTCATATGTAATCTTGGTTCAGATGGTCTTAATTTAGAGCAGGATGTCTTTAAGTGCTCACTAAGAGACCATCAAGAAATTTTTCGCACAAAAGGCAAAGCAGGCGAGACTGGAAAAAAAGAAAACCCGAACTAAATTAATTTTCCAACCCTGCAGACAGATTCCGCTGAATACTTTGAGTAAAGTGCAGGATCATCGACAGCAAATACAAATGAATGGAGAGAAATTATGCGTTCGAAAAACGTTTATTAATATAAAGCTTGATAAACAAAGAATGTGAAAGACCATACTGTACATTAGACAAAGAAGAAGCATTTTATAAACTTTATTAACCTTGAAAAGCGCTTCAAATATCCACTGCTGGTGCTTTTTACTCTCACTCGAGTACATTTGTGATAAAATATCTTCTACTCAGTTACATCGGGCTACTTTTACTGATACATTTAGATATAGATTATTAATCTATAGTGCTCACATGCATGAGATAGATATGAACTTTATTCATCCCCAGGGGGGAATTCGTTTGTAGCAGCAGCAATTTACAGAGTAAAATTAAATATTACGTATGGAAATGCACAAGATAAATTCTCCGACAGCGAGGGATAAGATGCCCTGCACACACACACACACACACACACACACACACACACACACACACACACACACACACACACACGATGCAGACTTCGCCCAACTCTCTCCTTTAAGAATTCATGAAGTAAAATCTTTCAGCCAGGAGACCGCTGCCTGTTCCATATGTGAAACGAGAAGTCCACATTTATTTATTTTGCACATAACTTGCGTAATGCAGTCACGACAATCTATTCTTAAACCTAACTAAGTCGTTTTGTTGCCTAAACCTGTTCATTTATTTGTGGGAAGCGACAGTCGTCATTAATATTCCATTCATTGTGCAGCCCTTTGTTCATTTATAGAGTTTATAGACACAACTACAGCAGTTAAAGACCAACACACTGCTCTGACCTCGCCTAACGAACGCACACATCACACCGTCCGTATTTATCTTGTAGTACAAACATAAAGTGTTTAAATGCTATTACTGTTTAATTAGTTTTAGAGGAGGTTCACCTCCCCACCAGCACAAACATTCATCTGATGCACACGCTGCAGCTTTGCTATTCCGTTTTAAGCTCCCACCATCTCTTAGTTTAATCTCATGCTGACTTGACCTCCATATTAAAAATTCATTTAGCCGAGAAAAAGAAAAAAAACTCGCTCAGGAGCTTAAAACTTTTACTTCCACTGCTGGTGAGGCCGAACTTTAACTTTGGATGAGCGGTATTTCTTCATGGAGTCAGACGTGAACTCAGGCTCTCTTCTTCTTCTGCCTTCTCACACTCTTTGATTTCTCCCTCCTTCATATGTTCATGTGTGTCTTCATGGACCTGTTCACCACGAGCATGTCCAGGAATGCAGAAATGAATAAAGAGGACGTTTTTGGTGTCATGAAGAGGACGATCAAAGCAACTACTGGAACGAAGGAAACATTTACCATCAATACATCTACGAGGAATCCTCTTTCACACAGTGGTTCAAACGCTGCTAAAGAAATGAAGTCACCTGATGCGATTTCTGAGAGTGAAAACAACAACGTTCCTCAAAGACACCGATTGGATTCGAACTTGAGCGATTTTGAGTCCACGGCACAGAAAACTAGAGTCTTAATTTAAAACAAAGATAGAACTGTGAAGATTTGGCGCGCATCAGTTGTATTTAGACTCAAAGCTCCGAGAGCATGCATGCATGTTCTGTTTTACTGGGTGTAGTTAAAATACAAAAATAAGACCTCAGAACACTCAGTAATCCGGATTAGATCAGGTTTTGCTTCCATGTGAAGTTGCGTTTAGGCAACAAAAGCTGCTTAAGTCTTTTAGCATTAACGCTGTCCAGCACTCTCTAACTATTACAGAGTTTAATAATGCCTTGAACAGATATTGTAGGAAAAAGAAAAAAAATATGTTGTCACTGAAAGTATTCCACATACTGTATATTTGTTTCAACGTTTCACGACTGCCATTTGAAACATTTATTTGTTATTTTGATAGAAAACATAATCTGACCGGCGTTTGATAATAGTTTGAGCAAGGCACCGGACCCTTAACTGCCCCCTGGGTGCTGTACAGTAGCCCCCCACTGCTTCTAACATGAGGATGGGTTAAATGCACAGGCTGGATTTCACCGTGTGCTGTTATACAATTTACAACAATAAAAGTTTTACATTTAAACATAAAATCAGAATCAGAAACCGTTTATTGCCATTGTATGTTGAACATACAAGGAATTTGACATGACGGGAGGTGCGTAACATTTAACAACAATCATCAACAATGCAAAGTAGAAACAAATTAAATTTACAGAAAATATAAGATGAAGTAAAATACAAATAAAGTGAAATATAAAGTGAAGTCGAGTGCACAAACAGACTTTATTTCTTCTTTTTCTTCCAGAATCAGTACAATCAGTAAAATGAATGAATTCAGGGGAAGAACAAAGAGAAAAGGAGTCATCTTCACGTCAGTCAGGTTTGATTTGTGCAGTTGAGAGCGATTACATTCAAACTGAGATGTTAAACGTAATGCAGACCTCCAACAGGAAACGGCTGACTCAGAGTTTCTGACTGTAAGGGAATTGATGTTGGCATCTGACAGACAGCAGCTTCAAGACACTAAACACTTGAATTGATGCTCACTGTATATTCAGCTCTTTCCTCACCAGCAAATTACGGCAAGAGGTGCCGACAGCTCTCCTCATCCGCCAAAAATGTTGAAAATGCTGACCGGTTACCAGGAACTTTATTTGTTTCCCGGTACAGACGCTGCTGCTGGTGAGTCTTTACAGTTGTTTGCAAGCCTCTGGTTCGCTGGTAATCGGGCAGAACAAATGTAGAACCGAACCACACTCCAAAATGCAACCAAAAAGGTGTTTCTGCCGTACGTGTTTGGAGGAGTGAGGTCCTCACAAAGATGTTAAAATGCAGATGTCATTATGAATGCTAGAGAATTTAAAATGAAGTTTTCAGTGATAAAGTGACTTCACAGGTGCAGTGTTGCAAAAAACTAAAAAAAGTGCTGCATGTGTACGTGTGAGTGTTGTTGATATTTCTGTGTGTGTGTGTGACAGTGCAGCATATGGCTTGCCCTGCATGTCTTGAAATATTAAAAAGCAGTGTCAGCAAGAAGGGCACTGAGTGTTTGAGTGTGTGTGTGTGTGTGTGTGTGTGTGTGTGTGAGTGCGTTCGTGTCTTTCCCATGGGGAGTAGAAATCTGCCGGACATAGACAACTGGGAATGACAAGCTCCAACTGTGACACACACACACACACACACACACACACACACACACACACACACACACACACACACACACACACACACACACACACTCTCGCTCTCTATTCAGTGTGCACCAGGAGAAGATAGATTGTGTGTGTGTGTGTGTGAGAGAGAGAGAGGCTTTCTTTTTTAAATAATTTTTTACCTCCCCCTCCTCTCTGAATCACACACTTCTGCCTTGAAGTGATATTTAAAAATCTGTTCTTACAGGATCATTTTGGGGTCAAAGGAATATTTTGTCACCATTTGGTGTCTATTTTTTGGAGATGTCATGTTCGGGTCAAATTACACTCCTCTGCTCATAATGCTTGATCGATGAGGAGAGGCGCGGCCACACCTTAATGGCTTCTGTAGATGTCTTAAGTTGTCCCACTCTTCTACTTCGTCTTGAGCTGTCTGTCTTTTGACTTGTGGATGCCACAGATTATGAGCATCTCCTACTTCCTATATGTCGACATCTACACCTGTAGCACAACAGAGTACAATACTAATCGCACAAGATGGAGTTTAATTAAGGGGAAAACACGCATCATCACTGTGCTATCCGTCTCATTGTCTCATTGTCCTGCGTAAGAGAAACCATGATGCAGATGCACCTGTTAAACGCCGGAGTTATGGCCTGTTTAACATCCTAAGCAGCTTATAATACATAATTAAAACTATTAATGCCAAGATTTTCAAAATCAAAGCAAATATTCAAGTAAAAAAATCGTAATTTATTCTCTAATCTTCTGGATTGTGTGTTTTATGCAAATAACCACGACAGATGACAAATAAAGTAAAAGGATAACATTTAGAAGTGTTGACGTGAGTTAGTCAGGAGCGTTGTGTACGAACATGGAAAGAGGTCGTTCTCTGGGAAACATGGACGTCCTCTGTAAATGTTTGGCCAAAATTAGATTTGAATACACTTGTGTACGAGTGGAAACTCTGGCCTGGAGGTCAAAGGTGTCACCAAAACCATGAGGACTGATCCTCGGGGGGGGGGGACTATTCAGAGCAAATTTAATGGCAATCTGTTTGACCCACAGCCTGACAGATGGACCAAACAACTGACAGTGACATCTGCTAGCAGGGCAGCGGAAACATGTTGAACTGGCAGGAACGGGGGCCGCTGAAAGCGAGGAGGAAATGATGTGGGAAAGCATTCATCTGTCTATGTGGCGGTGGAAGACGTGAAGCAATAACACTATTTTGTGGAGTGGTGAGTCCTGAATCCTCCGTGCTTTGAGAGCCCCTGATCTGTAGTGGCAGGCAGAATTTGACAAGGCTTTAGCGAGCCAATTAGCTCTGCACGCTCACGGAGAAGTGAAAATGTCAGTGTGTTTGATCGATTATTTTAATAGACTTCCTGTTTTGCAGGTCTGAAAGCACTGGCAAAAACTGTAGGTTGAACCACAACCCACACATGAGTGACAGTAGAATGAATCAATCACAAGCACTAACTACGTGATAATCGATGTGTTTCGACGTGTGGACCTCATTAGTTTGTGTCTCACTGTGCGTCTACAGTAAGCTTGATATTTGATGGTGCTGTTTGATGTTTTGGGATCTTTATTATTTGCGCTTTGGTAAAAAAAAGGCCATGAGGTTAAAAGAGTTTAATTTCAAATTGGGAAGCAGCTGTTTCAAATTTGTGTCGCCGACTGCGAACGCGTTTTAAAATGTGCGTTCTCTCTACTGACCAGCAGGGGCGACTCCTCTGCTGGCAAAAAGAAGTCTGATTGTATCGAAGTCTATGAGAAAATGACTCTACTTCTCATTATGGTCTCAATCTTTAGTTTCAAGTCTTCTTCAACACTGGTTGACTGTGATTTACAGGCTGCTGCAAGTATCTCTGATTTTATTCCTCCATTATTCGATCGATTGTTTGGTCTTTAAAAATAGTGAGAAATGCTTCCAAAATGACCCAAAGTGACACCTTGCCAATGTTGGCTTTGTCCAACCAACAGTCCAAAATTCACAATTAGATAATTATGACAGATTAAGATTATCCAAATCGTCAAAAGGAAAAGCATCAAATCTTGACTTGTAAAGGTGGAACCTGTAAAAATGGGTTTTGAGAAGTGATTTAAAGGAGAATACTGATCGTCTTATCTCCTCAGACAGGTCGTTCCAAAGTCGAGGGGCGCTGATGGCAAAAGCACGGTCACCTTTTAGTTTTGAGTCTTGACTTTGTAACAGCCAGAAGTGCTTTCCTGAGGATCTGAGGCCACGAGCCGGCTCATACGCTCTCAACATTTCTTCAATATATTTTGGGGCCAGATCCAGACGTGCTTTAAAAGTGATCAATACAATCTTGGGAGCCAATGGAGAGAAGCCAGGATTGGGGTGATAACTTAATTCTGTCTCTCTGTCTCTCTATTGCTCTGTCTCTCTCTGTCTCTCTATCTCTCGGTCTCTCTCTGTCTCTCTCACTGTCTCTGTCTCTCTCGGTCTCTCTCTCTGTCTCTCTCTCTCTCTGTCTCTCTCTCTCGGTCACTCGCTGTCTCTCTCGGTCTCTTTCGGTCTCTGTCTCTCTCGGTCTCTGTCTCTCTCGGTCTCTGTCTCTCTCGGTCTCTGTCTCTCTCGGTCTCTCTCTCTCTGTGTCTCTCGGTCTCTCGCTGTCTCTCTCGGTCTCTCTCTCTCTGTGTCTCTCGGTCTCTCGCGGTCTCTCGCTGTCTCTGTCTCTCTCGGTCTCTCTCTCTCTCTATCTCTCTCTCTCTCTCTCTCTCTCTGTGTCTCTCTCTGTGTGTCTCTCTCTGTGTCTCGGTCTCTCGCTGTCTCTGTCTCTGTCTCTCTCTCTGTCTCTCTCTGTCTCTCTCTGTCTCTCTCTCTGTCTCTCTCTCTGTCTCTGTCTCTCTCTGTCTCTGTCTCTCGCTGTCTCTCGCTGTCTCTGTCTCTCGCTGTCTCGGTCTCTCTCTCTCTCTCTCTCTCTCTCTGTCTCTGTATCTGTCTCTCTCTGTCTCTCTCTCTGTCTCTCTCTCTGTCTCTGTCTCTCTCTGTCTCTGTCTCTCTCTGTCTCTGTCTCTCTCTGTCTCTCGCTGTCTCGGTCTCTCTCTGTCTCTCGCTGTCTCGGTCTCTCTCTGACTCTGTCTCTCTCTCTGTCTCTCTCTGTCTCTCTCTCTCTCGGTCTCTCGCTGTCTCGGTCTCTCTCTCTCTCTGTCTCTGTCTCTGTCTCTCTCTGTCTCTCGCTGTCTCGGTCTCTCTCTGTCTCTCTCTGTCTCTGTCTCTCTCTCTCTGTCTCTCTCTGTCTCTCTCTCTCTCGGTCTCTCGCTGTCTCGGTCTCTCTCTCTCTCTCTGTATCTCGCTGTCTCTGTCTCTCTCTCTGTCTCTGTCTCTCTCGGGGTCTCTCTCGGTCTCTCTGTCTCTCTCTGTCTCTCTCTCTGTCTCTCTCGGTCTCTCTCTATCTGTCTCTCTGTCTCTCTGTCTCTCTTTGTCTCTCCCTGTCTCTCTCTCCCTCCCTCTCCCGACACTCACTAACTTACAATACACTGTCGGAGACCCAGGCAGACACACAGCTGACAACCTCACAGCTAATTGATGCGTTGGAGACGAGAGCTTCATAGATTTAACCTTTTTTGTGCATCATCGTTGCAGCTGGGCGATTTATGAGGTTCAACTGACGAGAGGTTAACGTCACGTTGCTGTAGTGGTGTCCTGTAAGGTTCTATCAGAGTAGATTTACAGGTATGAGTACATGAGCACAGTACCGGACCCGACACCAAAAGCATCCCTTCCTTCAGAAATCCCCTTTTATTTTTGCATCAGAATGTTCAGAAGATATGTGGCTTATGATGATGGGTCCAACATTTACTTGGTCTGCTATGTGGAGGAATAATCGGTCCTAATCTGTGTTTACGTTCATTCCTCCCATTGGACTGAATAGACTGAAGAAGCAGGAAATGTCTCTGAAGAGCGCCGCCTCCTTTCTGCACCGTCTCTGGCACAGATTCACAAATCTCTCTGGAGGATTAAACGGTGCGCTTCTAACTTTGGCAGATAATGGCGCGTTCGTGTGTCGTTCATCATCACTTGTGGTAAAAGCGTGAGAGGGAAACTTTAATAATTTCATGTATGAGCACGAAAACATGTCTCTGCAGGAAGAAGCAGCTGCTGAACTCATCGTTGGGATTCTGTATAGTTTACAGACAGCAGGAGCCTCTTTTTTCCCTCTAATGGCCGCAATAACTCACACACACGCACACACACACACACACACACACGGGGCTTAATGGCTTTTATAATGAATGGCCCAAGATAGTGGGCTAAATGGTGGTTGCCATGGTGATAGGGTCAATCGATCAGAAAGTATTGATCGGCCATCGATAAGTTCCAGACGGCAAGCTAGTGGAATAGAGAATGAGTAGTTGTGTGTGTGTGTGTGTGTGTGTGTGAGAAGGGGTAGGGATGAGCTGTGTGTACATGTACGTGTGTGTTCCTACTGTATGTGTGTGTGTGTGTGTGTTTTGAACAGATGTTAGACATTCCTCCGCGGCAGTTTGGATATTGCTGTAATAGATTCATGTGTCATGGCGTCGCCTCCTGCACTCCGAGTCTGGCTGACGTAAACGTCTGCGTCTAGTTTAATTCGGCCCGGTGGTCACCTGGCTCGGCACCCGACGGGAGGCTGAAGCCAGAAGCGGCCTCTTGAGCTTCAGAGGCCGGCGTGTGAAAAGAGGTGAAACAGTGAGATTATAGAACCCGACGAAAGAATTAATGATGTGCTAAAATGTTGCCACGGTTGCAAACTGCAAATCCCAGAGCTGTTGTTGTTGTTGGCACTGTTTGTCTCTGCAGTGCACCAATGTTGGTTCAAAATGTGTGTTTGTCTCTTTATTTATAATTGTTATTATTACATGTTTATTACTTTCTCCTTTTTGGGATAATTGTTATCGCCTTAATTCTTCAGGAGTCTTTCTGAGCTTTGACAACGCGAATGAAGGCATCGCGTTGTGCGGAACCGACATATACGAAATAAAACCACACAGAGACACGTCGTTCAAACTATAGACTGTTTATAAGAAGTGGACGTCGTCATCGTGATGTCACCCATTGGTTTGTGGACCGTGATTAGACAGTAAGCCCCGCCCTAAAGCATCCCCTGCTTTATGGTCTGTGTGACTCTAAATGGACCATAATGTACTAAATGAACATCACGCTGTATTGAAGAAGACTTGAAACTGGAGATTGAGACATAAACTCATGTTTACAATGTTTACTGAGGCAATAGGTCAGTTTTGGATTCTTTATATTTGACTTGAATTCAACAGGAGTAGAAGATCTGCCTCAGGCTGCTGGCAGTGATCAGCTGAGCAGAACAATCAGAACAATCAGCCACATTATGTCCATGAGCACAATTACTCATTAATGGGAAAGCAGGCTCTCTTTATCGGTTTCATTTTATATTACAGCATAAAAGTTGTTGACAATGTTTACACCTCATTAAAGTGCTGTAGTCAAACCCTGAATTATCTTCTCTCCTCACTGTTGTAAACACGATGATTTCAACAGTATCTATTATTTAGTATGATAATTGTGCTGCAATGTGATGTTATTAAGTTAATTTACCATTAAAATCCATAAAGTGAAGGGAACCTTCCGCTCTATCTGTCAGTGATGGAAGTATTCACATCCTTTTCTTAAAAGTACTAATACTGCGCTTGAAGTCCTGCATTGAAAATGTTACTTTAGTTTATGTATGTATAATCAGGAAAATGTATTATAAGTGTTAAAATTGCTCCTCTCTGCTGTTTGATCCACCATTGTGGGGCAAAGACGGAGTGGAATGAAAAATAACCTCCAGTCAATAATGGGGAAAATAATTGGCAGATGAATCGATAATGAAAGAATACTTTTAGTCATTTGCTGACTAAATTCACCTGAAGATGAGATACTGTATGTCTGGTGGATTACAACTTCAGCTGAACGATATCTCCCAGCAGACAGTGCGTGTTTCACTTACTGAGGTTGGATTTTTAGTCATTGGGAGGTGGAATCCACGTCTCCTTGTGACTGAAATATCTTCCGAGTTAATATAATCAAATGTAAAAATCCACAAAGAGCCATTAATGTCCGAACAGCAGCTACATAGAATAAATGAGGGAATATTTCGAGGAAACCTTCATCAACACACAGACAAACTGTATCACTTCATATGTTTCATGAAGCTCTCACTTTACTTCCACACATGGGTGAGTGGGTGAATGTATATTAGAGCTATTTACAGCTTCATCTCAGTGGCAAATTAAATGAAAAAGTCCACCTCTGCATCTCTTAGTCTGTGAAATGTCAGTCTGTAAAAGTTCACTGTGTTCCAGGAGTAACTGTGTCGCGCTGTAATTAACTTTTTGACGTACTTTCTCTTGAAAAAGAAAAAAAGAACCTTTGTGATTTCCATTGTTACAGAAACATTGCAAACCATTTAAAAAGCTTCATGATGGTTCGTAGTCGGGTTCGGACTCTTGATTTAATGGTTTCCACCACTTCTTTCAGCAGTGGTTTGTAATGGTTTCCATTACAGGCTGCGTTGGTTACTAATGGTTGTGATTATTTCCAACAGATTACTACAGACGAGCCATTACGTTGTAGTTTTTCAGAACCCATCACAATTATAGATAAACCATTAAATCCAGGTTATTTCCCACCGACCTGCCTCATCTACTCCCACTTCAATTTGACATTTACAATTCACAGAAAGACTTTCACTTTTTTATTCATCACATTGCAGTTAATCACCTTTTTATTTTAAATTGTTACTCCGTGTAACTTTATGTTTCACACTTTATTCAGTTTGAATAAGACGAAGTGAACTTAAATAGATTGTCCTTTTAAAAATTTAAGCTCATTTTATTCTGAGAAACTGTAAGTCATCGTATGATGCAGCGCAGCACAAAACTTAAATAAAGGTAAATGTGTGAAAGTGTAGAAACTGTTTAAACTGGCAACTCTAACATGATGATAAATAAATAAGGGCTTATTATTTAAGTCAGTAGTGCGACTGCAAAATAAATCCAAGTGTCTGTTAAAGCCCTTGAAGTAAAGAAGTAAGTTCTGCATATTAAACGACAAAGAGAGAGAACAAATGCATCATCATTACTTTTAGAAGTTATTATGAGATGTTTTACTTCTCATTTTATTGTTGGCCATTGGTGCTTTTCATACATATATTTATGTAATATTTTTATTTATACCTATTTTTCACGACTTGTAGACGAAACAGTCCTATCTATTTTTTTAACCTTTTATTTATTCAGCTTTGTTTTCTTTGTATTTTTGTCTATTTTGTAACTATTGAGAGGGATTAAAAAAAAGGTTCAATTCCTTGTATCTGCACGCATACTTGGGCAATAAAGCCGATTCTGACATTTAACATCTTATAATAAAAGCACAGTTCTATTCCCTTTCCTTTAATTTGCAGATTTTTTTTCCTCTGTTTTTAACCAGCTGTGCATCACTGGCACTGCAGCACATGCAGATTCAGCGAAACAGCAGCCGTGGTTTGTTGTATCGGGCCAACTCCCCATGAAGTTTCAGACAACCTCTCGTTTTACTGCAGCGGGGTCTGACGGGCTGCTGCGCTCAGTCCTGGTTCTGGTTCCTCCGTGCCTGCCTCCCTGCAGCGGGCCCAGCGATCCGGCCCGGGCCTCCAGCAGTGTGTCTCTGCTGGAGTCTGAGCTGAAGGAGTTTCTGGCGAACCTGCATGATTTTAATCCGACCGGTAGCACTGATGAGAATATAGAAATAGACCATCTTGACACTGATGGTCTTGTTTACTTATGTAGTTCACATACCAGTTCAAAGTTCCACAAAGTAACTCGACATTTCAGCTGTTTTAGCAGCTAGCTTTGTATTTTTGTAACCTGATCCGGAGCGATAATAAGTAATTATGACGTCATAGCAGTGCTCCGTGGTTATCGTATCACAGCCATGAGCCAATAAGAGCTCCCACACCCAGCTGTGACCATCAGCCTCTTCATCCCGTGGAGGTCGGTGAAGCAGAGCCTCTCCTCCACACAGGACGTAGTGTGGCCTTTGACCTAAGGGAGCGGAGGTCACACTTGGTCCTGCCCTTGACTTATCTCTTCCTCATCATTCTGACTGATCAGTAGTGTAACAGGAATTAAGTCCGTCACGGCTTTGTCCGAGCGTCTTGGTCCCGTTCCTGCATCACGACACAGAGGCCCTGGGCATTGATCCGTGATCGGCTTCTGCTCATCAGCTGTTTTGTTGCTGGCAGGGCAGGTTGGCAGCAGAGCAGCAGCTCATTTAATTAATGCGAATTTGACTGGTCACGCTGCTGCTGCTGCTGCAGACTCTCTGCTACCTGCTGCCCCTGAACCAAAAAAAAAACTCGAACCATGTCACAACACCACATCAAAGAGATTTTAGAATTTCTTATGTGATTAGTTCGGACCTCTCTCAGAGAGGCCATTGCGCAGCTCATCGTGCAGCTGGCAGGACGCTTTCGTCTCGTTCCCCGTGGCCTAAGAACCACCTTCGTCCTGTCCTTTTTGACAGCTGCCTCGGTTTTTAAGGCACTTGCACGATAATTTGTCGTCTGCCACATTTTTAACGGAGACACAGACGAGCTGATGTTCAATGCGGTTGACTTGTTGCCCATCAAAGTGTCGGCTCTCGTTTGGCTCTGGCCTGCGTAATCATTTGCATTCGGCAGCAGAATGACATTAGTACAGCGTGAGAGGAGATGTCATAGAAATAAATTAAAAGGAGGAAACGGGAAGAAGACGGAAAGAAACAGAAGAAGAAGAGAAACAAAATGATTTCTAATCGTCTGTTTCGGTAAGTTTTTAAATGTGCTTCATGACGTAAACAAAGGTTCAACAGCTGCTCAGATAACTCAAGTGCTCTTCCTTTCTATACATCACCATGTTTTTCTAATACTCATAAATATTCATTAAAGTCGGCTGATGTAAACATTTCTGAATTCTCTTCTGGTGTGTAAAGTGTACATAGATACATCTATATCTGTGTGTGCGAGCGAGCCCTCACCGTATTGCACGTTTGATTTAGCGATCTGCCGGCACCAGCTGTGAAACTATCAGGGATTTAAATATTTAACATCTCCAGATATCATTTTAACAAGCTTCGCAACGTCTGTGGCTGCTGCAAAACGCTGCCACATCATGTGGAAAACTTCAGGCAATGTAGTGTGTGTTCTTTTCTACTGTACATCGATTCTTAATAAGTCCATAAAAAGTGACATTTGGTGTTGGTGAAGCGCTCATATATGGCAATAAAACCAGGTAAATTATGTTTTTACTTCCAAAGGAGGAAATAAACAGTACAACCGAGCATGCAAAGAGGTGAATATTACCAAGAATATATATATAGAATCTATCAGCATATACATATTTACTGTCATTTCAGATATCTTCAGTTATTCAGCAATTTCTCTCTCTAAGAATATTTTATTTTTCCCTTTTCTATCTCTCTCTCTCTCGCTCTCTCGCTCGCGCTCTCTCTCTTTCTATCTCTCTATCTCTCTCTCTCTCGCTCTCTCTCTTTCTATCTCTCTCTCTCTCGCTCTCTCTCTCGCTCGCTCGCTCTCTCTCGCTCTCTCTCTTTCTATCTCTCTCTCTCGCTCCCTCGCTCTCTCTTCTCAACCATGAGATTACCTGAAGGGACAGTGAGCTATCAGTGCAACACACACACACACACACACACACACACACACACACACACACACTGAAGAACACCCCTGAGTGCGCACACACACACACACACACACACATGCACATGGGCGGTAATACACATGCATCCAACTCGAACAAGCACATGTACATGGGTGATGATGAAGCCACACACACACAGAGGCAGACAGCTGTTGCCCGTCAGCAGGGACAGTTAGTTGAATAGCACTTTTAGATGGAATGGCCATTTCACAGTGTGTGTGTGTGTGTGTGTGTGCATGCCGCCACCGGCCAGCGCTTTGGGAATAAGACACTATTACCTGAGAGAGTCTATGAGAAACTCTGTAAATATTGACAGAGAGAGAGCGAGAGAGCAAGTGAGATGAGGCGTATATGGGTTGAGGATTGATAATTGAATGGTTTCACTGGGAGAGAAGATTAGATCGAGAGGAGAGAGAGCGGGGAGGAGATTGGAGGAGAGGAAAGGGGTGGGATTTGAACCCTCACTGTTGCCATGGCAGCATTTTGGCTGTAAGATGAGGCAAACGTCCGCAGCTCCAAAATAAATTTGTTCAATAAAAACCAAACGCTGCAGAGAGTCGCGTCAGCGTCGCCGCAACTTGACAGCAACGTAACGAAAGATTCTCGTATAAAGGAAAGACCTTTAACTGAAAAAAATAATTAATTTTTAATTAGCTTTTGTTACGAGTCAACAGCTAGGAGGGGTGCTGCAGCAGGACTTCGGGGCATTCGTGGGCCGCCGTCTCGTGACGTGTGACAAAAGAAGAAAGAATTAAATTTATTAGTTTCAATCCCACAAGGGATTCTCATCAGGCGAACGCACACGGGGAGGTCTCAGCTGTGAAATAGAAGCAGTAATTATCCTCTCGATTGAACAATTTGGAAAGAAAAAAAATGTATATTATCTTATTCGATGATCTGAGTCATCTTGAATAACGGTGTCGGCAGTGTTGAAAAGAAGGCGGGTCGAAGCAGTTTTTATGGAAAGAAATGGTGTTTCTTAAATTATCAAACAAAAAGTTAGAATCATAAAGGCTTCAAACAGAACGCATCGCGTCCACCGACATAAACATGTCTGAAAGTCGACCCACCGTCCACGCTCTAGTCCTTTAAATAAACCAACCACCTCCTTAAATTGCTGGTAGCGGGCTATCTGCTGGTGACCTCATTGTTGTAGTTTTAGGGTGGCGGCCATCTTGGTTGTAAGTTGTTGCAGGCACCTTGCCGGGACGTGTCTCCCCTCCACGACACGCCCTCTCATGATGCCACAATGTACAGTACATCTATCAGGACTCGACATTAATGCTCTATTCATCTATTTGGGCTACTATCTATTTGTTTTACATAGTTTTTGGGGGCTTTTCAATCTTGATATTGTCTGTCCGAAATATAAAGCTCAAGACAGACACGGCCGAAAAACAAGCTTCTCCTCCATTTTCTACAGTGCCGTCACCAGCACAAAGACACTGCCGCTCAAAATAAAAGGCGCTATGTGGAGACGGGCCTGAACAGAGCTAACAGCATGATAAGATCTGGAACTACGAACTTAATCAGACGCGTAGTCCTGTTATTATAGGCCTGCTGATACAGAAGCTAACAGCTAAGGTTAATGGAGGTTCCATTGAGTTACATTATGGTGCGTTCAAGCTCCAAACAGTAAAAAAAAGCCTTTGTTCGAGAATTAGCATGCTTCTGCCTCAATGACATAAATGTTGCTTATATCTGCCTCCGTACTTTTTTTACTGGCCCATTTGAGATCGACTAAAGCTTTTAAAACCACTTCACCCAGAGATTTGGCCGTGCCGAAAACACCGTGGAGCACATGTAAGGCATGTTTTATTGTTTCATTAGAGAACCAATATCTTTCACTCGCCTGCAGCTTTATAAGGAAGAATTAGCTGGTGAACATTGAGTGAAAATCACATCTGGGAAGTCCATCAGCTGTATTTTTTTAACGATTCGCATCTCAGTGCTCCTTTGCCTCCTACCGGTCAACAGGCCGGTCTGGGTGTCGTTTCACATCAGCAGCTCCTCCACTAATGAGCTGCCGCTGTGATCGTCAGCCGAAGAGGAGGCTGAGGAGAGAGCCGCAGTAACTCAGAGCTGAGTGGTCGATTTCAGAGACTCCGCTCCGACACTGCAACAATATCTGAAAGGTTTAGATATTAAGGACGTCCACTGTGATGAATCAGCTTTTTCCGCTAAAATGCTAAAATCACCACAAAATATCAGGCCGTGTTACATTTTAGGATGAGGGCTTTTTGGATCCGTTAATCCGTTTTTCAAATAATCGTTCAGAGCTCAAGGTGTTCTCTGGTCCGATCAACAGTCCAAAAACTGAAAGATATTCAACTTGCAAAGGTAAAAAAAAGAAAGAGAAAAGCTTTGTTTAGTTGTGTCGTATCGTAGTCAGTCATATTCCTGCCACACATATTTTTCAGTATTAATTCATTTGTGTTTGGAATGGTTTGGCAATAGTTTAGAAAATATCCTCAAATTTGAGAAGCCAGAAAATGTTGAGCCAATTATTAACAATTCATTTTTCTCACCATCAACTAATTTATCAACAATATCCCACATGTGACTTTTAACCTTAAAATGAGCAGTTTATTTTTATATTATCTCCCTGAAATTATAATCAACTTATACCCGAACCCTTTTCCGTTAAGTGGAAGAGTGTAACAAAGTACAAGTACAGTTTGAGGTACTTTATTTGAGTCTTTCTGTTTTATGGTTTCTACATCAACAGAATTCTTTTTTTACTCTTTACTTAATTTGACAGCAATAGTTTCGTTGCAGAACATTTTCCACACACAACCAACGATGAGCTCATGAAATATAAATCATTTTTATAGATAGACAGTATGTAAAGAAGTTAAATTTAGCCCCACCTTCGTCAATGTACACGTTATAATACTGCTTATTGTATACTTCTACTTCTACTAGAGAAATATTGTACTTTTAAGAGCTTTAGTTACTTTTTCAAATAAAAATTGTAACCACTAAACAGCCGATTCTCAAGGACCTCTTGTGGTTGCAGTGACTCACATTTTCTTTAAAAACAACCTTTTATTTCCTGTTTGATATTGTCTGACTGCTGAGTGCTGACTCCTCGCTCACTGTTCTGAACAGGCTCCCAGCCATTAGGGGCTGTTAGTGATAACAACAGAGACTGTATATAAGAAGTAGACGTAGTCATCATGACGGCACCCATTGGTTTGTGGACGTCATGTTTTTTTATTTTGGAACTGATGATCGGAAGTTACCATATTTGGACCGGAGTGACATAGAGAGTGTGTGGTAGCGGCAGCGACATGTCAATCACAGTAAGCCCCGGCCTAAAGCATCCCCTGCTTTATGGTCTGTTTGACTCTAAATGGACCATAATGTACTAAATGAACATCATGCTGTGTTGAAGAAGACTTGAAACTAGAGATTGAGACATAAACTCATGTTTACAATGTTTACTGAGGGAATAAATCAAGAGAGAAGTAGAGTCATTTTCTCACAGACTTCTATACTGTCAGACTTCTTTTCGCTCAGCTGCTGCTAAACAGGCAGACCGTTCGCCGAGTTTCGTTTTGTTTTTGTCAAGTTTGTATGAAGTGCCTTATACTGTGACTTTGAACCGATTGCCTGAGTAGGTTACAATAAAAATACTCCTCGACACCCAAAGTGTTCCCAAGTGTTGCTTCCTAGTGAAGGAAGAGTCTGTGGAAGCAGCTCCCTCGGCTTTGCATAGTTTAAGTATAAATACATATATTTATTTCCTGCCATCTCATTGGACATCAACTTCACGTTTAGTGAAGTATCGTAAAAAAGAAGATATAGAAGCCCACATATACGCTTCAAGTCGGGGCTACGCCGCGTGAGACGGAGCTGAGGCGCCTTTTCTGCACCGAGCAGACGTCTACAGACTACAATGAGAGCGTATCTGTTGTGTGAGCTGTAAAAAAAACACAAACATCTGATGTACTTCCAGTCTAGAAGGGGAGGTTAGCTTGTTGTGGGTTGTTTTCATTCAATCAAACAGTGGTTGCTGCAGACTCACCTGGCAGAGATGTGCACTCTCCTGAGTTCTCCTTTCTAGGTAAAAATGTAACGCAGGACTCGAGTATTTTTCTCTGTGTATTGATTAGTAAAGGATGTGAATTCTTCTTCCTGCACTGTATCTTTTGTGACGATAACGTGGAGGAACAGAGATGCATTTTCTATGATCCAGACTTGTGTCCTTCATGTCAGATAAAAACCGACACTCCTATTTATGTTGTTATTATTTTATCCCACAGGCCCGCTTAGCATCCTGGCCCTCAGTAGGCATATCTCGGTGGTCACACACACACATACACACATACACACATACACAGATACACACAAAGACACAAAGACGTGAATAAAAGGCGTCTCAGTGGAAGTGTGATGGAATCAACACTGTTGATTTGTCATTTGGTTGGTAGGTACACAGCAGGCGGCTGCCAAACAAGCCACTGATAACGGTTGCCATGGAAAGAGCTCTGGTTTGGTGCATTCGAGGCAGAAATCTGATGCGCTGCCACTCTGGGTCAGACTCGGTTTTTTTTTCCGTTCTGCACAATTCCACCGCATGCAAAGAACGGATAAGTCCCGCTATCGGTCACCTTATTCCTCATTCTTCAGCAAAAGGTAATCGTTGTCTGTCCTCTCACTGTGTAGCAGGAGATGGTAACATCTGTGCTGTAGAATCTCCTTCGCTGTGAATCCACAACACTGTATCTTTCTGCATTCACCTTTGAGATGTTCACATTTTGGTGCACGTCTGTGGTGACACGTCGATATAGAAACCAGGCTTCTTTCTTCCCCCTCAGCTTGCCTCTTCTTCTTCTCCTACTTTTCATTTTTACAGAGTTCATGGAACAAACTTCCAGAGTAGGAGTTAGCGCGTTAGCTTTGCAGAAGCAGATGAGAGCTTTTCTGTTCTTTTTGTTTTTCTTGTCACGAAAAAGGGAGACTTGCTCAAAACACAACTTGTGGCTGCATTGTTCTGTGTGCTGCGTTGAAGGCACCTGTCAGTGGAGGAGTTTAGGCCGCTGCCTGCTCTTTGATACATTTCTCTCTGAATGATTGTCGAGCGTTTCATTCAAATGGTGAGTTAGTAGAGAAACCGGATTTAAAACGGCCCTCGACAGCAGCTCTTTTGTTCTTTTGTCTTCTAGATTACAGCCATATTCTTTGTGTTTCAGCTGCAACGAATGATTATCTTTGATCGCGATTAATCTTCTGATTGTTTTCTACAACTGTCGGTGGGACAAAACGGGCAACTGCTTGGTAATAATCTCTGGTGCTTTTACTGTCACGTTAGACCAGGGGTGTCAAACATACGGCCCGCGGGCCGCATCCGGCCCGCCACGTCATTTTATGTGGCCCGCGAATCCGCCAGCAAAAAAAAAAAAAAAAAAATATATATATATATTTTTATTATTATTATTTTTTTTACAAAAATTAAAAGTTAGATGTGAAAATAAAAATATCCCCATGGTCGAAATTATGAGATAGAAAGTCGAAGTGATGAGATAGCATGTTGTCTGTGTGCCGACATTAAAACGATCACAACAGGTGGACAGGAGATGCAACAACCCATAAAGAGGATTTCCAACAAGTGATCGTGTCTTTCTCAACATGCGTACTTCTCTGCACTTGTAAACTCGTGGACTTGTGAAACGTCATCAGTCTCAGCCCAAGTACTGTTCCAATTCAAAGTTCACATCGAGCGGAGATGTTTGAGTATAAAAAAACTTTGAGTTGAGCCATTCGCGCCGCCGGTCTCACCGGGGGCTATTTGTGTTCATTCGCACTGGACGCGTCGGAGAGGGGGCGGGGCTTATCGCCCTGAAAGCCGTTCAACTGTCCGCCATTAACCATGGAAAAAATAACCTCTATTTCTGCTTAGTACGTGTTGTGGAAGTCACAGATATCCCGGGAAACTAAACTAAATATGTTAGGAGTGGTTACATTTACAACCGGCCCTTTGAGGGCGACCGTGATGCTGATGTGGCCCCAGAGTGAAAATGAGTTTGACACCCCTGCGTTAGACTGTGAACACAATTCAGAAGCTGGATAAAAATAAGTCTGCGTTAATTTTCTGTTGATCACCTGATGAAGTGGTCGAATGTTAGTTAGTGCAACAGTGGTGTCCGCATTTTGTAAGTATAATGTTGTATAACTTAACTTTTATTTTACGATGATTATTATTATGTTATAACTTAAAGACATCTTAACTATTTGTAAATTGCTAAAATAGGGTTTTGTGTCCGCTACTTGAGTAGATTTTATAGAAATGACATCAAACAGCATAATTTCACCTCAGGGGGAAGTCTGTAAAAGGTCATCTTTACATATATCATTTTTTTTTTATCCATCGTATCCAAACACATTAAGTCAAGTTCTGAACAATGTCGAGATTATAACAGTCAAAGCTAAACTGCCGTAATTAAAACAATGCCTGTAAATAGCTTTAAAAACAACACATCCCTTGTAAAGACACTACACATTATAAGATGCCATAAAAAGGAATGTCACGGCTCATTAGCATTGATTTCTGTCTGCACAGACATCGCTGAAGTACAACATCAGTGTGAGAACACAAGGGAGCGAGTAGTCCGGGTTAAAGGCACCGAGGCGCTGCACGACAGCCAGCACAGACGGGGAGACGTGCAACAGCATGAACATATATATATATATATGTGTGTGTGTATATGTGTGTATATATATGTGTGTGTGTGTATATCTGTGCGCAACAATTAGCAATACTTAAACTTAGCCATATTGTCGCCATGACAACACTGGGACAATGTCAGTCAGGGTTCAGACAAACAGAAGGACGACGGTAGGGGGAAACGGAAAAGGAGAGAAGGAGTCACGGGAGGAGAGAGGAGACAGATGGATCTGAGGGAGAGAGAGAGAGGAGTCATCGGATTCATTTGGAAGGCAAATAGTCGGCAAGAGTCTTGATTCACTGTAGAACTAGAAGGGTGCTCAGAGGGCGCAGACCTCCGCCTGTGCTCCAACATTTTAATGGGTTCATCCATGGCCCATGCTGGCCCTCTATACCAAGTTTGATGGAGATTGGGCTTGCAGTTTTTCCATAATCCTGCTGACAAACAGACAAACAAACCCAACATCGCCTTCTTGGGGGAGGTAATTACAGGTATTTTCATTGAGGACTTTGTAAAAAATAGAAAAGAAACACAGAAGCTATAAGATCTGATTGACGTCTAACTATAAACAGCATTTTACATAAATTATTGAGAGTAATTATATATTCGCTCAGTAATTATTTCAGCATAATAAAGCAGGTATCTATACGAGCGTCCAGCGCAAAGGGAGCAATACTAAACAGTGTCCAGTTTCGAATACCGCTGATGAAAGCATAAAGCTGCACAAACTTCTCCAAGTAAGTTGTAAGAGTTACAGAGCTTTATACATAATTCCTGAGGCTGTAAAATGGCACAGTGAGCAAGCGGCGCGGTAATACGAGGTTGTGCACACGGTGGTAAGGCAAAGTGAGACTCTGCATTTACTGCTTCAATAGCGCGGAACAGCAGGGGAGCTCTGCCGCAGGGGGTGGACACAATAACACGAATACCCGTTCATTCTATAATGCAACAATGCGACAGCTGTGCAGCAAAGCCAATACTAAGAGCCTGTATTGTTCAGGTTTGGGTGAGTCTGTGTCACAGAGGTGACGGTGGCTGTACAGCTGTTGTTATATTGTAACACGCACACTGCATCAAGATGTAAACCTCTAACGCACCAGGAACTAGTCTGGGAGCCTTTATCGAGTGAATAAACAGGTGTGTGCATTAAAGGAGGCGTCCAGCCTGTTGCCTTTTAAGGCTGCAGTTAAAAAAGAGAGCTGGACTGTAACCCACGGGTCAGATTTTACCAGCGCAAAACCCCTTTTTATGTTTGTGCATCAAATGTCCTTTTGATGAGCAGCTTCTGTTTACATGTTATGTAACTTGTTTTTATTTGTAAATAAAGATATACACTTTCATTTAATAAGTCAGTAGTGAATGGTGATTATTTAGAAATGTAGTCTGAATACAAATACGTTTTCTGTAATTAATAACATAATCCTTTTGGATTACTTAAAAAGCAAACATTAAAAATGATAGATGCAGACACAAAAACTTCAGTTCCACAAATATAATTTTTTCTCTGAAGAGATCTCAATGCAATTAAAATGCAATTACGGTTGGATTTAATCAACGTGCCATTACACAGACAGTACTGGAACAAGCTACAGCTGTACTCTGCGTATTCAACAGGTTATTCTGTGTTTAAAGGCCACATGGAGGACTTTGCTCTTGAAACACGAGAGGTGCACTCACTCAAAATGTTCATCCTCCATTTCAAATGTAAATACAATTCAGAAATGCACTCAAAAAAAGTGCACTGAAATCATTGTTAGGTGGGGCCACTTCAATCAAAATAACTCGGCATGAAGTTGACGGAACTCAAAACGTTGCAGATTTAAATATCTCTTGGCTCCAGGTTTACCTGTTTTGGTGAATCTTCTTATCCTCCAAGTAATACAACTCAACAACTGGCGGAGTGGAGCAGCCACCTCACCCGAGTCGTTACTGCAGCCATTTTATTCATTGAGTTGTCATCCAGTGTGTTCACGCCTGAGTGCGACTCCTGTGCCCTGTGGGCCACGATAATGTGAATCGTGGGAGCCTCTGCTCATGGATAAGGTGATTCAGGGTGAGGGCAAAATAAAGGTTTGTTTGAATAAGATGCGAGCATGTCGCCCCGAAGACACTACAGATGGCAGAGAGCAGACCTTTGACATAAAGAAATACAGATCTCCACAACCGCAGAGAAAGGTTGGAAGATGAACTGATTGTGGACGGACCAAACCTCTTTCCTGATGCCTTCCAAAATGTGTTCAGTGACAGGAAAAAAAGGTTTAATCCACATTTAGAAAAATTTGAGATTTTGTGCTGGACACCAGGCGCCAATGAGGAAGTGTCTTAAAGCTGCATTCGCTCTAATGTCCAGCAGGGGGCGACTCCTCTGGTTGTATAGAAGTCTGTGAGAAAATGACTCTACTTCTCTCGATTTATCACCTCAGTAAACATTGTAAACATGAGTTTATGTCTCAATCTCCAGTTTCAAGTCTTCTTCAATACAGCATGATGTTCATTTGGTCCATTTAGAGTCAAACAGACCATAAAGCAGGATATGCTTTAGGGCGGGGCTTACTGTGATTGACAGGTCGCTACCAGAGCCGTATACGTCACTCCTCTGCCGTCCAAATATGGTCACTTCCGTTCGCTGGTTGCAAAAAAGCCACGATGGCGACGGTCGTAATCTAAGACGACGACGGCCAAAATGCCGAACTCGAGGCTTCAAAACAGCAGTGAACAAACCAGTGGTCACGATGACGACGTCCACTTCTTATATACAGTCTGTGCTTGTCACACCTACCTGTTCAGCCCACTCATGCAGATGACCAACATCCCACGGAAAATCTGGTACAATAAATGAAATTCATTTTTTTTGCATAATACAATTAACAGTGGGAGCTGTCAGCCGGTTGTATGGGAGGTAAAGACTGAGTCCAGATCCTGTGGAGGTGTGCTGGGCTCTGGAGTTTGAGCAGAGTGACAGAAAGGAACAGCACATTGTGTTCCTCGCTGTAGTTCCAAAGCAACACAATGTTTCTTTCACTCTTCAATCGGCTCCCATTACCGACCTCCTGACAGTGAAAACACCGGCTGTCTGCTACCATAAATCACTGCCTGTGTTATGGGATGCCTGCGCTTGCAAGAGCTAAATTCAGAAGTGCACCGTAGACTAACTCAAAGGGAAGTTGTACTTCAATGAAAACACAACTTCCCAAATGTGCAGAGAGAGAGGAGTAGCTACAGAGGGTTTATTGGAGGATGAGTAGATGTTTATGTTTACGGCTCAGGTTTGCCGGCGATACCCGTGTATTATGATTTTGTGTTTTCCGTGATTAATGTGACGCAATTTAGGAGGTTTGAAGTGTTTGCCGTGTTTTTAATTGCCCTTTATGTAACTTCCCAGTACATCAAAGCACATTTATGGCGCTTTCTTTTTCCTCCCTTCCCTGTTTTTGAAAACCAGAAGCCAAATGTGAATGTTTGGTGCTAAACTTTACCAGCAAATCAAGGATAACAAAGTCTGCTTACTTAAATCTGAAGCAGCGTAGGATCATGGCAGTTGTCGTCTGTCTCCTCTTCAAAACAAACACATCTGGAGATTTTAACTGGTGAAACTCTGAATAAAGCTGCATCACGTTAGAAATCAGTGTTTCTCCTTCGCTGTCCGGTGGATTCAGGACGGCCCGGAGCTGCTGCTAACGTTACTCTTTCATCCTGAAAAGATTTAAAAAGTGTATCGCAAAAATGTGGCCTGAAACTGGATAAAAAGCATTTTTATGATGTCAATTTAAAATGGCTTCTGGTAGACAACCACGAGGCTGACCAGACGACATCCTCTGTGAAAAGTAAAGCCATTGTGTCTTAAAGCTGCATTCTCGCTAATGTCCACCAGGGGCCGACTCCTCTGATTGTATAGAAGTCTATGAGAAAATGACTCTACTTCTCTCTTGATTTATTCCCTCAGTAAACATTGTAAACATGAGTTTATGTCTCAATCTCTAGTTTCAAGTCTTCTTCAATACAGCATGATGTTCATTTTGTAAGTTATGGTTCCATCTACTGTACCCTTTCATTATATTATCAAGCAATTATTACTGATGCATTTACATGTAAACAATAACTGGTTGAGGCGGAGCTTATTTTAACGACTTTAGTTACTTTTGATGAGTTCGAATTATGACACATCACATTTCATATCCTGATCACATGCGATCACTTTTGTCTTAAGCGTTCAAATAAATGCAGTCATGTACAAAGTACAATATCCGTTTCTTTATTAAATATCTGAATCTCAAGCGCTCGTTATTATTCAACTCACACATCTCTTACACCTTGAATCCTCAACTAATGCTTTCTATTTAAATGAAATAAGGTGACATCCTTCATTCACCAAACGAGCTCGAGTTAAGAGTAACTGCTGCTGATGAGGAAAACTAAAAGTAGTAAAGACTGCAATGAACTCCCTCAAATAAATCACCAGCTACTAGTTTTGATGAAAATGCTTCTTTCAAGTGTAGCTGAAAAAAATATTTGACAATCGATTAGTCATTGAAGCAGCTTCTTAATTGGAGAAAAAGAAACTTCAAAACAATCTTTGAGGCACACAGCCCTGACGTGTTGATTTAGCGATCAGTTGAATTACTGTACTTGTATCTGGCTCTTCCACCTCCTTCACCAGCGGGTCTCTAACTGTGTCCGCTCGCCGCTGGGCGGGTCGTGTGCGGCGGCGGGTTCGCTGGAGCTTGTTTGATTCAAAGGGCTGCCAGCTGCTGCTGCTTGAAACCAGCTTGATGAGAGCGCTGAGGGCGACCCGTCCGGTGAACAACGAGCCCAAAGAGGCTCAAAAGTCAAATGGAGCTGCCGGTTCTCCCGTTTCGACACAACACAGTCATCATACATGAAGAATATCGTAACAGTTGACATTATCGGAGGTTGAACTTCCACATAATTTGTGTTGACGTTACATTATTTGACCTCCTGTTGGCCTTTCCCCAGAACACGGGCTGATCTTTGCTGCTGAATGTGTATTACAAAGTGTGTGTCTGTCTAAAGTGGCTGGCAGCCTTTGTCCCTCAGCACTCAGACTTCCTGATTGCTGTTATTTGGTCAGCCATGGCACCCGCTCGCTGCAATTTAAAAGACGCAAGAGGGTGTGTGTGTGTGTGTGTGTGTGTGTGTGTGTGTGTGTGTGTGTGTGTGGCGGAGAGAAAGAAGAAGTGGAGAAGAGGGTGGCAATTTGGAGTAAGCACAAGTGTGTGTCTCAAAATGTGTGTGTGAGTGTGTAGATGGTTCAAGCAGCAATTTGGAGTAAGCAAGTGTGTGCATGCCCGTGTTTGTGTGTGTCGACAGCTCCAGCAGCTTTTCGAGTGGCTACTTTGATGTCTGACCCACTTTGGCTGTTGCTGAGTATAAAGCTATTTATTTAGTTTCGTGTGTGTGTGTGTGTGTGTGTGTGTGTGTGGGGGTGTGTGTGGGTGTGTGTGTGTGTGTGTGTGTAAAGCTATTTATCTGGCAGTGGACTGGGAGAGTTGTGCTGCGTTTGCTGTTGGACCCTTCAGCGTCTGCTGGTGGAGACAGCAGAACATCTCCATCTCCTCCTCCTCCTCCTCCTCCTCCTCCATCTTGGCCATTTTCTTCTTCTTCCTCCAGCTCCTTCCTCCCCCCTGTCACAGCGCCCTCCTCCTCCTCCTCCTCCTCCTCTTAATATAACGTCGTCTACTCTTCATGCCTCACTGTACTCCGTTCTTCCATCTTCCTCGTGCCATTAACTCGCTCTGATATAGTGCTTAGTTGGCTGAATCTTGTTAGAATCTTTTGCAAAGTACCAGATAAATCTTTTTTCTCTTTTTCCTGCTGCCAGACTTCACCACGAGGTCGGTTGTGACCAGAAATAAACTGGTTTAGAAGTGCGAGCCCTGATAGAAAAGACAAGTTCTCTAATCCGAGCCTTACGTGGACCAAGAAGTGAAAATAAGTAAGACGGATGAAACTGTCTGCACGTCAAGGCTTTTTCAATCATCAAATTGAATGTAGTATCTTTTACTGTATCTAAAGTGTTCAATTGAATCTCAGTGTGCTTCTAATACGTATTATTTAAAGGATGAGGCTCACATTATCCTCTTCTTTTCTCATTGTCAACTAGGGCTGCACGATTATGGCTAAAATAACAATCACCATTATTCCGATCAATACTGCGATCACTTTTATTTATCACAATTATTCATTGATTTTAGGAGCAAAATATTGTTTTATTGCACTTTAACGTTTAAATCAGTCGAGCACTGCTTTCACTCTCACGTTACTGCTAGTTAACAAATGTTTGCATCTAAATAAGACTTAGAATAAGGCAAGGCAAGTTTATTTGTATAGCACATTTCAACAACAAGGTAATTCAAAGTGCTTCACATAAAACCATTAAAAGCATCAAAACATAAGGCAAAAGAAAAGGAGATTTAAAAACAATTAAGAACATTCATTAAAACATTAAAAAAAACAGTGCAAGAAATAAAATGCAGTAGTAAAATGCAGAAATGCAGGAAATTGATTCATATATTAATTGAACGTGGTTCAATTAAAGGCAGCAGCAAACAGAAAAGTCTTCAATCTTGATTTAAATGAGCTGAGGGTCTCAGCAGACCTGCAGCTTTCTGGGACTTTGTTCCAGATATGTGGAGCAGAAAAACTGAACGCTGCTTCTCCATGTTTAGTTCTGACTCTGGGAACAGAAAGTAGACCGGTCCCAGACGACCTGAGGGGTCGGGATGGTTCATAAGGTAGCAGCAGATCAGAGATGTATTTTGGCCCTAAACCATTCAGTGCTTTGGAAACCAACAGCAGGATTTTAAAGTCAATTCTTTGTTGGACAGGAAGCCAGTGCAAAGACATCAGAACTGGAGTGACGTGATCCACCCTCCTGGTCTTAGTGAGGACTCGAGCTGCAGCGTTCTGAATCAGCTGCAGCTTTCTGACGGACTTTTTACAGAGACCTGTAAACACACCGTTACAGTAGTCCAGTCTGCTGAAGATAAATGCGTGGACAAGTTTTTCCAAATCCTGTTGAGACATAAGTCCTCGAATGCTTGATATATTCTTCAGGTGATAGTAGGCTGATTTTGTAATTGTCTTGATATGGCTGTTCAGGTTGAGGTCTGAATCCATAACTACACCTAGATTTCTGGCTTGGTTTGTGGGTTTTAACATCAGTGACTGAAGCTGAGCGGTGATTTTCAATTGTTCGTCCTTGGTACCGAAAACAATTACTTCTGTTTTATCTTTGTTTAATTGAAGAAAATTCTGGCACATCCAGTTGTTGATTTGTTCAATGCAGTTACCCAGCCCTTGTATGGGATTATAGTCCCCTGGTGACATAGTTATGTCGATTTGTGTGTCGTCTGCATAATTATGATAACACACTTTGTTGTTTTCCATAATCTGAGCTAGTGGAAGCATGTAGATGTTGAACAGAAGAGGCCCCAATATTGAACCTTGGGGAACACCACGTCATTTTAGTCAGCTCTGATCTGTAATCAGCTACAGACACAAAGTATTCTCGGTCCTTCAAGTAGGATTCAAACCAGTTAAGTGCTGTGCCAGAGAGTCCCACCCAGATGTTTAGTCTTTCTAGGAGTATGGCATGGTCGACCGTCTCGAATGCAGCACTGAGATCTAGTAAGACTAAGACTGAACTTCTGCCATTGTCTATGTTTAAGTGGATGTCGTTGAAAACCTTAACAAGAGCAGTTTCAGTGCTGTGGTGCTGTCGAAAGCCTGACTGGAAAACATCAAAGCAGTTATTTACGGCCAAGAAGTTGGTCAGCTGTTGGAAAACCGCTTTTTCAATTATTTTACTCAAAAATGTGAGGTTTGATATTTGCCTATAATTTTTCATCGTTGCGGAGTCTAAACTAGCTTTCTTTAGGAGCGGTTTAATAACTGCAGTTTTTATGGCTTGTGGGAAGACACCTGAGAGAAGGGATGTGTTTACAATTTGTAAGAGATCAGTGGTCATGCAGTTTGAAATATTTTTGAAAAAGTGTGTTGGTAGAATATCCAAGCAGCAGGAGGATGACTTCAGATGTTGTATAATGTCTTCTAGGCTTCTACGGTCGATTGAATGAAATTGTGTCATGATATTTGAATGGATGTTATTCAGAGATCGGGACAACACATATCCTGTGGTTGGTGTGGAGGCACTGACTGCTTGTCTAATTTTCTGAATTTTGTCAGTAAAAAAGGAGGCAAATTGATTGCATGCCCAGGTGGATTGGAGTTCAGCAGCTACCGACACTGGAGGGTTTGTTAGCCTGTCAACAGAGACTGGTGTGGAGGAGAACTTGTGAATAAATAGTTCACTGGTGTTTTCAGAGATGTAACGCTTTGTCACAACCTTGGTTTGGACATTTGTGTGCAAGGAGATTGCACTCTCAAAGAAAACACAGAAATGATCAGAGAGTGCAACATCAGTCACAGCAACCTTGGAAATGTTTACACCTTTGGTGATGATTAGGTCCAGAGTGTGCCCCTTGTTGTGGGTGGGTCCTGGGTTCCTCTTCAGTGCGTTTTCATTCTGCTCTCTGTTAAAATGAATAATATACAGTTTATTACTCGTCTACTCTGGACTGCAGCTGCAACATTCAGGCAAGTGCGTCACAGGTTGCTGCTGTCGGGTGCATGCGGAAGTGTCTTAGAACCTGCATTCTCTCTCCCGACCATCAGGGGGCGACTCCTCTGGTTGTATAGAAGTCTATGAGAAAATGACTCTACTTCTCTCTTGATTTATCACCTCAGTAAACATTGTAAACATGAGTTTATGTCTCAATCTCTAGTTTCAAGTCTTCTTCAATACAGCATGATGTTCATTTAGTACATCATGGTCCATTTAGAGTCAAACTAAACTCAAATACTTCCTGTCTTCTCTCCCGTCTGTAGCAAAGCCAAACCCAAAATAATCTTCAGCTCACAAATATACAGTTTTCGTTTTAAATTCCCCAATACAGCTGGACTCATGTAGTTAGCAATTGTTACTCAAACTCAAAAAAATACTCAAAAATATAAAGCATTTTCAGCTGCACATTTGGATCTCTAGTGTATTTCAGGCAGCAGGACGGAGTGTGTGGGATTGAGTCAAAATCAACTACAGTGTGTGTGTGTGTGTGTTCATGGTAATGAAGGAATATGTCACCCAGTGCAACAGTGTGACTCACTAATGTGTTTCCGGGGAACAATGGAGCTCCGTGGCACGGAGGAATTTGACAGCGTTGACAAAACTTGTTAACGGGATCAATTCATTTGAGTTTTTTGTCTTTTTTTTCGTGGGATTCATTGGCAATAAAAAGTCTTTAAAACGTCTGTGAGCAGATGTCACTGGTTTGTTCCCAGTGCAGTTTCAGGAATTCTCCACAAATCAGCGTCCCGTGAAAAAGAGCAAAGTGAGGCAGCAAGTGAATAATATGACGAAAAACTCAATTTGTATTGGAAACGGGAAACAATTACAGATGTTAATGGCATGAAAATAAGATTTCAGGACTCAAACATATGCTTAATGATAAATAATATTTAAAAAAGAATTCTGTTGCCAATTCCTGTGTATGTTTTTACGTGTAACCTGTCTAATTAGTGAGTCTATTTGTCTGTTTTTACATTTACCTCGTGTTGTCTGGAGTTCCCAGACATCTTGTTTTTATGTCCGTCCAGAGCTGTGACGTCTCTCAGCCGACCTCAGTAGAAGTGCTCTTTTCTTCTCTTTGTATGTTCCACCTCGATTGTTATCGCAGGTCATGCTGACTTTACTGGGGAGTAAAGGAGGTATTTTTAGGTGCTGAAACGAATCTTAGACGTGTGGACGTAAATCACGACATCGGCAACTAACGTCACTCTCTTTTTGTTCGATAAACAGTCAAAACCCAAAGATATTCATTTAACAAGGATGAAAACAGAGGAAAGAGAAGTTGAAACCAGTGACTTTTCATCATATTGCTTGAGAAATGACACAGATGATGAATAATGTATCAAAAAACAAATGCAAATGAATTATCTGTTGATCATTTACCAATTATTTCAGTTCTAAAGTCATTAAATGGGACGCACTATTTATTATTATTATTTATTAATTGTCAGCGAGACGACTTCACCCCTCGGTTGAGGAAGAGGAGGAAGACTCGTACGAGCGTGTTTTATCAGTCAACAAAAGTGTCATTCTTAACTTTATCGCTTATAATGCTGAGGCCCTTTTCTATTACACTGGTGTGAAGACCTTTATAGGAGCAAGAAGCCGCTCCACAACTTGCTTTACAATCAGCAAACAGGATTTTAAACAGACAAAAGACTTCTCTTCTGAAATCTCTGTGGCTTATTCTTTAATTTTCTGCTCCTCCAGTCTCCCCTCTTCTTTTTCTTCCCCCTCCTGCTCTCCTCGTCGCTGTGTTTTTGATGTAATTGTGGAGGAGGTGGTGGCGCGCCAAGAGTCCAGAGAGCAAAACCCTCTCATCAGCGATGTCAGCGGCTGACATTTTGCCGCGCTGCGCCACAGACGCTCAAAAGAAAACAACCTACCGACTTTGTGGACTCGTGTAATTGTTTGAGCTCCTGACACACAGATCGCATTCATCTCAGCACAGCAAGAAAAAGGCAGGAAGGCGTAAAAATAACTTCTCTAAACCGACCCTGTTGTTCCTTTTCTTCTCTGTTCATGTGACGATGCGTGAAGCGGTGAAAGCTCTCGAGGCGAGACGTGAAGCCTGGCAACATGCTGGCTTTTCTAGTTTTGTTTTTCTTAAACAAACGCTGTAGCGCAGAGATGCTCAATAAATGTAACTCGTAATAAGTGAGACCTTCCATCAAGCAGTTTAGCGCCAATCAACGGTGCGAGCGGAGATCTTCCTTTTGGCGTATTAACATTTTAATTAGCGTTCATGCGGCCACAGGTGTGCGTTTATTGGGTGTTTAACAGCGGCTTTGGCTCAGCCAATCAGAGCCGAGGACAAGGGGTATCCATTTTATAAGTCATCATTAACATCGCATAGCGGGACAGCTGTCACACTCGCTGATGCTTCTGGGGAGCACAAATCTATTCCCGACTATCCAAGATGTCATCTCAATTATTTTTTTTGAATACCGAAAGGACAAACGCAGTTTCACCAGAACTGTGAAATCACCTCCCAATCTGTTTTTGTTGTGGTTGTCTGGAGGCGGGAAAAGCTGATGAACAGCCGTTAAATGAGAGACGGAGCTCAGCACCGTCATCTGTACGGCTTCAGCTCGGATGTCACAGTTCAATCACTGTGGATTACTGCTGCAAGAGTGGCTTTCTGCCAAAATAGCCCCTGTGTGGATTTGCGGATGTGTCGGTCATATTTTGTTTAATATACAGAGAAGGTTTTCTGGCTGTAGAACTTTAATGGTTAAACCGACGGAGCATTACTTTCCATTAAGCTGAGTTGAGGGCAGAAAAGTCCCTCTGCATGTTGTGTGTTAGCTCGCCAATGAGTGAAAGATCATGTTTACGAGGGACCAACGGAGGGAAAGGAAGTCTCAAAGGGTGACGGCGAAAACGGCTTTTTCAAGAGATTAAAGATGGCAAACTGACTTTGAGGTGCAACCAAGTGGCCAGAAAAAACATTAGCGTTGTATGTTTCTGTAAACCACGGTCAACGTTACAAAACCAAAAATACTTTCATAACATAACATAACATAGCAACATTTGTCTCCTGGCGACTCGGCTGTGGAGTAATGACAAATTCTTTTATTTTGGTAAAATACTTTACCAGCAAAGGGGAAGGAAGAATTCCCGTAAGTAGTGCACTTCACATGTTAAGCATTATCAGTAGAATGTAGAACGGTCAACACGGAGCTATTTTTAACCACTAATTACTTACTAATTAACTACTGATAGCCGACCCTCGTTCACTGATCATTAACTTTTAACCAACAAGATTAGTTCTTGCATGCGGTGCTGCAGTTAAAGTGCCTAACAAGCCACCCAGCTGCAACAACAACCCGACAAACAGGCTAAATCATTGATCATCATTCATCACCTGCTACAGTCTATGAGCAAAACAGGCAGCCGAGTCTCCAGTTCACCCATCTGGTGGAGTAAGCGTCTTAAAACTACAAACTTCAGTGAAGTAGAAGTATAACCAATGTTCCCTCTAATTTTTCATGTGTCTGGGCATACACACAAGCTCCCTGAGCACACTGAGGACCACTGTGAGCAACATCAGATGTGCACGCTGTGGCCACACACCAGTATCACACCTGTTCAAAACCTTGGATCATAGCAAGTTACATGGCTTATTAAAAGAATCAAATTACAGCAGCAATTTTCACTAGTTTACTTTTAATATAAGTGATTTGACAAACTTTAAAGGAAAAAGACAAAAATCTTGTTGTTCATGAGATGTGTAGTATGTTTTATGTGAGAGTCTTGCTTTGGCCATGGGAAGAGTCTTGCTTTGGCCTGTGTGAGGTCCTGTTGTGGCCTGTGTGAGGGTCCTGTTCTGGAAGAAATGATACATATACACCTTTCAGACATAACATTTTGTTCACATTAAAACATTCACATTTTGCACAATGACGTGTGCTGTAGCTTGTGATACAGTGTAAATTCCTGTAACTCTGTCTGTAAAATATGTAATTACTCAGTTTTTTATTATCATTTCTACTACCCATAAATGATCTAGTAGTAACATAATTTAATGATTAATATCCATAAGTAAAAAATCTTAATAAATGTCACGAGAATATGCACAAATCTGACTTAAATTTTACCTTATTTTTCACGTCTGTCCTTCTCACTTCTCCAATGGTTGTACACTTTGTCCAGGTTGATGGATTCGTCTGCTTCTTGCTTTGACTTTATGCGCATCAGCTGGTCCAAATGTGCCACTTCAAGACGATTTCTGGATGCTGTTTTGATTTTAGTTTTAGTTTTTTCTGCTGAATGTGACGCTTGAGGTAGTCCAACTTCCATTCAGTCCACATTTTTCCCTCGGAAAACTCATTTGCTACTTTAGCTTCGCTGCATGTTTTGCAGAGTAGACCCTTCCCCCTCGAAAAAGAAAAAATCTCACCCAGTTTCACCGCTTGTTCTTCTATTTGAACATACTCCGACAGCCATTCCATCTTAAAAGAACCACATTTCTTTTTTCCAATGGCTTGGTGAGTGGATGTGTCGCTGCCCGTTCGTTTCGCCATGATAAGGGGTTAGCATTTGCGTCTCGTAACTCCGCCGCACTATTGATAGCTAGCTAACCTGCACGGCGCGAATGGGCAGGGCAATAGTGTCAATGCTATGATTGGCTGCGTAGCGTAAGTGAACCGAATCGTATCATTGGCTGGACACCTGTCACTCACTGAGTTACGTTGCAAAATAGTACAGAAAACAAAATTATTATTATTATTATTATTATTGGTTTAATTGATTAGATAAGATTAGGACTAATATTAGATATTAATTAATACGTTTATGTTGAATTTTATTTTATGCGCTGCATAGATTTTCTTGTGCGCTGAGAATGTGCGAGCAGTGCGCGATTGCTCAAGCGCGCAGCTTAGAGGGAACATTGAGTATAACGTATCAGAAAATAGACGTACTTAAGTAAACTACCTCAAAATGTACCTGAGTAAATGTACTTTCACCACAGATACGCGTCAATAAAACACAAGGTGGATGCACATATTCTCTCGGCCGACACACAGTGTGTGCTGCCGGACGATGACGCATCGGGTTTGTGGCAGAAATTGACTTTTTTTTCCCGGAGGACTGCGTCTACCTTTCGCCAGAGTCGTCAGCATCAGGACCACCGCTGTGTCAAAGCAGTAGTCGCTTTGAGATGAGTGAGGAGGCTGTGATTTTTCAAGCAGGGCAGATGTCTGAAGAATTTATTAACCATCCAGAAAATACTAATTACATGAATTAATACAGTGATCAGTATCATTAGAGTCCATTAACAGCATCAGGAAAAAACATTGAGGGAAAGCCAGGGTGTGCCTTTAATTGTTACCCTGGTTTATATCTTACAGTCATATGGACAGATGCTCATTTTCTACGTTTAATCTGTCGAAGTATAAGATGAGTATTTAGTCAGGCAAGTAAATATCAAATACTAAAACATGGGAAGACATTCTTGTCCTTTCAACGTTTTTGAAAATGTATTTTTAAACCCTTTTTTGTAATCGTGTTAAGAACACGGACCCTTTACGTTAAGCTGCGACGAGGAACTGAAATTATGTTTTGATTTTGGCGGTCCCTGTGGACAAAAGCGGTAGTGTTTCCGAGCACCAGAGTCCCTTTGGAAAACCTCTCATTTTACTGCAGCAGGGTCTGACAAATACAATAATTTTTTAATTTTTTAATGTTGTAGTTCCTCAATGTGGAGCTATTTTTAGATACTTTGTATACTACTTAGATTAGTAGTCTAGTTCTGCATCATATGTTTTTATATGTAACAAGTAATTCACTAAAACTGTCAGATAAATGTCATCGCTCTGAAATGTAGTGGAGTAAAAGTATAAAGTAGCATAAAATGGAAATATACAAGTATGTCAAAATTAGAGTAGTTTCATTCCCCTACTGCTCATCATGTAAATCTCTAGTCGTGCCACATTCCCCAAAACCAAGGCTGCTGTTCAAATAAAGATGTCCAGGTTCCAAGGCTGCTTCATCCGTCTGAAGTTCTCAGCGTGGCACACACAGTTTTTAGTTAAATTGATAGCGACAGAATGCAGAGACAAGAAAATCGCTGCCAGCACTTAAGAGCCACAACAGTAAGTGAGAGACTCTGACTGCGAGATGAAAGCACTGACTGTGTTTCCTCGGAGCCGGTGTTACAAAGTCCTTCGAGCTGAAGTAATTTAGGAGATTGACAATCAGCACATTAATGTCACATCAGGTGAAAACCTTTCTGACGGATCAGCTTCACTGAACCGACACGCAGCTCTCAGCTCTGGCCGGTTCATCCACTCAGCTCATGAACCGTAATCGCTCCACCGCCGTCAAACGGCCACCTGCACTGACGGAGCTGGCGGCAGCTCGGCAAACCGGGGCCAGGAAGTGCATCAGCATTTTCATCGCTGAAGTTTGATTAAAAACACACGCTTTTCTTTTTATTCTTTTTTTAAAAACTTTATTTCATGTCGTTGCAGTCCGTGAGATCCTCATTTCACGGCCGTGAGTCCGGCAGCAAAAACAAAGAAGCATCAGTTTCACAGGAGAAACGTGACACTTGACAGATGAACATTGATGCTTGAAGCTGTTGAGTTCTAAAGTGATGCAATAACAGCTGGTAGGTAATTAAGCTTTTATTAGATCCTCTCAAACAGCTCGAAACACGCCTGAAATTGCTTGATACTTCATGACTTTCCCACAGATGCAAGTCTGTTACAGAAAAGCAGTCATCACTTCAGTACACAAAGCTGAGGTTAAATGGATTTTCATACGCTCTGATTGGTGTTGACGGTATTTTTAAGGCAAAATCACAATCCGAGATGGAAGCTAAGCTAACCCAGCTAGGACCTCAGGCTACTTCACCAACCCATCGTCTCCTGGCTGATGTTTGGTCGCAGGAAGAGTCAGGCTAGGCGACGCGTGGTCGGTGAATGTCGTGTGAATGTTGTGTGACCTCTCTCCATTCATAAAGAACACCCGATGTTAAGAACACATTAATGTCTCTTATTCCCTGAGAAATACATTCTGTACATCGACTCACTGAAAACCCAACCTGCTTGTTTCTTCCTCAGTCAAATCTTATTGGTCGATCGCGGCCAAATAAAGATCCTGCTATCAATTTCTCTTTTCTTTTTTTCTTGGACTGCAGCTCAGAGTCAAATCAATCGCAACCCCAGAAACTCTGATTGTGAACAGGAGCCCGGCTGTGTAACGTGTTTTTGGCGGTCAGGGATTCTCAAGAAGACTGTTATCGAGCACAGGCGCTGCTTCGCAATCGTACGCAATCGTAAATGAGCAGAAAAGTGGAGAGGCTGAAAAAAACTTTTTGAGTTCCTCAGCACTAAAACATTGTCTGCTTTGAAATCGTGTTGACAGCGTGGTGGAAAAAAAGGCCCATCAGAGATTCCACTGACTCAGACGACTACAACATGTCTGACTCTGGCAGCCGTGACCCATTTCTGCGCGGCAGCAGGGGTGATCAAAAATGTTAGAACAAATGTTATTGCTTTCTGCTGCTTCCCTGCGGTTATCGGAGCTTTCAGAGTTTTGACTTCCTGCGAGAGGAAATGTTCGCTCGTCCCACACAGCCATTACCAGCATGCGCCGGTGCACCGCACGCAGCCCGACTTAATGCCTCAAGGATCCACCACTTCCCTGAAGTTAATGTAGTGATGCCACAATGGGATGATACTACAAGTAAAAGTCCTGCATTGACATTTCTTACTTGGTAAAAGTGTGCAAATGTTTACAGTAAAAAATGCACTTTAGTTTCCTCAAATCCTCAAAAAGTGAAGAAAATTACATAATGAAGCATGAACATCTCTAAAGCTGGAGATAAAATATTTAAGAGCCAACAAAAGAGATTACATGCTCCTTTACTGGCTGAGAGAAGAATCTCTCCAGCAGTCAAAAGTCATCGAGCTGAAGGAAGCACCTTTTCATTTTCAGCTGAATCTACATTTCAAAATGTAGCAGAGAGATAAAAAGTGTTTTTACAACAAATGGTTGAAGCCGCAGCTCGTCCAGTGGATTGATAATGTCTGGTCACCTAATGCCCCTAAAGTGAAGCCAAACCTCAACCGGCTCCGCTCGGACCATGCAGACCGACGGCGCCTGCCTGCCTTTTACTTTATATTCATCTCATAGATCATACTGCTGCTGCTAATTATCTGCATTGTCATCTCCACTGCATAACCTTTTTGGTCTTGTTCAGCGGCCCTTTAGCTCCAGCCCTCTCGGATCACTTCTGGTTCCAAAAACCAAGATGGCGACGGCCACAATGCCGAACTCGAGGCTTCAAAACAGACCTCAAAGCCGCCCACAAACCAATGGGTGAGCTCCACGTCTTTACAGTGATATGATTTTTTTTTTTAAATTTCAACTCAGTTTCAACCCTCTAATCGGAAAATCGGCAGCTCCTCCAGTCCGCCTGTCGAATCGTCGCTGGGCAAGACACTGAGCCCCAAATTGCTCCGTGTGTGTGTGAGAAAATGAGCATTTAAATTAGACTGATTAGACTGGACTGTTAGCAGGTGGCCCCTTGTATGGCAGCCTCTGCCGTCAGTGTATGAATGTGTGTAAACGTATGAATGTGTGAACGGGTGAATGTTGACGTGCGGGGTAGAAGCCCTTTGAGTGAGCGGAGGACGAGGCAGACGCTCTATAAATTCACCTCCGTTTACCATAAAAAATATTGATTTATGCAACTTTAACAACTAATGACGGTATTAAAATCCCAAATATTGATTCAGAACATGAAGTGCGGACTAATAGTCTCTGCGTCCTTACAGCGTCTTTTTTTCTGGCAGAAATGTTTCTATGACAACAGTAACTTGTCGTCACATCAGCACTCTCGGCGTCGTCGTATGATAGACCAGCATCACCCCGTTGCTTTTAAATATCCATCTTTTTGTTTGAACAAAGCCAAAAAACTGAATAGTCTGTGAAATATTCCCTCACAACCACTGTAGTGTTTGAGTAAATGTGCCAGCTTCCCTTTGTGCTTTATTTCAAACATATCCGTCTGAAGTAGGGCTGCACAATTATTCAAAATTTGATCGAAATGGGATGATTGCCTCTTTCACTTTTCTAATGACAGGAGGCGCACTATTTGTAAACGGTGAAATGTGTTTCATAATGTCATCATTGTGGAGCTACACATCTCATTTTACAGACTTCAGAAAACATCTTTGTTCCGTACAGATCATTCTAATGTTTTTTAATGAAAATGAGAATAATTATGTATAAATTATCATTCCCTGTAATACCACAAATCATATCCCAATTAGGTATTATTTTCAGAATCATGCAGGCCTAATCTGAAGACGCTGAAAAGCTTGAAAACAGAAATCCTTATGAAGTTTCCCGACTGAGCTAAACCGAAAACCATCTTTCTGTCTCGTTCGTCCTCTGGATCGCATCTCGCCGTCACCGTCTGCCCCGAATCCATGAACCAAAGGAAGCAAGCTCACGTTTCCCTGTGATTTTTAACAAGTCCGCGATGATGTTCAAACATCGTTCAACGTGTCTGATTTACTGTCGGCACTTTCACTTCTCAGCTGTTGCGTCTGATTACATTACAGACAGAGAGCAGCATGAAATGTTCCTGTCGATTTAACAGCTCAACCAAGAGACCGCTGCTAGTTCTCCGCGTGAAACGAGAAGTCAACGTTGATTTATTTGTCACGTAACTTGCGAACTTCACCAACGGCACCCACGTGGTCGTTTTAACCCAAAATGACGATCTTTTGCTGAACCTAATCAAGTAGTTTTGTTGCCTAAACCGAACTAAGTTGATTCCTGTGGAGACGAAAGTTTATTTTGAAAAGACTTTATGCACGTAACAAGCTGACACGTGTTTTTGTAGAAAAACGCATGAAAAAACCTGAAAGACTTCTTGGCACGTTGACTTTCATGTTGTTTATGAGAACTTGAAACTTAACGGAAGCATCTTGACTTAAATTAGTTTCGATTGGATTTGAAACTTGCCCCATAATTCCTTCATCGTGGCCCAAATTTTCATTGGATGCTGTTGTTGCTGCGTCGGTGGAATTTCTTTGGACACCAAAACGCTGCACTAGTTGTGTACTTCGTTGTGACAATCGGGATACAACACTTTTGTTTCACTTTTGTCGCAGCAAAGGTTGAGCATTGTTCAACAAACTTGGTGTGAGCGGAGTCGTCTGCATCTGCACTCCCACTGAGCCAATGCAGCGGTCCCATGCAAATGATTGAGGGGGCTGTTTGTCTGAATGCAGCCTTAAAGTAACAAACAAACTAGCAGCTTTTCAGAGTAAAACAAATGAAGACGCAAGCTAATCAATGTGTTACGATACAAAGTTTTACGCAGATTTCATGACTCAGAAAACAAAAACAGAAGGACCGTGTACAAAATATATTCAAGGGAGCAGAAATAAGGAGCATATTAATAAGTACTCTGATTCGTTTGCGTATAAATCTGGTTTAATGCTGAGAAATAAGCATCTAATCTGTTTTAATTTTAAATAAATACATAATATTCTGTCTATAATGACATTTTTTTTATTTGAGTTAAAATTGTAGTGATTATAACTTCTGCCATCTTCTAATTAAGTATTTATACAGGCCAGCAGCAACACTCCTCTCCGTCTGTCTACGTTCGAGCTCCTCTGATACATAAATCATCGCAAAGTTATTTTTGTATGAAAATATTATAAATCTTTCAACATATTTTGGTTTCTCGTCAAACCCAAGGAGACTGACAGCAGCCAGAATGGCTCATTAAAGGCTGTTTTTCTGAAGAGCTGCGTGTCTTTGCCCTCCGATGACGTTCACAATAAGACACTTCTGTGGGTTTTAACTCGCCGTTGAGTAGTTTCCGTGGTCGAAGCAAAAAGGAAGCAAACCGTAATGTGCCGAGGAATCTATTAACTCATTCATCGTAAAGTGTCTGAGTGAACCGAGACGCCCATCAACCGTTCTGGAAAGCCCGGGGAGAAAAGAAAGAGAATCACAAAGACCGTAAGAAGCTGAGTTCAGGGCCACACACACACACACACACACACACACACACACACACACACACACACACACACACACACACACAAGCTTTGAAACTAATTCCATAAAGTCAAGTTTTAACGTTGCTCTGTTGGTTTTTAAAGGTCACTGAAGCAAATTACTGAGAACCGCTGAACTTGACTTGTCACACTCACTGCGTTTGTTGCTTTCGTACTCTAAAGACACACACTTACACACACACACACAGACAGATGGAAATGTAAGACACACACACACTCTCTCTCGCTCTCTCTCTCTCTCTCTCTAACAGCCCCAGGTGTCAGAGGCACACACACACACACACACAGGTCTCAGTCCCAAAGCATCTGATCAACTGAGGGAGTGTGTGTGAACTTTTTTCACCCCCCTATAGGTTTATAATCTGTTGTCCGTCCGTCCGTACATAAAAGATCCCTGTGACCTCACCAAACATGTATTTGGTCATTTATATTGTAATATTATTGGAATTAATTTGCTAGTTATGACAATCTCGCACAAAGTCAAACAGGATATTTGGTTGTCAAGTGAACCGACACTTTTCGTATCGAAAGCGTAAGAGTACCGTCGGTACCGGGGATCAGGGCTCGACGCTATGGCGTCCCGATAGAACACTTTAGTGATGATGCTACTCTGTGAAAAACAAATCTGTGTTGAAACCAGCCGGAGGAGAGCTAGCTAGCGTTAGCAGCACGGTCCTGCGCGGCTAAATAACGGAGCTAACCGCTAACGCACGGAGGTCGCATCGAGTTACATTATGATGCGTTCAAGCTCTTTTCAGTAAACATTGGTGTTGGGTGAAAGTGAATTATAACGTTATCATGATGTGTTCAAACGTAATCTTGGAAAGAAAATGTTGGCAAATAATCAAGGATATTAAATTTAAGAAAAGTGTCGTAAGGAGTGTCTGTTGAAGTATCTTGGATTCATTGTTTCATTTTTTACCATGGTATTGAATTGTTTATTAATGATGGTGGAATAACACTGGTATTGATGTAGACTGCTATATTTGTTATCGTGACATCTTTCATAGGATAAACTGATGAAGTGATGACATTTTGGACAGACATGGATGTAAAATGCTACTTGACTGTTTGGCGAAGGCATAAAACTACGAGGCGGAGATTCTCGTCTTCAGTTTGAAAAGTGATGACAATATTCTCTGAACGAGCTCCAAACTCTTTATTTCACACACACGGGACGTTACAGGTATGTGGTGATTCACACATTTGTCTGCTGATAATTTACCTTTTTACCAAAGTCATTTTCAGATTTTTTTCTCAGTAAAAGAACAAATAAGTGACAACGAGACTCTGATATCAAGTCTACTGATTTATTTCCATTTTCAGAGTAATTTGTTTTGATGGATTTACGAGATATTTTATATTTGCAGGGATAATATCTGTGGATACAAGTCTGTTTAATTACACCACAAAATGCAGCCAAATATAAATTTATCAGGATCTCAAGACATTTCTTAGACAAATCTTGTCAACCCATCCATTGGTTATTTTGATAAGGAAGGGCTGCATCAGCGGGTTTTGAGGACTTTAAAGAACTTCTGTACAACAGCAGAACAGGACAAATGAAGTGTCGCTAAAATAGCATCATGATACAAAAAAGTGCCTCATTCAACTGAGGTCTCTTCAAAAATACATCTAATAACAGCTTTTTATTCTTCTCTAATTTACAGTTACATCACAAGAATAAATGAAAACGACGTTCATAGAGAACATATGGTTTCAAACCCCTCGTGGGACGGAGCGAGAACAAGTTGCCGCGTGAGCGCCGTCACGCCAGCTGAATAGGATTCTGGTGTTTCTTTTCTTTCTTTCACTCTGAGCTGTGAGTAGAAGACGTCATAGGTTTCATGTGGCTACCTGTTCATAAACACCACAGCTGAAAGCAACTGGAAACTGTGACGCTGTAAACAGTGTGTGTCCAGGCGGCTGGGATCAATACGACCAACCGTGTTTTACTTGTGCACGCCTGAAAGTCTGAGTGGGAGCGAGGACGGCGATCCGCCCACAAAATCTGCTCCTCGTCGTTTAATTTTCATGCATATTTGTTTGTTTGTCATTGCTGCCCGCGCAGGAATAATCTGTAGTCGCTGAGATGGTTAGGCGCTGCCAGTTATGCCCCAAAGCCATCGCAGCCAGATGCTCATCTTCAGAGGAGCGAGAGAGAATAACAATGTGTTATAAGTGTGGGAGTTACTCTGCACTCCCCTCGTCGTTACCACGTGCATTTACATCTCTGGAAGTCTTGAGCGTCACGCAGGCTCTCTGGATGTTTCGTTAATTGCGAGGTAATCCTGCTGCACTCAATGACACAAAGTGAGACTCAGACGAGGAGAATGTGGAGAAAGAAGAAGGGCGAATCCACACTTCCTCACATGTGGCTTTTGTCCTAATACCTTAGCTTTTAAAAGGAAAAGAAATCCACCCTGAGGGGCCGCGAGGGGAACACGCTTTCAACCTCCTGCATATGAATGAAAGAATGCGACTGAATTCGTGAAGCGCCGAGATTTGCTTCTGTGTTATTTTGTCGCGAGACACTGTGTGAAGGAAATACATTTAAATCACCTGTCAACCTGCAACAAAAGCAAGCGCTGAATGACAACCGGTGGATGTTTGGTTTGTGATTACCTGACAATCAAATCCTCCCATCTTCCTCATCTCTGCGTCTGCCTCTCCCAGGGACACGGCCCTGTGGAAGCCGGGTGTGATGCTGAATCACTCTCTTTCTCTCTCTCTCTCTCTCTCTGTGTGTTTTTATTTTGGCCTTTTGTTTCCTTGCATGAGTCACTAAAGGTGAAGTTATCCACCACGCTTGGGGTATTTTTAGTGCAGGCTGCAAATCGGGCGAGATGGCAGAAAATCAACAGTCTAAAGCGTCAGGAGTAAAGGTCAGACGCTGGAGTCGGCCCCTCAAAATCAAAGAGCAAAGGCTTTATTTCAAACTTAACATTTCACTCCGACGTTCAGCTCTCACACAGGGAGAAATACACTTCAGGAGAGGCTGAGAGACAATTTATACACCAATGACAGCATCAGTAGGCCTGTATGCAGCAGGAACACACAGGCTGCACCCCAGTTCTTATGCCGCAGACTAATACAGCATGTTCTACTTTTTATGTACTTTATAATAACAGAAAATGACACGAGTTGCCCCATTGGACGTCAATCAAACTGCCACTTTAAAATGCCAGCGAGATTTATTTTTTGTTATTTTTCTCAATTGTTCCCGAAGCATTTCATTTTTTCCAGCTGTGAGCAGCTTCTCGGTTTCCTTGCTCGGTCCATCATCAGTGCACCGAGAACCAACTTGATTTAATCACCTTGTTCCTGAAGAATGGCTATTCTGTCGTTGGAGCTTTATTTAAGCTGTACGGTTGAATGTGCTGTTCAGAGACGTTTGTTGACAAAATGATTGTTTTTTTCTTTGTTAAAATGATGAGGCGCTAGAAGTAGATATATTCATTTTTAATAATAATTTTGGACATGAAACCACAGGGTCTTGTTTTAACTGTTTTTCGACACCCTCTATTGCTGACCGGGGCAAAACGGAGCCTACAGCTGCACGTGTCATGCAGGACTTCAGCTCTTAATAACCTCCAGCTGAGCGCATGGAGTTCACTCGGGGGGAAAAGTAGGAAAATCACCAACTGAAGTAGAAACTCTCAGGGGAGAAAAATGTAAATCTCAACAAGAAAATAAATCCTCCATTTATTATCACAGATTGAAGATATCTGTCGGCGGAATTTGTCCTTAAAAGTCTCAAACCACATTTTTTTCAACGTGCGTTGAAACCGAGCAAATCATTGGTTTAAAAGATGCTAAACGGGAGCGTCGACTGATTCTCTGCAGAGGGAAAACGAGCCCAGCTGTGTATCCCCGGCACGATTCCACTGGCTGCACACCTGAGGCTCATTTCCAGCAGGATTGCAACTGATGAAGATAATTAGCCATCTTTCCTTTCACACGTGTGAATCAGCGCTTTGAGTGTTTGGACGGGGTGATGAGGTTGCTGGCGGTTTGGCTTTAAGAAACAACGCCTTTCCTTTTACTTAATTCTTTACCCTCGCATTTCATCCCGGCCTCGAGTATGCAGGTAATGACGCATGCAAGCTGCTCTCACCCAGCTGACAACTGGTTCATTGAGAAAATGGGAGAATGTACCTTTAATTTGTTTCTTAGCTTCTCAGATTAATATGATTTTTAGAACAACACCTGTAAGGGCAGCACTGCAGGATGGGGCGGGGGATACAGAGACGGGTGGTGACTCTGCATGGGATGAAACGCCGTCGCTAAGGGATAAGGACCGGAGGCATCCAGGAAAGGGATGGGGGAGGAGGAGTAGAAAGAGGGATGAAGAGGGGGAGGAGGTGGTGGAGGAGCGAGAGGGGAGAAAGAGGGGAGGAGATGTGGGTATGAGTGCATGGGGAGGTGCGACGGATGCGGGAGGAGGGAAAGGTGCTGGATGATGGTGTGACGGAAGGAGAAGGAGGACGAGGAGGAAGGCGGGAGGAGGAGGGAAGCGTGGAGGGGGATGCACTGCGCGGGGAGGGCGTGGGAGAAACGAGGCCTTTTCTCTGCGTAGAGGTGTTCGAACTCTACCTCCTTCCTTCTCTCCCTGTCCTCCCTTTCCTTTCTCCTGAC
This sequence comes from Melanostigma gelatinosum, assembly GCF_949748355.1. Taxonomy (NCBI): domain Eukaryota; kingdom Metazoa; phylum Chordata; class Actinopteri; order Perciformes; family Zoarcidae; genus Melanostigma; species Melanostigma gelatinosum. The sequence goes on from NC_136645.1 coordinate 3,568,555, forward strand.
CCACTCCTTCTCCCACTCCGCCCGCTTCTCCTTGAGCTTCTTCCTCTCCGCCTGCCTCTCCTCCTCCTCCCTCCTCTCCCTCTCTGCGTCCCCCCGCTCCACGTGTGCGCTCACGAGTGCGACACCGGCTCCGTTTCCATCAACAACAACAACAACATCTGCACAGCGATTGCAATCAGCGACATGATCACTGTCGAGACGATCACGCTGACCACCGTCAATATCATCACAGCCGTCTCCGTGTCCCTGATCAATACCGCTGCAGCTTCTGGAATCAATTGAATCAGAGTGGTTGCTTTTGTGTCGAATGTGACGCTGCGGTTTGGTTTCACCCTCCTCACTGACCTTACTTTTGATACTTGCTTGGCTATGGTCACACTTGTGACGCGTGTCATCGGTTTTACCGTCGCTACGCTTCGAGCTCTGAGCTGCAGTTTGCGCACAAAGATCACCCGTTTGATCTTTGTGAGCGGACGGGCTTTCGCCGTGCGGCTGCCTGTTTTCACATTGACAGTGGTCAGCATGCACATCATCAGCGGTGCTACAGGTAAACAAGTCCACGGGTGTGTCCGCGGTGTCGCAGGTAGGTCCGTCACTCTTGCCGGCTGAGCCGAGTTTGTCCAGGTGATCGGGAGGACGGTCCTCGTCTTTGTCCGTCTCGCTGCGGCTCGCTTTGTGATCGTCACGAGTAGAGTCCTCGTGTTTTTCGTCCCTGTTGCACTTTTCCTCACACTGATCGTGGTTACTTGGTGTGTGAGAGTCGCTGAAAGGTTTCTCAGTCCAGCACTTCCTCTTTCCCTCGCTTACGGAGGCATTGCTGTTGTCGCCTTTACTGTCATGGCAACCGCAGTAGTTATTCGGTTTGTCAGTGGCGTTACAGCTAAATGTTCCCTCACTGTTGTTGTTCGTTTTATGACACAGACTGAGTTTTGTCCTGCAAAGAAAATGGCAGTCAGTGTTTTCCTCTGGACTGCACATGCAGCTGTCCAGAAGTGTCCCAGTCTTGTTGGCTTTGGGTTTTGTGAGGACCTCGTCTACGCCGAGGTCAGGGGTCAACCCAACACAAGCTCCCTCCTGCCTCAAAGCACAAGCGACTCTCCTCGTTTGTCTCCTTCCCCTCTTCCGTTTCTTCCTCGGTGTTTCCCCGGCCTCCAACGAGTCCGTCTTCCTCTTGTTGGCGGCTGCTGCTCCCTCCGACACCACCTGCTTTGTAATCGCATGGCCAGCGAGGGTTGTGTCGGCGCGGGCTGATCCGATTCTCGGTTGTGCTTCTGCCTGTCGTGCGGAGCAGCGTGGGGTCGAGCCCGAGGCGGCACGTCCGTGTCCTGCAGGTATTGTTTGTCTTTGACCGCCCGCTGTTCCTCTGAAGGGAGCCGGGACGAGGCTAATCGCCGGATCGCACGCTGTTTCCGCGCGCGGAGCGTGAACAAGACGAATTTGCGGCTCGCGGCAGGGAAAAGAATCGCTGCTAATCACCAGGTTACACGTGTTTTCCTGAACAGCTCTTATCTCCGTCTTCCTCGGATTCCTCTGCCCCTCATCTCTCTGCCCTTCCTGCTTCCCCGCTTGTGTATTTTTGTGCATCTCCCCCGTCTCTCCATCATTCTGAGCAGGGTCGGGCGTAATTGCGGGACAGCATGGCGTCTCTGTAACAGACCCGGGGACGGGGCTAATCACTGAGTTGCATGCTGCACCCCTACAGAGGAGCTTTCTGAGCCCCCGGCCCCACCCGGAGGCTGATTGCTGGGATTGATGCTGTCTGGCCTCCCTGTTCACCTGCAGACACAGCTGGTTACACCGATTCACAGGAAGATTACTTAATAGCTCTCCTCTCTTCTCGTCATTTCTACCTGCCCTCTCTCGCTCCGTCTGATCCCCTCTCATCCCTCTCTCTTCCCCCCTCATCCTCTTTTCTCTCCCTCCCACCAGCCGATGCGCTGCGAGATTACTTAATTGCGCCTTTTCCCTCCTCTCCTCTTTTTCGGCGCCGTCTCTCCTCAACCTCTCGTCTCCTCTCCCTTCAAACATCTGATTCTCAGAAACGCTACTTATTATCCTCCTTCCAGTGTCTTTCCTGTCTGTCTCTTCTCCTCTTTTCCTCCTCCCCCTCTTCCTCATTCCTCTCCTCACCCCTCCCCTCCTCTTCCCCCTCCTCCTCCCGCCTGGTTTCTGAAGGCCCGGCGTCGGTGCGAGGTGGCATTCTGCTGAGACGGGAAGGAATTTTAAAGCGCTTTCATCACGGCAACCGCAGCGGTCCGGAGCTGCGTCGCCGCCGCTACAATGGCCTACAAGTTCCATAGGGTTTCCTGCCTGTCCTCCTTCATCCTCTTCTTCCCTTTCATCTATCTTCACCTCCCTTCCTCCCTCCATAACTTCCTGCCTCTGTTGGCAGCCGGGTTGTTTGATCACAGACCGCTTTATTCTCTCCCTCCCTTCCTCCAGCCCTCCTTTCTTTTCCTCGCCCCCTTCCTTGGCCCTGTTATGCGCTCTGAAGTCGTACAGCAGAGGGTTGATGCTGAAGGAGATGGAGGGTGATGTCTTGGTGTAGCTGACCATCTCCGAGGGCCAGAGAAGAACCCGGCTGCCGTCTCGGCTCAGGACGCGACAAAACGGCTCTTTGGGACGATTCGGAGGCAGCAAAGTTGATTCTTTAGGCGCGTTTGACGGAGAAGAGTTTGATTCTTTGGGATGTGTTAGGATTAAGGACTCTTTGGTCTCATCCAAAACACCAGGATTTGTTTTTTCAGGCTGATTTGTAGCGGGACAAAGCAGGTCTTTTGATTCTGGAGTCGGGGTTATCTCATCGTCATGGGTGTCAGCCTCACTGTCTCTGCGTACTGATTCTTTAGACACAACTGTGCTTACACTGTCAGAAATCTGTCCCGGTGTCCCACTGTTTAAATAAAGATGAGCTCCAGTCCCACTTTCACTGCCGACTTGGGCTCCAGTCCCATTGTCATTACGTAAGGAGACAGAGCCCTCAATTCTGATCACATTGCGATTACATAAAGGAACCCGGGCTCCAGTCCCAGAGAGTCCTCCAGTTCCCCTCTCAGTAGACATATTGGCTCCAGCCTCAGAGTGCTGGATTGCAGTTTTAAGGTCCACACTGCACTGGTTTCCAGTGTCCAAGTGACCCGCACCTGCAACATCCACATCTGCAGATACTGGAGGTCTGAGCTGCCGATCCGCGACTTTCTCTCCCAGGTCTTTGACTCTTTCCTGCGCCGTCGCACCGTCTTGCTTCCCCGACGAACCGGAGCCCCGCCCGGCTTGGATGAAGACAGCGGCCGATTGGTGGAGGAGGACGCAGCTCCTTTTGGGCAGCGAGAAGGACACGGGGCGGACTCTGCTACGCTGGACGTTTGGTCCACACGCCGCTCTGTTGATGCTGATGTCGGGGGCGGTGGTTTTGTTTAAAATGGAGCCATTAGTGCCGGTGTTCGTGGCAGTTGTTGGGATGTTATCGGGAGTAATGAGGTGGCTTGAATAATTATGAGCCCATGGGATCTTGTTAAAGTGGCTGTTTTTCGTTGAAAGTGTGTTGTTGGCGGTCAGGTCATTGTAGTCCATTTGAGTCTCGTTGAGGACGCGGGGTTCAGCAGCAGGAGTCGTCGTGCTGTTGGAGTCCATCGGGTCGAACGCCCACCGCGTGTCGCCCAGGAGTCTGGTTTCCAGTGCCGGGTCGAGGGGAAGGAAGGGCTGCATCAGCGGGTTTTGAGGCTCTGTAGGTGGAGGGGAGAGCGGAAAGGATTAGAACAGCTGTCAGTGGTTACATTTACATGCAAAACATAACAGGATTATCTGCCTAACCTGACTCTAAAGAAAGGAGTAGGAAGGGATACATGTGGAAGAATAGCATTCATGATGAAGCCTTCCCATACAGTAAGCTCCTTATGCATTTATTCAGCACTCTGGCTCCTCAGCGGTACTTCTTTTGTTGCTTTAACACATCAGAATGTGATAAATGGGTGTAGGACGGACTTCAAGAAAAACATAAGCACAGAGATGAATGTGTGGCTCACTTAGAAATGGGGGGGAGGAGAGGGGATTAGATTAAGGGTTTTGTTCCAACATGTAATTTCCATTTGTTTGTACCCACTTTGGAGCACAACATGCTGTCCATACATCAGTGTGGCACATGATTCAGGCACATTATTCCTTGTATGAAGGTTTTGAGATGACTGGTAGCTTTAAAAGTAATCCACTCACACCAGAAACCTCTTTTGTTAAACATTTGAGACATTTCAGACGGGAAGCTGCCGAATGAATTATTACTCCTCCGATACTAAATGTATTTTCACATTTAGCACTCCGAGAGGGTCGACTTTAAATGCAGTTGTCGAACTTTTCCGTCGGTTCTAACTTTAAAATGAGAAAAGAAAACTTTCCTGAATATGCAACCGATGTGTTTTCTGAAAAGACAGGGTGACGATTGATTGTTTCTTCGAAGCCGCAGGAATGCTGCTGCCAAATTTGATGTTCATGCTTTCTTTATTACAAAAAAATGAATCTCGCACTCTAAAATCCACTCGAGATGGACTGCGGGGAGATGATATCGCCTCCTGAATCAGAACTAATTCTGACTGAATGACACATTTAACTGGAAAATATTGCTCCAATCTCATTCTTCATCTCATTCGTGTTGTTAATTCAACTTCATGGGCATTTTGAAGGCTGTGCTTCGTGGTGCTCTTGAATATATTTATGCTACACTGAGAGGTGTTTTCTAATAACTTCACCACCATTGATGAATGGGTAACACTGACTAGTTGTACTTGGGTGCAGTTTTCTTTTTCATAAAGTCAGTTGGAAAAGTAATTTATCACGAAATAAAGAAGGTGAACCAGTTAAAGTGGTGTGCTTTTTGAGCTCTGCAGCAGTAAATGTGAATCGTCTGAGGAAGTTAACATAGGTTGTTTTCTAAGATGTGGATAAAGTCGTAGTGACGTCACCCATTTGTTTGTGGACTGCCTCTTTTGGAAGCCGTTCGGCATCTCTGCTTTTTGCCAAGACCACCACCAGTGAACGGAAGGTACAGTATTTAAACTCCGGAGGAGTGACGTAGAGACGCCGTGTACGTCTCTGGTAGAGGCAGCAATCACCGTGTAGCCCCGCCCTAAAGCATCCCCTGCTTTACGGTCTGTTTGACTCTAAATGGACCATAATGTACTAAATGAACATCATGCTGTATTGAAGAAGACTTGCAACTAGAGATTGAGACCATAAACTCATGTTTACAATGTTTACTGAGGTAATAAATCAAGAGAGAAGTAGAGTCATTTTCTATAGACTTCTATACAACCAGAGGAGTCGCCCCCTGGTGGACACTAGAGAGAATGCAGCTTTAAGACACTTCTGCATTGGCTTCACTCTTCAGAATCAGAGGTTGTAGCCGGATCTTGAACCATTTACCGTACTTTCTGGACTATAAGCCGCTACTTTTTCCCCACGCTTTGAGACTGCGGCTTATACACCGGTGCGGCTTATAGCCCGGAAAGTACGGTACACCTTTGGTCACTCGCTGGGTAACAACAGTTTAGCTTGATTTTAGTTCATGCAAAGTAAAGGATGTCTTTATACCACCACAGCCATTAGCCTAGAGGCTAATCTGTAGCTACATCCAAAACCTTTTAACGCACAACCAGAAGTCCCCTCTTAAATTCAAAGGAATGTGTTTGTCACATCCACTCTTGTCTCATGATTGGCTGCATCTCTTTTGTGGAGCAGTTTACACTCCAGCAGAGCTAATGTTACATCATTTGGGGTTGTGTGACTCAACTAATACGATGACTTCCTTTATTCTCTAACTCTATATCCACTTAAAGGTCAGCACTGCCGAGACGGTTTGCAATTGGTCAACGGCAGGAATTTTTTGTGACAAAGTTCCCGAGTGTCCGAGCCCCTGGAGCGATGTTTCATCGTATTCATTGTTCCACTTGTTATGTTGTTCAGCACTTCGTCTCCTCAGCCGACACTTCTCATCTGTGTGCATTTTACATTTCAGGGCTGTTCATTTCCTTTCTAAAGGCTGCTGTCGATAAAGATATGTCGGCGTTGCTGCAGCAGATCACATTCTGTTTAATTCCTCAATATCAAGAGCGATGTCTCCATCACCAAAACCAAACACGTACTCATGAACTATTTAAGCAGTCGTCTACATGCCTTCTATGCCAATAAGAGTTCTTACTTGTTCCCAGTGAGGCGCCGCTATTATGGACGTCGCCCCAGTTTTGCACAAATTCCGGTCTGGTCTGGTTTGCTGGTTCGACCGCCACTGTGGTGGACCGGAACATGGGACCAGAACCTGGAGCACTGAGGAGAGGGCAGGAGGAAAGGATTAAAGGAGAGGAAAGGCTAAAAGGAAAGAAATGAAAAGATAAAGAGAGATGATAGTAAAGAGGGGATGAAAGGGGGCAAATAAGGATTTTGAGGAGAGGAATAAAGAGAAGGGAGGATGAAAGGAAATAAATGGAAAAGAGAGGAAACGATAAAGAAAAGGGGAGTAGAGGAGAGAATTGAATGTAATGAAAGTAAATGAATTAAAAGGACAAGAGGAAAGTGAAGATAAAAGGAAACAAATACAAAGGAAAGGAGGATGGAAAGGATGTTGAGGAGAGGAGGAAACGAGAGGACAAGTGATGCGGAGAGTGAGAGGATTAAAGGGTGAGTGAAGGAATAAAGTGGAAGAGGAGGATGAAAGGCAACAAATGAAAAAGAGAAGAGGAAATAAATGAGAGGAAACGATAAAAGGAAAGGGAGGTAGAGGAGGATTGCGAGTAAATTAATAAAGGGGAGAGGAAAAAATTAAAAGAAGAGCAAGGAAGAGAATGAGAAGTGAGAAAAGGATGAGTGGAAAGGAATGAAGGAGAAGAGGAGAGGGTGAACAGGAACAAATGAAAAGGGAGGAAAGGAATAAAAGGAGGAAAGGAAAAAAGGACAAGAGGAAATGAGGAATTCTGAGACAAATGATTAGGAGATTTAGAGGAAAGGAAGATGGGAGAAAAGGATAAGTGGAGAGGAGATGAGAGGACAAACGGTAACAAATGAAAAGGAGACGAAAGGAAAGAAATAAAGAGCAGAGGACAAAAGTGAAGGACGAAAGAGGGGAAAGGAAAGGAGGTGAGTAACGAATGAAAGTGGACAAACAGAGAGGTTCAAGGAGGAGGAAAGCAACAAAGAATGAGAGAAGAGGATGAACGGGAGGAGGGAAGGAAAGGATACAATAACAAGGAGAGGATGAAAGGAGGGAAGGGGAGAGAAAAGAAACCAATGAAAAGGAGAGTAGAGGTAAGGAAGTCAACAAGGAGACAGGCGAGGAGGAGAGGAAGAGCAGAGCTGAAATCCAGCTGAAAATCAATTTGGCCAGGCATCTCTCTCGCTCTCTCTCTCTGTCTCTCTCTCTCTCTCTCTCTCTGTCTCTCTCTCTCTGTCTCTCTCTCTGTCTCTCTCTCTCTCTCTCTCTCTCTCTCTCTCTCTCTCTCTCTCTCTCTCTCTCTCTCTCTCTCTTCCCCTTTGTGCCAGCAGCCGAACTGCATTGTTGCACATCTGCAGTGACAGCCGATACTCTCTCTGTGCTGGTGGGCTTTGGGACAGCGTGATTGGTCAGAAACACTAACGCTGATTATCCCCGTCAAGCCGAGATGCATTTTATTTGTTGCTGTGCCAACGCCTGTTGTAACCAGGGAGCTAGTTTGTGATCTCTTCTTCTTCTCCTCCCGTGGTTTATTACTCGTGTCAGTCAGCACATGAAGCGTTTTCAAGCACACGTCGGCCCACGTTTGGCTCGACGGTCAACAAGTACGTTAAGATTCTAACTTTCATGCGTTGGATTTAAAAGTCCCGGATGTTTTTTGATCCCGTCTGCAGGGACGTTCTTTCTATTTATTTTTTTCTTCTCCGCGTGGGCGTCTTCAGGTTGTGCCTCGCAGCTCCGACTCTCAAATTTTGCGTTCATGTGCTCCTCGTTTGTATATTTTTTTTGAGAAAAAAAACGAAATTCTCTGTTTGGTAACTCTCCAGATGAACTTTCATCACATCGTGTTTCCGGCAAGAAGCCAGCCAAAGTCTGCTGTTTCCAAACCTCTGTGTTTGTTTATCGTTTGCCTTACAGGTGTTTTAGTTGTTGTTGTTTTTTTAAGACAGAACAGCGCTCTTGAAAAAGTCCCGTGACGACACAGAGAGTTGATCTTTCAGTAGCAAGAACATACAGCTGGAAAGCAAACACAAGAGTAAAAGATCATAATGCACTGACTTAATAAAGTATGTTCTGCTCGAAAGTCAACCGGCCTTTTGACATGTCACGACAGGAAAAACACAGATATATAAACAGTCAAATTCAATATGGCCGAATTACATTTAGCTGCTTGAGATTCAGGTCCCTGGGTGCTTTTCTGCGGATGAGCTTAAGCTGCTAAATGAGAAATGCATATAGCGTCTATCTTAACCGACGTATACCGATATATTAACTTGTATTTCAACTCTGTCTTTGGTCTCAACCGACTCCTGAGTAAAATATCTGACTCTTCATGCTCCGCTATCTTAACTAGATGGTGGAAACGGGTTTAAAGAGAGTGACAATAATACACCATGGAAGTTATGGGCCATAAAACTAAACAAGAAAGAAAACAAGATGCTGAAACACTAACGACGCTGAATGTTGATATAAAAGGTTTCCTGAGATACTGAGTCTAAATCAATGAAAGGTCATTGAGGAAAGAAAGTTAACGTAGAGTTATCTGTCCTCATATGCCACATTATCCTGACTTGATGCACTTTGGTTTATTTCTTCGAGTCGGGTGGTCGTGTCGAGGTGCCCGTCACTCACCACTCTCCCGTCCTCCTCTCCTCATGCTTGCGGAGCCTCCTCAGCGCTCTCTCCTCCCTCCTCTCCTCCCGGCGTCTCCTCTGCGTCCTGCAGGCCAGCGCTCTGTAAAACTCCCTCTGCTTCAGCTCCTTGAGGCGCTGGAGGACAAGCACGCGGATATCTTATATTATCAACATGGGTGGTAGTGGGAATAGTGGTGGCAGTTTGCATTCCAACAGGAAGGACTAAGAAGTAAAATTGTCAAAAATAGGTTGATCATGCAGCATTTAGTTTGTGTGTGTGTGTGTGTGTGTGTGTGTGGGTGTGTGTGTGTGCGTGCGTGCACTAAGTCAGCCAGTGTCAGCTTTACTACAGTCCAGACCAGCTTAATTCACTTACTGAGCTCTGTCTGCAAGCCGGAGATACTGTGTGTGTGTCACATATAATAATAATAATAATAATATACCGGTGGGTTCATATCACAGATGACAACAGACAGCGAGGCGAGCAGAGAAACCGACAAATAGATAAACAGACCGAAAAAGACAGAGATAAAACACAGACACATGAAGCTTTTTCTTTTAGTTTTTCTAAAGCGTGCAGTGTAGCTTCAGCATTTCTTAGAAGGCGTACATACAGTGTGAGGGGCGGACGGGGAAATGACGAGAAAACTTTACTGACAGACTGGAATCCAACGCAGAAACAAGAGAATCTTAAAAACCCTAAACTATCTGATTCAACACCAGCAGTGGAAAGTTTAGCAGGTAATTGCTTTTTGCTAAACTAACACTGATATGATTACTGAGTTACTTACTACCTGAGTACTAATACCACATAAATACCTCACTTTGAACAGTATAAGCATGGTTTTCTACAAAATGTGTTTTTCATCAAACAGAAAAAGACTAACTTTGATGTTCAATTCAAATAAAAAATGTAAAATCTTGTAATCATACAAGAACAATGATCTAAAATTGACATTTTGTTTTCTACTTGAATAAGTGAAAACAAGTAAACAAGACAATTTATCTAACTTTCTCTACTTTAAAGTTTCAGTACTTGATTGAGCCAAAAAGGAATGAATTTCCAAGTGTCAAGTGAGAAGTTTAAGATTAATATATCATTGTGTGCTGAACTTAGTAATTAACTATGATTGATTGTGCAAAACAATGTGGAAGGTAGTGTTGAGTCGGGTCTAATTGCCGATCATTATACAGCTGAAAATACAGGTTTTCACCACATTTGACAAAATGGAATGGAATCAGGGAAAATGTATTTTTATTTTCGGTCTGATGATTTGTCAGAACTACAAAGCAGTTTTTAATAATCTTCGTGGAAGTGGGCGCACATGACCGAGCCTCATCTACACTCCCACAGTCAGCCGAAAATAGATGACGAAACACCTTTAACGATCTATCTGTGTCATTAGCATATTGATACCTGCTTCACCGCTCATCAGACCCATCGATGGAAAGAACCAACGGTCGTCATTACGCGCAACCATTACGTACGACTGTCTAGTCACAGCACCGATTCCACTCATTTATCACATTCATGTGGCATGCAGTTAACACATCACTCATAGTTTAGTTTTAGTGAAAACTCAACTCCCGGCTTTTACTTTACTGCTGTTCTTCACCGCTGTTTTGGAGAAAGGAAATATTGAGAGAGACACACAAACCAGCTTTAAAGTGATGTATTTTCTTTTTGTAACTCATGTTGTGGGTTGGATCTAATTCATGTCGTTCGTGTGCATTTTCGAAAAAGTAACTGATGAATATTTGGACTTTAAAGTGTGATAATGTGATTTGGTGTGGTCTAAATAAGGACATTAGTTTGGTTGCACGCTTCAGTAACTTGCAAAATTGTACAAAAAAACCCAAACATGAATGAGATATTCAAATATCATAACGTGTGTTATGATATTTTTGCCATGTCGTCGGCTCTTGCATAGAACAGTCATTTTAGTTTAAGGACGGTGAGACTTGAATTTAAAATGAACGACGTCTTCCTTCACAGTTCATCATAAGTGGATATAAACGGTCTTCTTTAGCCTCAGAGTCCTTGTTTCAGATTCAGGGTGAACTTGAACGCTGAACTAACACACCAATGTGTCACTTTCCCGCTGCAGATCTCACTGTTTAAATGAAGTATTAAATTTGAAAAGCACACAGCCTCTTTAAGCTAAAATAATGTAGGATAATCCAGCTGTTTCTTTTTCTCAGTCTCCAGCAGCACATGAAGTGCCTGTGACGTAGCCTCTCTGCAAACCACTTCATTTCCAAAAGAAGACCGTGACCGAACGTGGACCGCAAGACGGGCCGCTTAGCTGTGTGTGTGTGTGTGTGTGTGTGTGTGTGTGTGTGCGCGCGCGCTGGAGAATATTACTGCTAGAAAATCCATTTCCTGCAAGTGTTGCAGTCTCGAACAATATGCCCTAAATGCTCTGCATCCTCAAGTAAACCTAATAACTCTGACACGCAGCTAACTGTGAAAAATCCTATGCCTCTTTCATCGCTCGCGAGTGAACAAATGGTAATTGCAGCAAATACATTCCTCCCAGCACCTATAATTTTGTAAACTCCCAAACAGCTGCAAGTTCTCCACATCCCACCATGGAGGAAAGAAAAACTGTGTTCACATCGCACTGAAAACATACAAATGACGAGAGAAGAAATATCACAATCATTATTGATAACATGTGTGTTATAATGTAATCAGCCAACATGTACTATTGATTTTAACCCAGAAGGATGCCCGAGATAACAATCATTCATATTTCTTCTATTGATTTTTTTTTTTCCGGAGGAGACTAAAAGATTGACTTATTCTAGGACTCAATTAAAGCTACACGTTCTGGAAAGAGTTCCCTCAAGCTCAAAGACAGACATGTTCATAATGATCTTTGGTAGCACTTAAACGTTACAGCTCAGTAATAACACTGTAATAGTGCTGTAATAGTTTGACAAGAGGTTATAATTACTATGTAACTACCAAAGTAATAACAAGGTTATAGCTTGGTGTTAACAATGGGTGTATCATGTTAGACTGAAGTGTATTTAACAGGGTGACAAGGGGCCCAGAACAACACATTTTAAGATTGCAATGATGAAAAACGATTTAGTAATAGTATGGTAACATTTTGGGGACACCATGGTAGCCTGCTAACAATATAATAGTTGTATTAGTTCGATATTTGGGGCAATAAATGGTAAATACAGTATGGTGACGGTAATGAAGTCATCACCTGATAGTATTGAGGTAATCTAGGTTGACGTTTTCACAATATTAAAGGCTACTATCAGCGTAATAACTTCCAAAATCACATAAATTCTTGGAATTCAAAATTGGTAATTACCATGTTATAATGCTGAAATTCATCCCCAACATTCTGCTCTACTTCAAGGTACTTCTGTACAAACGATTTGTTTAATGCTGAGACTTGTTCCCTGGAAACACTTGTTTATGTGTAATAACCATGAATCGACTACCTATTACCTTCTAATGTATATTTTTACCTCTTTATCATCAAACTATTGCCCAATTTGACCATGTTATTACCGTGCTAGTAACGTGCTTCCAGACCTTTTTATTTTTACAAGATATTGAGCGAGACATTCATAAAACATAGATTGTTTCTATAAACCTGTTATTTATGATTTTAAAAAGTGATAAATCAAGATATAATTGTAACAATATACCTAAAGATGTAGAAGGGATAGTTAGTTACCATGTTATATAACTATGTGTCTTACTTGTATTTGATAGATAATCATAGCTTAAGTTTTGGGGGATGTCAACAGGAAGTGTAATGGTGACATGGATTCAGTTTGTTGGCTTTGGGCTACAACTTGATCACTGTTTCTTTGATTAATATTTGTTTACATTTTGGCAACATTTAAAGCTTGCTGTATTAGTTCCGCGGTTATAAGGAGCGTCTTCATTTTCTGAGAGGATTTATCGACATTAAGGAAATCAAGTCGCACTGCAACTAAAAGCTTTACGCGACATAAAATCAATCGGTAGAAAGTTTGCAGCCAAACCGGTCATAAGAGCCGATACTGTTCCGTGTTTGCGTGATTTCGTCGACCGCAGTGTGTGTGTAACAGAAACCGGAGCAGAGTGCTCGTGGAGGCTCAGGGATGTAATGAATCCGTGATCTTGGTCGGGAGGGTTTAAGGTGCCGCGTGGGGGGATGAACCAGACCTCTGGGTGCCTTAAGGCGGCGTGACTCACCTGCTTGTGGTGGTGGTCGTGGGAGTTGATGTGGTTGTCGTACTGTTGGTGTCTCACGTACTGCTTATCGCAAAGCTCGCAGTAGAAGCTGGAGTCCCCTTCCTCCTACACACAGAGAGAGAGAGAAGAAGAAAAGAATAGAAAGGAAGACGTTAAATAGGAAATCTCACTCCGTGTATTGAGCGCCTTTGTGGTGATCTTGAGAATCATTGTACCATTAACAAGATGTATGGCGTCATCATTTTCAACCTGAATTTTTTTTAAAGAAGCAGATTTGTTTTATCCAAGATCTTATGTCCTTAAGCAGGCAGAGGTTTTTGTTTTCTGCTTCTAAAAGGTAAGAAATCAATGATTAAGTATAAAATAACTAACAAAGAGGTGGAACTACAGAGAAGTTGCTTTGCCAATCATCCACTTTTCTCTTATTTAACTTAAACCATTTAGCTCCGAGGATTCACGGTGCAACTCTTCTGCTGACTGTTCGCGTAAACACTGCCCTCCATATTTTACCCCTAAAATCAATGAACAATCATGATAAATATTCGTGATGTCAATATTGATCCGAATAACAGTGATTGTCATTTTTCAATGGTGCAGCCTCACACAGAGAGGAAACACTAGAACACAGTGGATGTGCGTGACATGAACCAGGCTTGCTTTGTTTTATTTTAACCTGGCAACAAATCCTGATACAAAGGTTTGTATATCTTACGAAAAGTTACTCTGATAGACTGTATATAAGTCATTGTGACGTCACTCATAGGTTTACATCACTGCTGTTTTGAAGACTCGAGTTTGGCCATTTGTCCGTCGCCATCTTGGCTTTTTTTGCAACCAGAGAACAGAAGTGACCATATTTGGACGGAGGAGTGACGTAGAGACGCCGTATATGGCATAATTAGCGACCTGTCAATCACAGTAAGCCCCGCCCTAAAGCATCCCCTGCTTTACGGTCTATTTGACTCTAAATGGACCATAATGTACTAAATGAACATCATGCTGTATTGAAGAAGACTTGAAACTAGAGATTGAGACCATAAACTCATGTTTACAATGTTTACTGAGGTAATAAATCAAGAGAGAAGTAGAGTAATTTTCTCATAGACTTCTATACAACCAGAGGAGTCGCCCCTGCTGGTGAGTAGAGAGAATGCACGTTTTAAGACCCGGAGGATGTCGCCTGGTTAGTCCTCATTTTTTACGAAAGCCAGCAACACGTGTCAATTTCTGCTCGTTGCACACGGCCTTTTCAAAATAAATTGCCACCTTCACAGGAAACAACTTAGTTAGGTTTTGACAACAAAACTACTTTGTTAGGTTACATGACGAATAAATCATAATTCGTGAACGTGAACGTGAACGTGAAAGTTCTCCTCGTGTGAAACGTGGAGAACGAACAGCGGTCTCCTGGCTGAAAGATCTCCGTTGGCTGGACCCATCCAACTCCTCTTCCTCACACCCTGTGTGTGTTTGAGGTCTTTGTACTTCCTTGTTCATGATAACGTGGCTAACGTACAAAATAAATTCGTGGGAAATCTACGAATTACGGCACATTTCTCACAGGTATTACTGCGAACGGTGGCTGAGAGCAGCCTGTACTATCAATTAAACCAACACTGAATGAGATGCTAACGCTAGCAGCGGATCAATAATCTGTTTGATCCATTCATCACTTCCTTTGCTCTTGTGTAAATTCGAACCATGACTTCAGACTCTTTTAAGTTGGTCGTAAAAGCGAAATGAAAACAGAAGTGTGTGTGTGTGTGTGTTTGTGTGGGTGTGTATATAATACCATAGTGTATATGTGGGAGTGGTGAGTTACAGTCAGAGCCGGTATCGGTTGTAAAATGTATTTATGGGGAATACATATTCATCATTCTCAAGCTTTTAATTTGTTACCTGTCATATGGAGTGTGTGTTCCCATAGAGCTTGTCATATGGAGTGTGTGTGTTCCCATAGAGCTTGTCATATGGAGTGATGCTGTCTCTATTGCTTCCGATGGCTAATGGGCCCTTCAATCACAACTATTGATCAGCAATCTGAGTGTCTGAGGGAACACACACACACATCGATACACATACAAACAAACACACACATTTCTACGTACCCACATACATCCATAGCTTTTAATACATGTATTACAGCAGTGTATCTTAAACCCACACGGACATTCACAGATGAAGTAATGCAGGACTTCACTTCTACACTCACACACACACACACACACACGCACACACTCATGCACACACACACCATTCCCATTAATGGAAGATTGATTTATCTTTAAAAGTAGGGAACATTCAATCTGTGACACGACCGTGTGTGTGTGTGTGTGTGTGTGTGTGCGTCCAGCTTGCATAAATTGGAAATTTTCAACTTTCTTGGCTCTAAAAAATAAAAGTCACATTTCGAGAAGCTCCATTAGAAGAGAGACGGAGGGACAGAGAGAATGAAAGACATTAAAAACGAGCGAGTCAGACTGAGAACGTGACGGAGGACTGATGGAGACGAACACAACGACAGTGACAAAAGCGCAGGGGAAGCGCAGACGACCTCGTTCAATCCCTCGCTGTACCAGAACAGCCGCCATCCCCGGCCATTACCGCAGGGATCTCCTGCTTCAGTCAGCATTAGCTCGCCAGACAAGCGATTACTGCAGCTACCGTAATTCCATTAAGTAACGAATTTATGTTCCATTATTCTGTTACGGAACGAAACATTACGTTTGCATTATTTAATCAAAGACGGCATTGGTTTGCATTATGTCATTAAAGATGTCGTTGGGTTGCATTAGCCCTGCTGAAGATGGGTTTTGATGTCGATTAAACATGACGTGCTGGATAGCTTGGAAATCGCTGCTCAGTAAAGTCAAATTAAACACACAGTTTAGAAGCTTTTTGGTGCACTCCATGGCAACAAAAATAGACGATGTGTCGTCTCGCTGCCATGTGAAAATATTCATTCATTGTTTTTTTTACTTAAACTGAGGGAGAGTTTTGGGAAAAATAGTTTGGGAAATAGCCTGACCCATAGTGAGAATGAATTTTTCATAAACCCCACAGGAGAAAACGCTGGTTGTGAGGCGGAAAACAAAGCTCCCTGAAGCCAGACGGCGTCTTGTAAGCTCAGTTTATTCTAGAAAAAACAGCTGCTGAGAAGCAACTGAGTCGGATCAGCTACGTGTTGAAAAACTTAAAACACGGACACGTTTTAGAAAATGTGTTTCGTCTTCACGTCAATGTCCTGAAACTTTGGGAACAACCATTTAAACTACTGACATTAAAAACCTGTGAAACTAACATGACAGTACGTTAGCACATCGGTAATAGCGTTAGCACGTCTATGCTACGCTAAACAACATTTTTACACATTTTTGATGATTGTAACAGTGAATAAAGAGCACTTTCACACTGTGCTCTGTAGCTTCTATCTTTATCTTTTTAAACTTTTTTCACTGCTGAATCAGTTTGACATCCTGGATTCATCCCTCAAACGTCATTTCAGTTGTTATTTTTCGGCTCGTCAGTCGTCTGTGAAGCACTGTGAACTGCACTAACCTGTATGAAAGGCGCTATACAAATACGGTTTGATTGATCGAAGAAAAGAACAACTTGTTTTAACCAACTTCGCATGACATTTGCTCTTTTTTAGCTTATTAAGAGTACAATGAAAGAAGTAAAAAAAATAGATAGTAAGCTGGTAAAACTCCAGCAACTAACGAAGTAAGCTATAGGTTGAAAGAGTTGTGGGACACTTGCATATCATTTAAACCTCAATAAATGACAATAGTACTCACTCTTGTAATTTAACAAGTTTTGATTTCTAAGGGGCAGAAAAAAACTTTGTCACAGAACCTGATTCCTGACATTTCATCACCCAATGAAGTTTCTGTCCGCTTCATCGAAGTTCAATCCTCTCTCTCCTTTGAGCTCCGGTTTAATCTGCACCAGAAACATTGTCTCTTTAAGCGGGTAGATGTTCCTCTCTTTTTTCCTCACCAGCCACTTGTGTACTTCTGGTCTCTCTGGCGTTTTTGATGCAGGCAGTCAGCGAACACTCGGCCTGTCTGATTTAGTTTGCTGCTGCAGCTACGAGAGGCTAACATGAGCTGTTGCGTCTTGTCGATTAACACACCATCATCTGAACCGGGTGTCTCATTCTGACTTTTACTTGAGACTTGAGAAATAAAACGGAATATTTAAAAAAAGCATCAACGTATGTACACGTTAGGATGTCTCGCTCAGCATCTTCAAATGTTTTACTTTTGCTGAAGCAAAGCTGTCGACTGTAACTAATTTTGATTTTGGATGTCTTATAAAAGGCTTGATATGTCTGAAGTGTGAAGACTTGTGGAGTGAAGCTCCTCTGCGGCTTTTTTTTTGTTCTCCAGCCTCTCACGCTCGCCGAGCAGCTCCTGTAAATTACTTTCTTACTGACAGATCTCTTTCTCTCCGTCTCCCTGAGGGTTATGTTCTTTCTCCAAGCTTGTACTTTCTTAACACGAATGACTAACCGCAGCCAGCATGTAGATAGACCGTTTTATTCTATCAAGTTTTGGGGGTCAAGTTGGGTCATTGCTAATCTTTTACAAAAGAGAAAAAATGGACGCGGCCTTCACGTTGATCACTTGGTGTCCCTGTTTGGCAGATTCATCCTCGTGTTGCTTTAGAAAACCAATGACGAGGTCACAACCTTTTCTGAAGCCTGCTGTGATAACCGTGGACGAGTGGAACTGTACATATGTCTGATCGTGGTGCTTTTGTAATCTGCTGAAGGCATATAAACGTCTTTATATTTATTTATACCAGCCAGGGGATCATGCGATCATTTGAGTGTGCATCTCTGTGTCTGTCCTCGGCTAATCCCGCACTCTGCTGCAGCAGCACACTGCATTATATTTTGGGTTGCATGCTCAAGGACCTCTACTGGTTGCACTGACTCACCCACAAACTCTTTTTATTTCCTGTATTTTACTGACTTCATTGACCGCCTGCTCACTCACGACTCTTAACCGGCCCCAAGCAGTGGTACCCCAGCTGAGTGCATCCCGACCCTCCATCAGCTACTCTTTGAGACACGTTTGCTTGTGTGTTTGGCTAACCGCTAGCTGAGCTACCAGCACACTCGCTGCTGTGCTTCGCCGCAACTCAGCAGCTGCTAATTGCTTATTTTAGGTACAAAACGTTTTTTTACTGCGCAAGAATGTCATATTTTCCACCGACAACCAACATAGGACTATAAGGAGCTATTGTTCTGGAGCCTTCTTTTTCCTTCTGTATATTACATTCTGTGTGTTTTATTGTTTCGTTTCATTGCCTTTATTATTGCTTTTTTTAAATCATAAATCCTGTCTGAACAAAAAACTTCTGGGACAATAAAGGTTTAAATTAAAAGGGAAATGAAGTGAAAAGAAATGAAATGAGTGGGTGTTTGTGTGCACATACACATGCAGTGTGTGTATATGTATATATATATATATGTGTATATATATATATATATATATATATATATATATATATATATATATATATATATATATATATATATATACACACTGAGTGTGTGTTTTGGCCAACATGCTCAATGCAATCAGAATAAATGCTTTCTTCTAATTGAAAGGTAAAGAAAAAAAGTGATTGGCCTTCCCACCGCCGCCATTTTACCAAATGCACCACTCAACTCTGATTGAAGGGACTATTGTCTTATATTATATTGTATTGTATTATATTATATCCGTGGACTGTTCTGGTCGTCTAGAGCGAAAGAAGAGTTTAAGCTGTTGTGAAGACATTCAGATTTCCACATTATAGCAGACTTTACAGCAAACCTACTGCTCTATAGTTTAATTTGGACTCAAACCTGTCTTTGGCCAAAGCAGATGTAAAACTTCTTCAGTTTGAAGGCAAAGAACAAGTTTCAATTAATGTTCTCTGTGGGTTTAAATAATGAGTACTTCGTGAGGTCTGTTAGTTTTCGCAAATGCATTCTCTCTTGTTCAGTTAGATGTAGGTCGAGAACAGAGTGACCCTTTTTCCTCTCAGACTTAAACGTTCATTACATCAGATTTGAGATTCTTTAGAAATACATAATACACTTATAATAGCAAAAAGTCACTGCAAAAAGGGCAGAGCTGTTCAGAATTTCAACCTCATCGGTCAATCATGCTCATAATGTTCTGTTCATCATTACAGGTAAGTGAGCTTATTTAAAGAAGCTGATGAGGAAGGAGCTACACAGAGCGTTTGGCTGCTTTTCTAGTCTTTGCCTCCAGGGAGTCGCACTCCAGGCTCACTCAGCTTCTGGAGTTGCTGCATTACAGTTAGCCAAAAGAACTTTCTAGTTTGTACGCGGCGCAGGGGACCTCCTGGATCACTTCACATTTCATAAAATGTTGTCAGAGTCTGAGCATGCTGGCGGAGCCCTAGTTGTGCGTCGAGGGACTGCAACAACGAGAGGCAGAGGCTCGGGCAGCAGCAGCTCGAGCCGGGACTATAAAGGCTGAGCGCCTTGAGCCGCCCGGATGTATCTCTGCTGCAGCTGCCCACTGATGTTTTTCTCTGGACTTTCTTTCGTTGTTGATGAATTCTTCTGCTGACGCCAGCACTGAAGGAGTGTGTGTGACATTAGGTGCCTTCAAATGTTCTCAAAGCAAACCATAAGAAACAAGCAATATAGATAGAAGCTAGAGAGCTTTTATCAGCATCAAATAACGAACGCATCAACTACCCAGTGAGCGTGGTTTACAGGACCTCAAGGTGAAAACTGGATCAAATTTGGTTTCAGAGTTTTTTGATGTCTCGGTTGCATACATCTCCAGAAGAGTGACGAAGTGTGCGCACATCCAGGCAAAGATACTTCACTGAAAAATACTTCACTGCAGGGCACTGAGGGAAGATCTTACAGATTGAAAGGTTGCCTGAAAAAGAGAAAAAGTTACATGAATCCACAGCATTGCAATGAACCGTTTCATTTTGAAGCAGGTTCTAACGACTCATTTGAACATCGTCCTCGGAGTGTTGTTGAAACAACGATGATATGCAATATGGACATTTTTAAAACTTAATCAAAAATTTCACCCAGTTTTACCCGAGACGTCTTTGTGTCCTTCGACATGTAAATCAACAGAACCACGTTCATGGGCGCAGTATGTTTGTAGATGGCTGGAAGTGTAAGAATATGTTATTTACTGATTGCTGTATGTTGCTAGCGTTGCCGAACATAATCATTACCTCGTAGCAGCGCTAAATGTGTGTTCGTTTGCTTGCCTCTTTCCATTCTCACTGGTTGTTGTGTATTGTTGAAATTGCAATAATTATTGTTATTTTTTTTTCTTTGTCAGTCAGGTGGAACAGCGTGCCTTCTGCAGGCATAAGATGCAGCAAAGTAAACATCCTTCGGTCTGAGGGTTATCTCTCTCTCACCATATTGAGCAGACTGAGTGAGAAAACATTCATGTCAGCTTCATCTACGTAAGAACAACTAGTGAACGCACAAACCTTTTCAAATAGAGATCGTCGGCGATCGTTCCGAAGTCATAACTGATGTGTTTTCGTTGAAGTTTACAAAGGTTGCCGGTGTGGTTATTTATTTCACTCACCACCAGCACAGACATGACATAAACACAATTAGCTTGATGACACGACAGCAAAGAAGCACATTTGCGCAAAAACATTGCTGAAAATGATACCACTCTTAAAAATGTCCATGGAAACTAGAAAAGATGTTTTGATTCCGCATAATTTGTCCCAGTGAGCTAAAGTCCGGCATCAAAGATGCAAAAAACCAGAGCAATGTTTTACATGAAAAAAGGGTGAAGAACAAGCGCTGCGTTTCTCGCGCTCTGTGGTCGGGCGGCTCGTGACTTTAAAGACGCCGCCGCTGGATGCAGAGTCTCACACACAAGGGAGGATGTTGCGTGTGAATGTGGGCTGCAGTCTAAAGTCGTGAGAGATCAAACATATGGCAGCGCCTCTGAATTATTATCCGTAATGCAGAATTTTACGCATATTTGACAAAGAGGGCAAGCATTTGGAACATTTGGAACGGGGCTAAAAAACTAATTTAAACTGATGCTCCTGACTACCATTTAGAAAAGCACATCCAAAGAGTGGCTTATGTAACGCAGATGATGAATTTAGAGTTCACTGTTAAAGTCCAACTCTTTGCCACCAGGCTTGAACATCCAAAAATTGAGGATTAACAGGCAAATATATCATTGCTGAAGGTGGTTTTGCAAATAATGTTTTTTTCTCCGCAATAAGTCGAACTTTGCAGACTTTTCCGTCTTTTTTCCTACAGTGTTTCCGACGTTCATTTCACTGCTGTCCTCTGGTTCAGTCCAGCGTTTCGTCCTTTCTGTGCCTGGTTAATTACAACAAGTTAACCGAATTATCTTAATGGGACATTGTGATTTTGAACGTTGACTGACCTATGTCAGGAACCAGTTTAATTGCTGCAACATCAACAGATCTGTGGCACAATCTGTAGCAGCCAGTAATGGACAGCAATGTGTCACTAACCAATAATTGGATGAATAGCAGCTCGAAGGACGTCTAGCTCAAAACTTGGCTTTTGACCAGCAAATCAACAAATCAGTGTTCACTGGGAGGTTTGCTTGTGTCTTTTTAATCATCATACAAAGAGATAAATGATACAATAGGTAGGCTTACTGTGTTGACACGTTTGTGTGCAGCAAACAGCTCCTTATTTTTTAGGTTGGGTCTTTTCGACTACTCTGTTCAGTATAAATGTGTTCATCAGAACAAAGAAAAGTGAACAGACAATTTATAGATCCTGAACTCTGTGAATGTTCCAGTTTCTTGGAAGAACAGGTTAACTCCACACACACAAAAAAATGTATGCTGGAAATATGTTACGCAATATTATTTTCATTTTGAGATGTTCTGCATCACTTTGATGCACTGCGTTATTTAACGTAATGGTTTTTTATGTAACTCCATATAACGGAACATTATTTTATGTAACTTTATTGTACGCAACTTTAAATTACGTTACGCTTGTTATGTAAGAAAGTCCGTGCTGTTGCTATTTATGAAGGGTCCGTCCATTGTTACGTTGTTACATTGTTGCTTAACGGTATGTTGTTACGTTGTTACGTTACGTTGTTACATTACGTTGTTACGTTACGTTCCGTTGCTACGTTCCGTTGATACGTTCCGTTGATACGTTCCGTTGCGTTACGTTGTTACGTTACGTTGTTACGTTACGCTGTTACGTTACGCTGTTACGTTACGCTGTTACGTTACGTTGTTACGTTCCGTTGTTACGTTCCGTTGTTACGTTCCGTTGTTACGTTCCGTTGTTACGTTCCGTTGTTACGCTACGTTGTTACGTTCTGTTGTTACGTTCCGTTGTTACGTTCCGTTGCTACGTTACGTTGTTACGTTACGTTGTTACGTTCCGTTGTTACGTTCCGTTGTTACGTTCCGTTGTTACGTTCCGTTGTTACGGTACGTTGTTACGTTACGTTGTTACGTTACGTTGTTACGTTGTAGTTCTTACCATGATCTTGTTTTCTAATCTTGACAAGTAGTTTTGTTCCCTAAACTTAACCTCAACTCACAACGTGGTTCTTAACCACGTGTCATTGGGCTTTTCTGCAAGCGTAATACGAGGCAGATATGGAACATGTTTATGAAATTTATTTTTGTTTCACAAACGTCCACATTAAATGGATCCGTCGTCTTGCTGGTGACTTGGTTGACCATATACTCGTACCCGTCAAATGCATTTTCACTACTGTATTTTCTCGGCAGACTTTGTCCCACCTCTTCAGAAAAGATCAATATCATTTGATACAAATTATATGAAAAACATCAGCAGATGAAGATCTCAGCAGATATGTTAAAGTATCTTACATCTTCACCATCAGATTGTTCCAAACATTAGTGCCCATTTTTCAGTGTTGTGCCGTTTTTTTCCCTATTATTTCTGGCTGAGATCTCCATGAAACATCCTTCCTCCTTGGCTGGTCAGCTGTGCAGCAGCCAGTGAATTCATTTCTAGAAGCCAATTTGATTTTGTTCCTGCCAAATTATTTTTTGGATCACAAAAATCTCATCGAACACAGGTGGGCTACCTTCCAAAGCGGCTAGTAGACCCGACAGACTTCAAAGTCAAGATGAGCGCACACACACACACACACACGCACATGCATGTGCGTAGCCTGCCACCCACACACACAGTCTCTCTGTGTCTTGATGGCGAATATTTCATGGCTCATTTGTCTGAGTGTCTGAACAACAGAAAGCGAGAGACACAGAGATAAAAAACGAATGATCGAGAGAAGAGAGAGGATGAATAATAGAAAGAAAAGATGAGAGGGAGCGCGAATAATAAAAGAGAAGATGAGACAGTAGAGGGAGAATGGGTGTTGAAGTAATGATGCAGGGATAACATCCTCCTTATTGTCTCTGCACCCTACTGTGTGTGTCCTATCTCTGTCTTATTCCCCTTATGTCTCTACTACAATTTGCCTCTCGATATCTCCCTCTTTCTACGTTTGTCTCTCTCATCTTTCAAGTAATTTCATCATCAGCCACACAGCAGAGACAAGGCCAAGCCAAAAAATCACTCCAAGACTTCTTCTTTCTCTTCTCACTTGAGCCGAGACCGCAAAGGATCTCTTGGTGGTTCACGTCCATGGAAGGATTACTGAACAGCTCTACTGAAGATGTCACTGAAAGAGACACGAAACAGCCACAACATGTTCACAAAGAGACGCAAAAACGTCCGTAAAGAGACGCAAAGCAGGTGCAAAAAGATTTCAAATTAATACATAGGGACACAAGATGTTCACAATGAGATGCAAAACAACATCAAAGAGACACAAATGGCCACAATGAGACACAAAACGACTACAGTGGGCACAATGACATGTCAAATAGAAATGCAAATCGTCTACAAAGAGATGCCAAACAACCACAAAGAGACACAAATTGGTGACAACGGTGCAAAATGACTACTAAGAGACACAAAACGACGACAAAAAGATGAAAGATTGTCACAAAAAACACAACATGGTTGTAAAATGATGCAAAAGAGACACAAGATGACTACACAGTGAAGTGAATGACTACAAAGAGACACAAAACAACCACAAAGAGTTGCAGCATGAGAGTCCAACTCTTAACAGCAGGGCTTCCTTTTACACTTTAAATTAACATGCAGCTCATATCCAGGTGGATCGGAAAGGAATTACTGCCACACTTCTGTTACACCTACTATTAAATAATTAATCTCAAATATATATCCCGCCAGCACCTTTCTCTCACAGCTAATTTAAAATGGCTGGATTCGTGCGTTTGAATCGTCTTCCTCTCCAGGGAGGTCCTGAGGCTGCGTGTTACATTTCTTTAACTTTTGAAACTCGCCTTAATTAACACCCCACAGGCATCAGCTGCCGCTCTTCTTCAGAAGGCTCCTATTGAAACGGCGACCACATGTTTTCATTTCATAGTTCTGGTTGTTTTAATTATTCAATTGCAAATAAGCAAACACGAAATATTAAAGAAGAGAAGCTCTTCGGGAGGAAATTAGGCCGAAGAACAAGTTCCTTCAATAGGAATGTGACATCCCCGAATCACGACTCCTTTCTTCTCTGTCTCTCCATCTGACCCTCCCCTTCCTCCTCCTCCTCCTCCTCTCTCATTATGTGCTGCTTTAATTAGCCCGTCTGATCCGGCAACTGGACTTCAGAGAGACGAGAAAGAGAGGAAGATGGAGAGATAGAGTCGGGATGGAGGAGGGAAAAATAGAGAGATAAAGGAGGAGTTGACTGTACTTTGTGGGTTAATTAGGCTTTCCCTCACACTTGTCTTAAATATATGTAGATGGAAGGGTGTGAACTAAAATGATCTTGATGTAAAATTGTTTTTTTTTACCCATTTTGCTTACTTTGCCATCTTTTGTCTTGTATTAATTACATTTGTTATTAAATTGACCGTGAAGCTACATATTATAAATCACAAGTATCAAATATTGCTTCAGGGTTTTTTTCCTCACTTTTAAGAATTAAAGTTTGCAGGTGAAGTTCAGTTGTTGATTCGTTGATGAATGGAAAATTATAAATTTCAACGAATCATTTTAATTAAATGTAGTAGGAAGTAAAAAAGTCAAACATTCTCTGATTTATTCTGCTTTTCTGAAAAAGGAATTTTCATTAAATCCAAAAATATTTGATGAGTTGAGAAAATAACCAGCAGATGAGTCAATAAAAACAATCCTGATAAAAATAGTGCACATCTGCTGCTGGTCTGAAAATGTTTGCATCAGCCTTCTGACACCATACTGGTTAAACTTTATTGTGTGCGTTATTCTCAGTGAGCTCCCACGCGGGCCACCGGCCCAAATACCACGCTGTGTTTAACGCCAGCTACATTTTGACTTCTTATACGGTAGACATGCTCGTTGATCCATCGTGTACAAAGCTTTCCAAACTATTTATTTCATGATGTTCTGCCGTCTTTGTCAGCTGTTTGTTGTGTGCAGGATTTGTTGGTAGAGCAGCTAAAACGACCTGATCCCTCACTGGCTTCCTAACTCTTGCTTCCTCTTATCACATGTATCTATGAGTTGCAAAGTGTTCAACTAAAGTTTTTTAATTATCTTTTAGCGGCCCGAAGAAGTAAAATCATCCAGTATTTCACAATAATTGGCAAATTAATATAATGATACACAGAACAAGCCTATAGATCATGCATTTGGGCATGTAGAGAAAAGATGAGCAGAGTGTGTCTGCTTTGTGTGTCAACACACACAAAGCAGATTAATGGGTTTTTTCCTGCATCTGACAGCCTCTAAAAACACTGCAGCCATTGTGCATGAACAAGCAACTATGAACAATGCAATTTTACAAAATTAAATAATTCAAATATGAACAAACCATTTACAACAATTGAACTCTTTTGACCCGCTTTAGCCAGCAAATCTTCCCTCTGGTCCACATATAGATATAGAGAGATATATTTCTGCAGAGGTCGTCATTAGTCTTTTGCTGAACCCGTGCTCTGCTGCCGCACTGGAGACTGGAATTACCAGCACCACTTCAGCCAATGTTTTCAGGAACATTTCTCCCAGGGAAGTGATCAGAAGTCTGCAAGACTCTCTGAGCGTGGGATTTACCATTCCGTTAAAATCCTGCAGCATGCGCTCCTCCTGCAGTTGCTTCGGCACCACTCTGTGACCCACAGTGGTCACAGAGCGGTGCTCTAATGCCTCCAGTTTGTAGCTCTTATCAGGCTTGTCTCATCCAGCATTTGTAGCAAAAGCTACAAGAAACAATACGCTGTAATTCGAAGATATACCACGAAATTATTTCGCCTGTTATCCACATAATCTCAAACGAGGACGGATATAAAAACCGCTAAATCACACACCGTGCGGCCGTGAGGGGAGCAGTTCAATGTTGATGTTTTCGTCTCCTCACTTGCGTAAACTCTGTGCTTCTGTTTCTGGATCCATATAAAACAAGCGCTCCCGTTTGATTGTCGCTCACACTGCGTCAAGTGGACGTATATAATTGAGCTTTTCTCAACTTTCCGCTGTTGGGCGGCGCCTGGCCGCAACGCTTGGTCCCCACAGACTCTGATGCACTCTTTCATGCAAGCTCTTCTCTAATGCATGGGAGACTTTTCATGAATCTCGCCCCTTGAAGAAGTCGCACCAAATCTGCGACAACGGGATGAAAATGAGACGGGCATATTGACATTAATATTGCATCTCTTTCAAGAGTGTTTGCCATGCTGTTTCGTGAACGCGACCCACATTCCAGCCAAACAGTCTAATCCTATGAATAAACATTGTTCGAATTAAAACACACACACACACACAGTGAATGAGTGTTTACAGGAAAGCCTTCGCCACGAAGGCTTCAGCACAGCACTCATCTCTCTCGATTACAGTTATTTCATGTTGGAGTCGGACTGATCATGCCCGATATATAAGGGAGGCAATTGAGTTGTGTTTTAAATGTAGAGAGAGGCCGAGCATCACCTTTCTATCTCTAAATTCATGAGCGAGCCAGCCGGTGGGCTCCGCTGTTCGCCCTCCACCTCCACTCTACAGTCGATATTATAGGCTTTTATGCTGCAGGACTACAGGACCTGGAAATCATAGAGAGCCGCATTGATGGAAGATGCAGATTAAAATGCTTTTGAGTGGCGGCTTTGATAAAATTCTGCCAGTGCCTTTGTCTTCTAAAAAACGTTTCAAGTGTGGCGGGTGAGGACCTTGGCACACCGTGGGAACACCGGTGCCGTGTGTGTGAGTGTGTGTGCGCGTGTGTGTGTGTGTGTGTGAGAGAGAGAGAGAGATCTAGCAGGGACGTATTTGCAGCCAGAGGGCCAGATGGAGACAAATTAATGATCTTTCAAGATAACAGCCCTCCAAATAACACAACAGACACTCTCACTACTCACACACCCCACATCCACACACACTGATAGAGCCATACACACACACTCTCTCACAATATACACTTACAGTGCAGTACATATATAGAGATACATCAACACACAACCGAGTCTGACTTGATAGTTTTGCCTCATTTTCTAACAAACATTGTGTTTCATGCATTGATACAATCCTCCTGATTTCGGTGTCTCATTGAGTGGTTTAGGTGAATTTGTGGTATTCACCAATTTTCTCTCAGGTACTAACATTATCCACAAGTGCTCCAGACCTGTCAATGGGGTCGGCGATGTGGTAAAAAATAAGATAATGCACGTTTTTTTTTTCAGGCAGGGTCACGGTCCAATCACG
>NC_136645.1:3601378-3676378 GCF_949748355.1 Melanostigma gelatinosum
CAGTTTCAAGTCTTCTTCAATACAGCATGATGTACATTTCGTAAATGATGGTCCATTTAGAGTCAAATAGACCATAAAGCAGGGTATGCGTCAGGGCGGGGCTACACGGTGATTGACAGGTCGCTTTCAGAGTTGATTGCGGCGCCTCTACGTCACTCCTCCCCAGTCCAAATATGGTCACTTCCGCTCGCTGGTTGCAAAAAGCCCAAATGGTGACGCCCAAAATCCAAGATGGCGACGGCCAAAACGCCGAACTCGAGGCTTCAAAACCTCAATCCACAAACCAGTATGTGACGGTCAAACATCCAAGTGAGGTTACAATCAGCAAAAACGCATTTTCTGAGAAGTCAGACAGCAGCGATAGACGGACCAACACATTGTTGGTTTTAATCATTTCATGGTATTAAACATCCTTTTTACACACAGAAGTGAAGCTTTGTGCTGCAGGTGTTTCATCACCAACACATTGAGTTTATTTGCTCACACATCAAATCCCCCAGGCTACTTACTTTTCCTATAATGTGTTGCGCTCTACATGAAGGTGCTCCCAGCATGAGGAAATCACACAGCATAACCGAGTTGAACTGACAAATGCAAAGTACAACCTTGCTGCGCCCGACCTCGATCCCTCTTGTCTCCCGACTGCACCAGCCATAACTAATTGTATCCCCCCTCTCACCTAATCCCTATACATCTCCTTTCATTCTCTCGCCCTCTATCACTCATTTCTCCCATATCTTCCTCCGTGGTCTCGCTTTCTCTCCTTTCTTTTTCTCTCTTTCCCTTCCCATCCGTCTCCCGCCTCTCCGCCTCCCTCTCTACTCCCATTTGTCCGCCGTCTTCATATCTATCTCTCTCTCTGTCAGGGGTAGAGGAGGCAGAGTATCATTTAGAGAAGATAGCTTTCCCAACACATGCCGATGCGCACACACACACACACACACACACACACTCAAGTTAGCTCCAGCTATCCATTGTTTGGTGTGCAGCTGCTAAACTAGATGTTATAAAGTGCAACTGGTGCTCTGTTTGGGGGAGAGCTGGAGAAGAGAGAGTAATGGAAAAAGGGGAGTAGGAGGTGGAGAGAGAAAAAATGGGGGAGAGAGGGAGGGCCAGTAGAGAGAGAGGCGAGGCGGGGGATGGAAACAGGAATGAAACACAAGAAAAAGCGAGGCGGAGAACGGGGGGGGAAGCAATCCTGTTGGCGCTGATAGATTTCTGGGAGAACAATGTTATCTCTGTCTCCCCTCTCCACACACACACACACACACACACACACACACACACACACACACACACACGCACAGATGCACATCTTGTAATAGAGGGAGCTAACAAATCTTTGTGGAGAAGTACATGTATCCGCAGCCTTTTATTTTACAACCAAGAAACGCTCCAAAGGCGGCAGCGGGCGCAGTAGACTCACAAAGAAGTCGAAAACCGGGCCAGAAATAGAAGGACGGTCGAACCCATCGCCACATACAAATCTGTGTGTGTGTGTGTACCCGCTGTGGCTTCTCGTGTATTTCCATTCCGCGCTGCATGGGTGAGGAATGAGGTAAACCGAGGGGAAGCCGGAAATAGTGGTGACAGGTGACGGTGACAGGTGACGTTCAAGCTGCGGCGAGGTGAGTGAAGAATACGTCTGAGGGAAGTATCGAACGATGTGTCATCGTGATATGTGATCGGTGGAGTTGACCACGAGGCGTATGGAGCCTCCACTGCGCCTTTGGAATATCAAACACTGGAAAGTTTGCACAAATGAGTCACTAGAAACTGAATTTGAATTGTTTTACATTTGAACTTCGACAATTACATAAAAAAAACTGAATTTGAATTCCCAAAAACTTGAAACTGAAATTTTCTATCACAAATATTTCACAGTAAAATTCCCCTGTTATTTAAAAGATTTTATTATGAAGCAGCACAAGCAGGAACCCCCCACGTGGGAGGAAGATGATAAAACCTACGTTTGATAAATTGTACAGATTGTGCCCACTTCCTGTCTACACCTCACTGAGATCTGAACTCATTTCTGCCACTTTGGATTTAATCCAATAAACAAACTATTGGGAGTCCTTTCGATCTACACTCGATTGCTCTTCCTCAACCATCGGCGTGTTTGTCTCAGTGGACTGAATTTGAGTTGTGAGAACTGAATGTGGAAAAATACAGAGAGCTGAATTAACCAGTTAGGATCAAACACAGTTTCAGTTTCACAATGTTGCATTCAGTTTCAACTTTAATAAAATCCAGTTTCAACGTAATATATTCGAGCGATCAAATATAAATTACTGAAATTCCGTTTCTAGTTACATATTTCCGCCTCTACTATTCTCGCTCCCTCGAGGAGAACGGCGACTTGGATTCATAACAGTTGTGATGGATTTAAAAGGAAACCAAGAGTCGTGGCTAAAATAGCAACAAAACGTCCAAAGAAACTTCACAAATTACTCCTGCAGGATGTTCCACTTCTCTGTGGTTCATTTATATATTCAATATTCTTCAAACAATTGCTGCTTTTTGCCAGTAAATTTGCTGCTTGTGACAGCTCAACAATGATGAGTAGACACAGACGTATTTGTACCATAATTTAGCTCTTTTCTTTTTACAATTTACAATCAACAAACCTGAGATCATGTCAGTTTAGTTTCAGTTATTCTGCGTCAAAAGTGAAATGGGAAGGAGCTAATATGGATTATTCAGCCTGAATATTTATTGCACTGTAACAACAGTGTGTCAGCAATGTGTTATGGAAACGTGACCCCGGATTTGCCGTAGAATCCAATCTCTGATTTGAACAAACGTTGATGTTGGGAAACAGTTTTCTCTGCTGTAGTAGAATGCAAAAGGCCAACCTGCTCACACGCTGTGATGTGCAGCGTGTGTTGTAGATTGTGTGATAGACGTTGCCCTGTTGTCGGATCCTATTTCTGTCAACTGAACCCATGAATGCATTATCATATCTTTGGCACAGAGTAATAAACTGCGGGTTTGCAGCAGTCTGGATTTATGTGTACGATGATTTTCCCAGAAATACATTAATACTGGAGCCTGGAGATGCTGATACTGAGCATACACATGAAAGGTAGTAGAAGGGGTCTTGTAACAGCTGTGAATCCAAACTGACTACAGCTGTTGCTCCAGCATGAATGAGACAATTGTCAGAAAAATGTCAGAAAAAGGAGTGTGAAAATGTCTAAAAAATGTGAAAAATGTCAGAAAAAAGTGTGAAAAATGTCACTAAAAAGTGTAAAGAATGTCAGAAAAATTGCAAAATAATTCAGTAAAATATGTGAAAACTGTCTGATTAATGTGGTGACTATTTCATTCTAAAAAGAAAGATTTTCACTGGGTTGCCGAGTGAGTTTGAATATAATAATATCACCTCACACTGCAGGAAGCTCCTGGCTGGGTTCAAACCTGCAGCCTTTACTGTCTGCAGTTCTGTCCAAACACTAGAGTCCAAATACATCCGAGTCAGGGGAAGAGGAAAACTGTAAATTGTTCATTAAGCACGAACGTGTTTGTTTGTTCCTGTGACAGAACTGAGGAAGGTGGACCAAGAAGTCAAACTGAGCTGAAACGAAAGACGGTCCAACTCCTTGTTGCATACAAATGCCTCAATTCTTATGATTCACTTGTTTACACTCTCTTCTGCAAAGACTGAAGAGATAACTGTGGACCAAGCACACGAACATTTGCAGGTCAAAAGGGCTAAATTCTTTAAAACAAAACAACTCTTCTCACCTTTTAACCAAATTTAGCTCCATTTTAACCTTGATGTCTAGACAGCGTTTGACCTGCAAACCGTGTTCATTGGGTTTTAGGGAAGCTGGGAATATCGGTGACAAAGACGCTCAGCGGTTCTGTGGTTGAGCGAGTTTGAGGTTATGAAGACGACATCTGATCTGCAGAGTCGACCGCGAGGCGTCGAACCAGACGGCCGGAAACGGAGGCGCTGCTTATTTTTTCCACAACACAACGCGATCGTGTGGCATTTTACACTTCGGCCTCAAAGTGGCGGCTGGTGTGTGAAACATTCGATGAACACTCGACGCACTCGCAGCTACACACGCAGCCAATTTTTTTTTTTAATAAATGTGGCCTTTTGTCTGTGTGAACCTGTCAAAATTAGATTAGTTTTCCACAGCAAGAATGGCCTTTACACATATACAAACACACGAAGAAACACGTAGACAGCTGGGCGTACACACACACACACACACACACACACACACACACACACACACACACACACACACACACACTCAGGGATGGACTCAGCTTCCTGTGTGTGAGGCCAATTCATTTTGCCACAAGTGGTCCCAGATTGGATCTGCTCAGAGTCCCATTACGACTCACCTTGGTTAACCTTAAGCTGCCCCACTCCAACCCCCCCCCCCCCCCCCCAACACACACACTTACACATGCACGCATACACACAGACTAACACGCCCTCAACACTATACTAAGTCTCACACACACACACACATGCAGGTAGCCTCACCGAGACACAGGTCAGGTCATCAGGAACGACTGCAGACACACACACACACACACGTTATTGATTGTGTGTAACGTTATCTAGACGGGATCGTCTCTATTGATTTAGAAAGAGGGGTCACTCTGATCAATGCTATCTGTTCGCCTGCCGTGTCATTAGAGCAGAGCCTGAGTGCCAAAATATCGGACCATCTTTCTTTTCCTCTTAGAAAAGGCCACCGATGCGGGAGAAGGAAAACCGCCCGTTTTTTGATCTCGGGTATCAACAAAGCGGCCGACACTGCCGACGTGCCCCCGAGCAAGGGCATCGATGTGTCATCTGTGTCTTACGTGGTCCGCTCTGCTCGGAGGACGTTGTACAGGAACGTTAGCCGACAACAGACGGAGATAACAGAGGGAGAAGCTCTAAAGGTCGAGTCCTTTATGGTCAACAGTGACGTTCATTCGTTTGTTTTGGAGTCCGGTCTGATTCTGTATTTCAATAGATTATGATTATTTAACTCATCTTTGTTGTTTCAGTCAAAGTTCCTGTCTATCAGCCCAGAGACTGCAGATGGAAATTAGTATAGCTTCAAAGATTTATCAAAAATATGTCAACTTTTAAATTAACTCCATCTGTTTTAAGAAAATAAAACTCAATATTCTCCTGATTCCATCTTCTAACATGTGAATATTTTCTGTGACAGTAAACTGGATTTATTTTGAGTTGTGGACAAAACCTAAACTAAAAAACTAAATCTGTCTACTTTCGTATGTGAAAAAAACCCCACAGAATATGTATTATTCATATGCAATATGATAACCTAAAAGTAAGTCAGTGTACCTTTACATCAAACGAAACAAATATTATAGTTCACAGGAATGGACATAAATGCATTGAAACAACACGATGATGCTTAACTTTCGTGTAAAAATTCTTCAATCCTGACAATAAATGATCAGATGGCGAGATGAGACTCGTGGTATTAACATGTTAATGAAAGTGTAAATTCCAACGCTTTGATTTTTATTACGCGTTTACACTCGTTTGTTGTCCTGCAGCTCCACCGGCCTGACTCGAGATACGATCACAATACTTGAAGAGAACATATTAATACTGCAG
Organism: Melanostigma gelatinosum; assembly: GCF_949748355.1. NCBI lineage: Eukaryota > Metazoa > Chordata > Actinopteri > Perciformes > Zoarcidae > Melanostigma > Melanostigma gelatinosum. The sequence continues at coordinate 3,606,987 of NC_136645.1, forward strand.
GTGTAAAAAGGTAACGTCTGAAGATACAGATCTACAGATAGAGAATCCTGGGTGCTCTTCCATCTTTGTTCTTTTGCTTCAGACCTTCACAGTGAAAGTCATTTTTTCTCGTCCTCACTGCTTCAAACGACGGTTGAGACGTGGTGTTTGGGGTAAAGTTAAAGAATGACATTCGAGTAAAGGGTGAGGAGGAGGCGGGTTTATCGGTACAGGGGGACAGTTGGAGTCCGTACAAGTATGGATGTAAAAATGTGTGTGTGTCCCTCGGGCTGCTGTGACCAGATGTGTCCCTTTTGCTCATCAGGTTTTGCACCACTGCTCCTTAAACCTCATCGCACACCCACGCACACACACACACACACACACACACACACACACACACACACCCACACACACACAACCACAGATGTTTGTATTAATACATCCATAAAGTAGATTAGTTAAAAACTAAGACTTTCCGTGGACGTTTAAGAAGGTGACAGCCTGAAACATCTAATGACTCAATCAGAATCTAGTTTGAAGCTTATGAAAAGTCTGTCAGTTAAATATCATTTTTTTCATTCGTTCAGTTACAGTTTCAGTCGTTTCAGCTTGACGACTTGTTTCTACTCATTTTATTTTAAAATGACGGCACAAAGGATGTGCGTGATTAGTCGACCAGCCGAAAAGAAGTTTGACTTCCGCATATAAGATTCTGATAAAATTCCGCAGATCTTCCGGTGATCTTCTGCATCCATCGGCCGACAGAGCAAGTGGCGCACTAGCGTTTCCTTTAGCCCCGCCTCCCGGGATTCTCAGGCTCATGCACATGAACGGGGGAAGAAAAAGAAATGTTTTTATAAAACTTTGCTATTTAAGTGTTTGAAATAATCTGTTGATTTTCAGAAGTCTCTTTTTCCAATGAAAGTCTATGGGGAAAAGTATTTTTGGGCCCGATGGCATCACGTGACGAACCCGGATGTTATAATTCCACCGTTTGACCGCTGTGTAAAATTAGCTTCAAAGCCCGGTGCTCTTCTTGGTGTCTTGGGTTAAACGTATTGTTGTTGTACATATTTAAATTACATATTGACATTCATGCTGTTGCCGCCGGCACTGCTGTGTTCTCCCGTTCCTCGCCTGCCTCCACCTCCTTTTCCCAAACCAGCAGCTGGGTCCAGCAGTCGGCCTGGTTCTCTCCTGATCGACTGGATTGACCAGCAGCTGGCTAGCACGTATGCTACAGACTAAAGCTAGCGGCCTAGCGTGCTATGAATCAACAAAGCCAGCTCACGCCGGCGAGCTCATGAGATCAAAATTGGACATTAAGATAATAAAACTATGACTCTTTTTAAAACATAGTCCATGTGGCATTCCTAACTGTGCAGCAGACACTGGGGACTTTGATTTCAGCAGCATTTAAAGTATGAGTTGGTAAAAAAAGAAATTTGATGAATAATTTCAAATGGCAATGTGATTAACTTTTGCGCAATTTAGCCCCTTTTTTTCTTACTTTTGTCGACTAGTTAAATCGTAAATTTCAGTTCAAACGTCATGGAAATTAGAAGTAACGTCAGACTGGACGCTCGCTCGCTGACCTCCGGCTGTCTTTGGCCTGAAATGTTTCCTCGAGTAGCGACAAAACGTGTTTAAGGATTTATCTCATCTCCCTTGTGGCTGTGAGGACACCAGATTCACACAATGACAGGAGTGAATACTCTCCCTGTTCACGAACACAGTTATCTCTCTAGCTATCTCCCCCCCCCCCCACACACACACACACACACACACACACACACTGCAGAGTCGCCTCCAGTCAAGCGTGTCTTATTGGCCTTCTGTTTGACTTCCTATTCAGCTCTGTGTGTGTGTGTGTGTGTGTGTGTGTGTGTGTGTGTGTCAGAGTGAGGGTGTGAGAGATCCAGATGGAGATGGTTTTATAATCACGGGACAGTTGTTGTTGTTTTTATTATTTTATCGTTGTTTTCACTGCTCACTAAACTGAGAATGAAGAGAGGAGGTGAGGAAAGCAGAGGAAGAAGATTAGAGCGAGGAAACGAAGAAAGACAAGTAGGAAGTGAGGGGACAAAGGTGTTGTTGAAACAAAAAAGATGGAGAGAAATACAAATGAAGAGAGACGAGGAGAACAAACAGGAGAGAAATGACTGTTGAGAGGCGCAACGAATGAGGAAGAGAAGGAAGGAGAGGAGGGAAGATCTTTTTAAAACAAGGAAAGGAGAGGAGAGAAGACGGATGAGAGGAGCAACAGATTGATGAAAGGAGAGGGGTGGAGTGATGGAAGGAGGAAAAACATTACGAATGAAGAGGGAAGGGAATGAAAGACGGGAGAGAAGTTGACAAAAGAAGAAAGAGAAGAGCGAAGGATAAATAACAAAGAAGACTGAGCACAAGGACATGAAAGCAAGGTTGCAAAAAGCTTTTTAAAACAAGGAGAGGAGACAAAGGTAACAAAGAGAAGGAGGCTAGAAGAGCAGATGAGAGGAGCAGCAAATATTGCCGAAAGGAGAGGGGAGCTCGAAAACAAGGATGCCAGAGTCTCGATGAAATGAGGAGAAATAAAGAGGAAATATATAAAGGTAAAGGAAGGAGGAGAGAAGTAAAAAGAGGAAAAGATGAGTGGCAAGGAAGGTTGCAAAGGGCTTGTTGAAACAATGAGAAAAGGAGTTCAAGGAAACAGAAAATGGGAGAAAAATAAATTGGGGGAAAAGGTGGAGGAGAGAAGTAATGGAGGGAGGAGAAACTGAGGAGAAGAGGAGCAGGTCAAATGATACATCCAGATACAGAAAGAGGAGGGGAGAAATCGAGGAAGAATAAAGGATGGAGAGATGGAGAGAATAAAAAGAAAGTAAGCGAAGAGAGACAAAGGAAAAAGAGGATCGGTGAGGAGAAAGGAGAACAACGTAAGGAGCAGAGAAGTGAAGGAAAGGAGACAACAGTAGAAAAATGAGGAAATGAGGCACACTGGGAAACGTCTTGTTGAAAGAAGTATCGGGGAAGAGAACAGAGAGAGGGAGGAAAAGTGAGAAGAAATGGATGGATGGCTCTTAAAACACAGGAGACCGCAGTTCGTTGAAATAAAATTTCAAACATGACTGCGATCCTTCCGAGACCTTAACCACTTGTTTGTTGAGCTTCTTTCACACATAGTTCCCTGTAACTTACTGGGATAACCTTTCAAAACTATTCACACATGCTCTTCATTCATCCGTCTGGAGCCTTTTCACACTTGTTATGGCAAATAAATGGTTTAAAGGGACAGTCAGGCAGCTGCAACACTTATGGAGAAGAGGAACATGGGCAAGGCTGGATGGATATATGTAATCCACATAATCGTGAACCAGGAAGTGCAAAGACAGCAAAAATCCACAAACAAAAACAGTCTTTCCTCAGGAGACAGCTGTTCGTGTCCCGCGTGAGACCAAAACTAAACGGACTTTAAGCTCGTTATGTAACGTTGCATCACAAAGTCTGCTGAGGACGGTTGTTATTTATTAACGCTCGTTACGGTTCTCACATTACCTTATTGTTTTAACACAAACCATGATCTTTTTTCTGACTTTAACCAAGTAGTTTGTTGTCTTAACCTTAACTGCTCATTTACCAACGTGTCATTGTGCGTGTCCTGTGTGAAACGAGGCTGAAACAAATCATGACACATATGTTTGGGTCAGAAACACAGATGTCTCGAGGTTTGCAGAACAGTACCGTGCCAACATTTTATCTGCCAACTGGGTTGGAAATGTTCCCAAACAGTTGTAACGACTACAATGAAGGTCTTCCAACCTTAACAGAGTATGTGGAGGAGTGATGTAGAGATGCCGTGTACGTCTCTGGTGGAGACCTGTCAATCACAGTAGCCCCGCCCTAAAGCATCCCCTGCTTTATGGTCTGTGTGACTCTAAATGGACCACAATGTACTAAATGAACATCATGCTGTATTGAAGAAGACTTGAAACTAGATATTGAGACCATAAACTCATGTTTACAATGTTTACTGAGGGAATAAATCAAGAGAGAAGTAGAGTCATTTTCTCATAGACTTCTATACAACCAGAGGAGTCGCCCCCTGCTGGCCAGTAGAGAGAATGCACGTTTTGAGACACTTCCGGATCGGCTTCATTTGGCAGAACCAGGGGTTGCCGCCTTGTCAGAAAGATACCGTCACCGGTAAAAGTCACAATAGTGGACACACAGAGAACGTCGACCAATAAGAGCAGACTGAGCTTCTTCGGGGGGGGGGGGGGGGGGGCTGAAAGAGACTGGCGCTAAAACGGAGCATTTGTGTGAATGCAGGTATTTTCATGAGAAAATGTATTTGCATTAAAGCATGAACAAATGTTGCAGTACATACAAAAACAATACAAGTATGGACCTGGAATTGAGCGGGTTTCCTTTAAAACGTGTAAACATAGAAGAGAAAAACAAGATTGCAAATGTTAAGAGGCCAGGAAAGGACGAGGAGAGGAAAAAAACACGAGTAAAGTTTCAAATGAAGATGATTGCAGATGAAATGGGAAAAAACTTCATCTCAGCGTTTCTTTTTTTTACTTTTCTCCATCTGTTTCTGTCACTTTCTCCCTTCCTGACTCTTTATCTCTCTCTCCCTCTCTCTCTCTCTCTCTCTCCCCGTCCCTCCCACCACATTCGCAGGGTTCATCCAAGTCGCGTTCACGCCCACTCACCTCCAACATGCTACCTCAGTTTCCATGGTAATCGAGTAGCGACCGTGCTACATAAATATATACTTTAACATTCAGCGCTCCACAACTCATTAAGACCGTCCTCGGATGAGAGGTTCATCTCTCAGGGTGTTGTTCTTCTTAAAGGGCCACAACAATTACATTTTTATTATTTCTTTTTTTGTGAAGGAAGAGAAGCACGGAGAGCTCATGAACCTGTGAGGATGTGTGAGCATGTAGAAATAAAAAGCTGGAGCCGCTCTACCGAAGCGTGACATGATGGTAAATGTGACCCAGGGGGAGATTTCATGAGTACAAGAGAACATTTTCTAGTTCACGACTCGTGAGAGAGTCAGAACAAAGCTTATTTGGGTATAAAAGCTCCGACGTTGCGTTCACAAAATCAGTCTTGGCATTCATCAGTGTGCGAGGTATCCCTAACCTGTGTGATATTAACCCTTTCAGGCTCGTTTCTCTGTGGGAAAGCGCAGTAAAGTTGCGTTCAGTATAGGTCAACATATTGTGGTTCCCTTCTCTCGTATTTTACTTCTGCTCCACCGGCTCCTGTATCTCAATGACTTTTCACATAAATGTTTTTATAGATTTTTTTCTGGGAAGCCTTTATTCATGAAGGTCCTCGAAATGGATTAACATTTATCCTCACTCCTCAGCGCACAGTACTGCTCCATCTTCACGGAATAATAATTAGTATTATTCATCCTCGGTGGACATTGGTTCTGTTTTTATCATTCTTGACTATTTCATTTCATCCTTGGATGTTTTCAGCTTCTGTTATCACTGCTTTGACCTATTTTCTACCTTTTTTTTTTGTTTGGTTGTATTTATTCTTGGTATCTCCTCGTGGTGCCTCCTGTCAGGAGATAATGCGTTTGTGTGTGTATCTGTCTGTCTGTCCACGACTAATCTCGCATACTACTGGACCCATGAGCCTGATATTTTCCTCTCATAGTTGTGCTTATTCAGATTTTAGAAAAACCTCTTATTTACTGTTTTGTAGCGTTATTGACCGCTAACTCCTCACTCCTCTTAACGGGCCAGGAGGTGCCGCGAGTGATCAACAACTGCTTCAGTATCAAAAGGCATTTCCGCCAATCGGCTGGACTAAAAACAAGCCTTACTTTGTGTGCAAAAAAAACCAACATCCGTAGAAATGTCTGCAGAAAAAAGCATCTGCAGAAAATCCTTCCATACCCGATATTTTATGATCCAATAAAGTTAGGCAAGCGTGTTCCTGGAGGTTTCTGCCTGTATTCTCTGTTAAATGAATATATACTGCTGTTGTCATCCTGATCGTCTATGCCGTCATTTTATTCTGTACACGCGACATCTATCACACATCTGTCCGTCCACGGAGACGGATCCTTCCTCAGCTGCTCTTCCTGATGTTTCTTCCATTTTGTTCCGTGTTCAGTATTTCTTTGGGGGGGGGGGGGGGGACAGTGATATTCTGTGACACCATCGTATGTCATGAGTCTCAGCGGTTTGCTTGTTACACGCATGCAGAGAGTTTCAGACATAGCTTGAGGATTTTAAGGAGATGAAGCTTGTGGATTTTGCAAAACATGTTTTTTTTTCTCCAAACGTCTAACGACCACAGAGCAGCTCATTAAGTCTTTATGGTGATTTGCAAGCTTAAAGATCTAGGTGTCTATTAAAAAAAATGTAAATTTGGCTTGGTTTAAAAGTTTGTTTTAGTCTTCTAGCTTACATAAAACATGTGGATGCCATGTTTTTTTATGTGTATTCCTTTACATAATCCTCATTTTGAGGTAATTGCAAAGAGATGCATGTAAGGATGTTAATGTATTCAGGTTATGGGGTCTCAAAGTTTTTGTGCATGCTTGTGTTGTGCGCAGCGCCGTGCCTGTACTTGTGTTTTTCTGTGGACATGTTTGGTTTATTTTTAGTGGGAAGGAAAACATTTACTCTGCAATAGTGCAATTATTGAGCTGTAGTTCTACAAGTGGAGTCCCTCAGTGGCTCTTTAAGTATGTATAGGCTCGTCGGTACAAAGGTTTTTCTCCAGCATTTCAATACGTGATCACATAACCCGTTCTACATATTCTAGACATATTCTTTATGCAACAGCCTCATGGATGTGGGATGAAAGTGAAATCTTTGTTGAAGAACACGGTGCTCCTCTTCTCCTGTTTACTCAGATTAGATCAGTCTTTGCAAATCTTCAACTTCTGGTTGTTTCACGAAGATTCTCTGTTCATAATCAGCATGCTGTGCTCTAAAATCCTGTTTTTACTCAGTAGGTATTAACATTTCCCTTCATTCGTGATCAGTAACATTTAAGGAAGATGTGATGGTTCTTATATTTTCACTGATCTGCCCCTTGTCTCCAGGTGGTTTAGGACTAAATCTGATAGATCACGAATAATTGTACTGTTTTCATATGTCTGTGATGTACTATATGCAGATATACCATTCAGATTTGACCCTTTATTTCTTTTTCTCAGTTGTTTTTTTGCTTATTTCCTAATGTTTATCTGTTATACACGAAACCTTTTTTAGCTCGGTATTGAGAGGAACCTTGGGTCAACAAAACATCAAACGTTTGTTTCATTGATATTTAAAACCTCTGTTACAGGGGAGTCCTGTTCAAGACGGCAGCTTGAACACTTTCACATGAAAAGGACGAACAGCAGACTTAAAAGAAAACAACAAATCATTCGGAAAAGAACGTGAACGCTGTGTCGTCCAGTAACAAGACATATTCAGAGTTCAGATAATATTTAAAGCCGGTTTAAAAAGTTGTGCATGCTTATAGAATAATCCAGTTTAAAATGACTCTGTAGCTCAAAGCAAGACGAAGGTCCAAAAACTTTAAAAGCACTTTCACCAACGACGGAGCAGGTTCGAGGAACGACGTATGTAATGTGTCTGCATGATCGAAGGTTGCAGCTATACTGAGAAGGCTGTTCATGTAAAATGGCCTTTTACAGGAAAATGCTGCATTTTGTTTGTATTCGTCAGACAAAACAACTTCTTCAGAAGAACTGCAATGATGTGTGTGAGTCAGTTTCTGGTTTCTTCACTCAATATGATGTTTGAAAGACTGTCTTCTCGGAAAAAAACCTGTTCAACATCATTGTTTAAAGTAACATCAGCGGTCTCCTTTGATCTTGAGAAGCACATTGTTTAACTTGAACAGCATTAAGTGTCATTTCATTCATAGATTCTCTGAAATCGAAACAAAGGATTGTTTTGTATGGTTTTCAGTTACAAATGACGTATGTTCTCATTTAATTAGGAGGACTTGTTGACTCATTCATAATCTATCTGAAATATGTGTGTTGAATGAATCTGGAACTGAAATAAGATCAAAGAAAACCAAACGATTCATGGAGTCTGACGTAAATGTTAACGTGTCGACAGAACCCGTGTTTGAAAGTATTCAGGAGATTTTTTTTAAGCTTTGAAACTTCACAATGTCCCACATGATCACACACACACACAAACACAACTTGTTGGTTCAGCCAAGTAGTCAGACTGTCAGAAATTCACACACACACACTCACACACACTGCCGTGTCACGAATACAGACTCATGCATGGAGAAGACAAGTTGTGCACACACACACACACACTCGCGCTTGCACTCTATCTGTCCCTTTGGAGCAGATGGCTCCACAGTCATAGCTGATGTTTCACACATCAATGAAGCACACCATGTACTCACAATCACTGAACACACACACTCACACACACTCATGCCATGTACTCACAATCACTGAACACACACACTCACACACACTCATGCCATGTACTCACAATCACTGAACACACACACTCATGCCATGTACTCACAATCACTGAACACACACACTCACACACACTCATTTCATGTAAGTCACAATCACTGAACACACAGAGAAACATGCTTGCACACGCACTCATGGGTAGCCGCTCAAGCCCAGACGGACCGGCCGCTACTGCTGAACACACACTCAGTCGGTGATGCACACACACTCGTGCATGTAGTCACTTAGTCACACACGTGCACAAATGCACCAAGTGTCCTCATCAGCGCTAATTTATGGAGTGAGGAGCCATGTTGACGACTTAGCCACACACACTCTCACGCTCTCTCGCACACACACACACACACACACACACACCAGGTTTAAAGCATTAACGGCTCAGAGGCAGTAGGTTATCGTGTAGTATTGTCATGGGTGTTGTTAGGCCTCATGTCAAATAGCCGATAGCGCCTAGTGAGAATATTGCACCATAACCCTGCAGCTCAAGGACATTATTGCCTTTACAAGAGCGTCAGCAGCACCTGTGGTTTTAATTGAAAGCACTCAACACTAAATACAAACCTCTGCTGAAGAGAATAAGCCAGACCACAGTTAACTAGTCCCTTCTTTTACTGCAGTCCAAAACAAATGGCAACACTAAAGACATCCGGCGCGGGAAGCCTCCAAAACAAATGAAAGAAAATATTACTTTCCGGGGGAAAAATCATATGCTCATAAGGAATTTCCACTTTTTGTGCCAAGTAGGATGTAGAGAAATCAACCTTATTTAACTCCCTGGAATCAATGTTTCTACAGCAACACAACTCTGGCCTCGCTGGTATCGGGAGATGTGTGAAAACATTCCCCGACAGCTGGTGGGCTATCATGATTTAATGTCACCGCGGAGACGCCGGGAACTACGTGATTTATAAAAACACACACGCATATAAACGCAAAGCAGAGACATGATCGCACATGAGATGGAGAGCGGCGGATGCGCGTTGTTGAATGGTTTTTAAATGTTTTTAATAAATTGAGACTTTGGACCACCCAGTGAGACGAGACGAGCCGACAGCAGGAATAGTAAGACAGGGAGAGACGCCGGCGACGTGTCCCAAATATCTTTGGCACGCTCAAGCAATTAAGTTACAGAAAAGAAGAAAAAAACATTTGATTGATGGAGTTTATTTTAAGGAGAGGAGAGGGTGATATCAACAAGCAGTGTGAGATCTGTTTGCTCTCTGCAGCAGCTAAACGCTCACCTGTCGAAACAACAGAGTGTCAAACATTTCAGGAAATGAGGATTGAGCCTGAAACGCAGTCATGACACGAAAAAAAGATGTTATAAGACATCATCTTTTCAGGCATTGAAGATGCAGGCACTTGAAACAGTTTTTGTGCACTCAAATAAAAAAAGACTGACAAGGAACTAAAGTGTGTTAATACTTGCAGTGACACGAAAGTGATACATATAGATAGCTGTATAATTTACTTACTTTATCATCTCAGACTTTTTGAATATACATGACTGGAGAAAGGTGGTGCCATTGCTTTTAAAGGTGAAGAGTTGCCTTTGAAGCTCAGTTCATTTTCCTGTTTTTAAGGAATAAGAAGTCCTTAATTGATCCTTCTCTAAGCCCTGCCCCTTGCTGCTGCTCCATCGAGCTGTCAGAGCTACGTTACCGTGGAACCGTGGACGCTAAAGTCTACAGATCGACGTTTAACCGTGACGAGCTCCAAATCCACTCAACCAGCCTGAACATGAAGAAACTTTAAAACGACGCATTAGAGTCTATGCAGCAGAGCCGGTTAGTTAGCCTGACGAAGCTACGCTGTGATTGGCCAGTCTGCGCTCGAGAGGCGGCACAAATTTGGCCAATGAAGCTGATTCTGATTCTCATAAAAGTTCTCAGAATAACAAAAATTGTAAAAGAAAAGCTGACCATGTGATATGATCAAGAGCTCCAGAACAGCTACTCAATGTACCTTAAAGGTAAAAAAAATACCCTTTTTATTCCCATAATGTTCCTCTTTGCCATATATACCTGCTTATTTGATTAAATACATTTTTTTGAACATATTCTCCATTCATTCCAACACAATATGAAACTTTGCCTCTTAATTTAATTCTTTTTTGGTTAAATTTACCTCTATATTTTTGCCATTTATGTGTTACGTCAAAGGGTTTTTCGTTTCTTCAGCACCTGCTTTTGTCCAGAGTGACTTCAAATAAGTTCAAAATTCAACCCTCGTAGAAAAAAACAACGAGTCATTAAAAGCTGGAAGTGTATCCTTCCCACACACACAATTAATAGTATGTTCAGTGAAAGTTTTCCCATCCATCTCCATTTAAAGCCCATTACCAACCAATGATTTAATAACGGCTGCCTGGAACATAAAATAAATAACCCCCCTTGTGTTTATGTGAGTTCTAATTACTAGTAAAGTTCTTTAAAGTGTATTTAAGGTAAGATGTTGCTCATGATTGAGAAAGAGGAAAAAGTTCTTTGGATAAACATAAAACTGAACTTGAGTCACTGGAGTTGAAAGAGAACTGTAGACACTCATCCATTCCTCAGATCTCCACACCCTCGTACACTTTACGCTATTTTGGCTTCAGACTCGGCTGTTTCTGCTCACGTCTCACTCATTCAATGATCGCTCTCTCTCTCTCTCACATTTCCCATGCACGGAGCATGTTATTTGAATTTTTAAGACGGTTTCGTGCAATTTCATCAGAGCTAAAGAACTCGTAGATAAAATTAGCTCGGGTGTTTGAGGATCCAAGGTGATAGTCTTGTGTGGTTGTTGGCTAATTAAATCCCTTGATATGGCTTTCTATTCCTGGATTGGGTGACGCACAGAGTTGAAGACATGCCTTTGAAAACGCCTGCGTTTCCTTGAGTGGGTAATTACAGAACATGTATTTATGGTATCGTGTTAGCGGCGGAAAACTTTACTGTGTTTCATTTAACGAGTTTGAAGGCTCTAACTTGTTAAAGGTGCAATAATGGCTTCATTAGTTTGTCATCTACTTTGTGAGGCATGTTAATTAAGAGGTCTATTTTCAACTTTCCCTTTGACAGTCTTTAATGAGGATGTTGGATTTGAAAGAATAGATCTCAACAAAAGAGAAGGCATTCAAGACTTTTCTGGGCTACTGTAGAAACATGGCCGACTCTGTTCATACAAACGTCTCATTCTAAGGTAACGAAAACACAACAATTCTCAATTTCAGGTGATTGAGCACTAAAGGAAACGATATTGATGATATCATGTTGCATATCGCATTTTGGTTGTTGCCATATAAGTGGCCATATATGGACGGTGGAGGAGTGATGTAGAGACGCCGTATACGTCTCTGGTAGCGGCAGCGACCTGTCAATCACAGTAAGCCCCGCCCTAAAGCATCCCCTGCTTTATGGTCTGTTTGACTCTAAATTACCATAATGTACTAAATGAACATCATGCTGTATTGAAGAAGACTTCAAACTAGAGATTGAGACATAAACTCATGTTTACAATGTTTACTGAGGGAATAAATCAAGAGAGAAGTAGAGTCATTTTCTCATAGACTTCTATACAACCAGATGCGTCGCCCCCTGGTGGTCAGTAGAGAGAATGCACGTTTTAGACGCTTCCTCACTCTTCAGAACCGGAGGTTGCTGCCTACTTTAAACAAACTCCAAACCTCCATACGTCACATTTTCATGATTTAATACGTGTAGAAATAGAAACCAAATAGTAATCTCACACTCAGTAATCACATTACTGTTATAGCTTCCAAACTTTGCTGCTTTACTGCGACGTATGTCGCATTTATTTTAACCATAACCACGATCGTTCCCTGACATTAACCAAGTGGTTGTTATTGTAACCATGTTGAAGAGTAATTATATGCACATCACGTAGGTGCAAGGCTACCATAAATATATATACTGTATATATATAAAAATATATATATATTAGTGCTGGGCAAGTTAACGCCTTATTATCGCGTTAACGCATACATTAATTGACGCCGACAATTATTTTATAGAGCGTTAACGCATTTTTTTATTTTGAAAGTCCGTGGAGGAAGTCTTCAGCAGATGCAGCGTGTGGGAGAAGTATAGATAAACAAAAGCTAGACAAGCTAACAAATATATAATACAGAGAAGTGGATACAAACTGCAGCCGGTTAGAATACACGGTATTACAATGTGCAGCAGCCGTTGCTCTCCCTGGAGACGACTGGACATCGCTGCGGTCAACAGTAATGCACCGATATGCTGAAATTCACGGTAAACGCATTCAAACGGCACAGATCGGGAGCGAGCGAATGAGAAAGTTAGCGGAAAGATCAACGTGAGACAACATCCGGTTTCTTCAGACGAACATCCGATTTTCAGAATAAGATGCCAACAAAGTATGAATTATATTCACATTAAGTATAAAACATGCTACCTGCATCTCGTGAGTTAAAGGGAAAATATATATATATATGATATAAGAATGATATAACATAAGAAATATGATCGCTACTGTGTAAAGGGAATACTGCTGTTAACAAGAACCGTATGTGTTTAAAGTGTTTACAAACCAAATGGTATTGCCCTTTTCTTCATATAGAAGGTACTCGCAATACACTACTTTTTAATTCATGATTGAACTTTGCCACGTGTTGAAAACACGTGATCATTGTCGTAAACTAAACTAAATTACTTGTTTATGATTAGGCAACACAACTAGTTTGCTACACCGATAAGAGCCACATGTTTTGGGGTCCATCAGTCTCATGAGAAAGCTGCAATGTGCCCAAAGGCTTGAAAACACTTCCTGCAGGTGTCAGCACCTCCAGACTACAGTATGAGATACAGCCTGTTCTCATAATACCAGTATTTTATAATATATTCATGCTTTTTGTTGTTGTTGCTATTTCAATAATGACACAAAATCAAATAGCACTAACGGCTGCGGCTGCAGAGCACTTCAGTGCAGCTGCAGGCTCTATTGTGTCCTTCTGGTTAATTGCAGACTAAGTCCGATGCATTGCTGATTTCACTCTCACAGACCTACAGCCCCGTCATCTCACCGCGACGTGCCGTCGTAATTTATGATCTATGGCTCTTATTAAAAGTATTGACATGAGTAAAAGTGAAATATGATCTGACGGTGATATCGCTCGAGGCAAGAGTGGCCACACGCTGAAAGAGACAGAACAAAGGCAACGTGCAGCCTGCGTTAAAATTATTCTAATTTATTCTTAATGATGATTACATGACTCTAAACAGGCTCTAAAGAGATTAAAGTTTGTATTTGAATTAAAAATAAAAAGCTATGATGACAATGAGTCAATGTGATTTAATTTCTTGTAAAAAAACACGGAGTAGCTGCTGCGTTATGTGTAATGAGCCTGCTGTAGCGCTGCCCTTACACAACCTCTTGACGTCTCATCTGCTGTCTCTCTTTCAAGCCTGTAGGAATCTGCTTTTTTTTTTGGCACGCCTCTGCAAGGACTCGCTGTAATTATGTTTGCCTGTAACGTTCAGGGAGAATGAAGTACAAGGTTTAGTTGGAGTTTAGATTATGAGGAGAAAAAAGTAAAGAAGCCTCTGGCCGCCTCAAATCTTCCCACACAGCTCCAGGACGGCACGAGTTAATGCTCTCAACTAGTTTTCATGATGACTTTAATCAAACAAGTTTAGGGTTTTAATTTGGGACCAAAGTGAAACAAAATTATAATGCACCAGATGAGTATTTTGACTTCAAGAAGTGCCTAATCAGGTGTTTTTTCTTACTGTTTTTAGCAGCTCATTCAAATGTGTTGACAGGACGTCTTGTGAAGAGATTAGTTTCAAATATACCAACAAAAATGTGCTTTAAACTGAGTGAACATGTGGCTCCCGCATGTGTTTGAGAGAGTTTGTGCGTCATGTCAAACTAAAGGATGAATGTAAAGAGGAAATAAAGAAAACGCTCCTGACTTCTTGCTGACATCAGACATCGAACACTTAAAAGGAGCCAGAGGAGCTTTTAGTGTAAGAGGAGGGGACCCCACCCCCTTCTGCAGCTTTCTGCCTCCAATACCAAGTCAATTAACCTAATGGAAGTGGCAATTAATTAACTCAGCAAACACAGTGATTAAGGAGCTGCCAATCAACGGAGTGGTTTAAGTCATGCGGATTTAGAAGTAATGACTTTCTGGCTTTTCATGAATGCAGGAAATTAAAAAATACACACACATGCACTCTGCATTGAAGTGGATTAATGTTCTGTTAAACGCATAGATTCAAATGTAGTTCAAAGATCGGACTGCCTGAAGACGGTCCCAAACTTTTCAAAATAAGAGCACTTTAAATTTGCTCTTTTTGTTTTTGTTCCCAGGAGCCGAAGCGCCGGGGCCCTTACCGTGTTTCTCTGTCCGTTGGTTCCTATTGGTCCTCTGAACACCCCCTTGATGCTCCTCAGCTGTCCGTCACGCAGGTGGGTGGAACTGATCACAATGTAGTAGCACGCCATTGCATTTCACTGGGTTTCGTGGACTTAAATGTCTATCTCGACTTTTGAAGAAAAAATAAAGTCTGCTTCCTCTTCCTTCTTCTTCTTTCTGGCTCAACTCTCTCCGGCTCTCCTCATCGTTGTCTCTCCTCCTCTTGTTTTATAAAGTAGAGGAGGGACAGAAGAAATAAGAAAAGGAGTTTCTCCCCTCCTCTCCACCACTGCTCTGATTTATTCCCTCTCTTCTCTAAGTTTTTGAATCTTTGACTCTTCCTTCTCTCCCCTTAGCTTCTGTCTCTTTTTAAATATTTCACCCTCTGCTCCTCCCGTCTCTCCGCTCTCATCTTCTTGTCGTTGTCTAACTGCTTTTTTAAATTCTTTTCTCAAAAAGAAAAAAAAAAAATCTTGCCTCCCTCTTGGTCTCCCTTTTAAATATTTCTCCCCTTCAGTCTTTTTCTCTCCATATGTTTTGCTCCCATCTTTCATTCATCAATCTTTCCTTGTCATTGACTCCCTCCCTCCCTCTTCCCCCTCTCTCTCTCTTTCTTGCTGAGTCGAAATTTCAGCCTCTCATTGAAATCTCAGCCTCTCATTGATCAGTCTTGCAGTTCCTCTTAACTATCTCCCGTCCGCTGCCTCGCTCTCCACACTCCGCAACCTCTCCGCAACCCTCCCTCTTCTTTGTCTCTGTATCTCCCCTAAGTGTAAGGGAGGGATACTTTTTGATTTTTTAAATTCTTCCCCCTTTTCTCTCACTCTCTGCCCATCTCCTCTGTCTTTGTTCCTCTCCTCGTCTCTGTTGTTTCCTCTCCTTGTTAGTGTGATGAAGAAGAAGAAGTACTCAGTCTTCTCCTCCTCTCTGTCAGAGCCGGCGTGCAGCTTCCTCCTCAGATGCTCCGCTCGTCTCCTCGGCTGCGCTGCATGTGTCCTCTCTCCTGCCTCCTCCTCTCTGCTGATCTCTTGCTCCGTGGTCAGCAGAGTGGTTTGCTCCTCAGTTACCCGCGGTTACCATCTGCCCTTTTAACGCATGGAGTGCTGACGCTTGCTCTCTCCTCCCTCCTTCCCTCCCTCCCTCCCTCCCTCCCTCCCTCTCCCACCGTCCAACTCTCTCTCTCTTTCTCTCTTTCTCTCTTTCTCTCTCTGCCTCTTGCTGTCTTTCTTCTCTCTTTAATCATCTCCCTCTCTCCCTTCCTTCCCTCCTTTTTCCTCTCGAGCCGAAGGAGACAAGCTCCACCTACTGGTGAGCAGGAAGCCTGCAGAGAGGAGAGAGAGGGGGGATAGTAAAGGTGGAAAGGGAGTTATTTAATACCACCCATCTGTGGAAAAAAACTGTGTTTTATCAGGCTTTACATGGAAATTAAATGAAATGGGATGATACAACCACGGAGCTGCTGGTGATTTAGTGTCTTGCTCAAGGGCAGTTTAAATCTGGCTCCCCTGCTGTCATGATGGTCTTTAACTAGAGAAGAAGAAAAGTACTAAACAGAGAGTCAAATAGATTGTATGGAGGCTCATTGTGTTGAAGAAAATCATATAATTTTGAATTGAACTTTGAATTGAACTTGGATTGAACTGAACACATTTGGGCTCACAAGCAACAGTTAATATAACGTGTTATGTAACACATATTCTGGTTCAAAGCAATATTCTTAAGAAGTGATCAGGAGCAGACACAGTGTAATAAATCTCTCTTAAGTGTACCAAAACATTTCCGTACATGGAGCTGTGTTCTGCCAAAAGGATGACCAGAACATCGACATGAGAACATGCCCTAATTAAGAGACCAGATGTGCTTTGTTTTTCGATTCAACGGACTGGTTTGATTGGTGGAAAGCAGTTAAGGGGGGTGAATTTTGAATATTCATGGGAAAACAACAAGAGCACAAAACAACCTGTTGTTACTTTCTTTACAACAAACCGTGCGACTTTAACTTTCCTGTCTCCTGACGATCGGTCAACGTGGGTTTGACCACAATCCTAAACTCAACCACATCATTGGCAGATCAAAAGTCATATCATCAGGACAAAACAACTCAGTACATGTACAACTTATCTTCTCACTTAACTTACGACACTTTCACAAAAACAAATCTACCTTTTCATGCACACTATTCTGAAGCGTAATACAAACAGCTTATTCCCAGTTGTATTCCAAATTTTCCAATTAAAACATGTGGAATATGCAGATATTCTGGTTTTAGGAGCGTTCTTTGTACATGTACACAGCACATTCTGAATATGCAGATTTGGGGTTTTTACTGCAGTTTACAACCCACAGCTTCTCACCTGTTTGCCGGGTACAACCACGGGAGCAAGATGACTGCAGTTGGAAATGGAGGAAAGTTTACTTTATGTAAAGCAGTGTTTCCCAAACTTCTTATTCTAGGGACCAATTTTTCTTTTAAATGTCAAACCAATGCGACCCAATTCACAATAGACCTCATCTGTACATCGTGAGATGAACATTTCTGACCATTTTCACTGCCATTTCCAGATCAACTTATATCATCTTGAACAGGTAAACCCGCCATGTAGAGGAGATATAAGTTTGATAAATCACGACTTTGATTTTTACGTGTCGTTGAAAACATGTGCACACGTTAAATACTTACACGGAGTTAATTAACAGGTTATCTCATTGTTGTCATTTCCTCTCATCAGTAAAACAGAATGTACACTCGCCGTTCATTTTAGATTCAACGTTATAACAATTATCAGATAAGTACGAACATTCGGGCTCCCCCGTGTGGCCCAAAGGTGAACTGCAGATATAAATGTTAAATAAAAGATTATGGAAGAAATTCTGCTTATTTATTTGACGACCCAAATAAAATCTCCTGTGACCCAGTATTTGGGAATGACTGATTTAAAGGACATATAGATGAGGAACGAACGTCACGGTGGTGTTTTACGTTATCGGAGAACAAGTCTGCATGTCAACGTGGGAAATATTCATTAGTCATGTAAGCAGCTTAGAAGGAATATTTTTCTTTCTCGGATTAAGAACAAAAAAACTCATATTTTGTGCACGTAAACGTCGTCTCAGTCACTTTGTGAGGAGGAGCTTCTCACTCTGGAATCACTGTTGTCAGCTCAGCTGTGGCCACATGAACCTGATCCACATAAGACCATGATGAGATAACTCTGTGTTCAGATAGGTTCCCGCTGAGCTGTGAGTCGACGTAACAGCTCGAGCCACAGACTGAACGTACTCACTCAGTCAGAATCAAACATTATGAATTGAGACGCTTGGCTGAGAAACAAAGCACATAATCAGTGACTCCTAATCTTTGAACCCAACCGAAGGGAAACGATTCCAAAATCGGCAAAGTGATTTGTAATTTCCACCTCTACAAGCAACTCAAGTGGTTTGCAAAGAAATACCCAGCGGTCACCCAATTATCTCAGCTAAATGCTTTGAAGTGAATGTGAAGAGAGACAGAGGGAACAAAAGAAAGCGTCCATTACAATCACGCATCGCAATAGAAAAGCTGCATTTTCACAAAAAGATCCGTATGTCAAAGAGGAACCTGGAAGTAACTCTGCAAAAGGCAACTGCTCATCATTCTGAAATCATGTTCTCTGCAGGAGGCCAGTAAGTAGAGGGGAGACACTGTTTCGGCTCTGTGCCAGTAAAACACTGACTCACACTATCAAGATGGTAAGAAATAAAGTCTCCAGATGCCTAAACTAGAGAGGACATTTTGGGTGAGTCAAGTATTCCAGACGATTTACTTTTCAGCTCAAAAGCTAAATCTGACGAGTTATTCTACCTTCGTTCATGTATTTATATCATTGCCCCGCAGCTTTTTGTCCTTTGAGGATGAAAATGCAAGAATTAGAAACAAATTTCTCCAAGAAAAGGAGGTCTGTCTTTTTTCATCCTTATTTAGCTCCGTCCACATCTAATATTTTCCTTCTTATCAATCCTGCCTCAGCATGTAATCCAGTTTGGTCGCTATATTTCTCTTCTGGAAATGTTGATCTGAGCGCTCTGATTTAATCAGAACAATCATAAATTTATTCCAACAAAACTGGATTAAACTTTCCCTTACAGAAAAGTTTGGATGTCTGGATATTAAAATACTCGCTGTGTATCTTGAAGGTGTGTTTTCAGGCATTGAGGACTTTTCTCTATTTCCAAATTCCCCACTAAAATAAGCAATACAGATGAATTATGGATGTGCCTTGTATAGAATTTATTAAAGCTCATGTGCTCGTTCCATCTTATTGGCTACTCAAAATTCAGAACAAGCAAAACAAAACATTTGGATCTTTATTGTGTACATGACAACGACAAGAAATAAAGCAAGTCTTCACACCTTAAAGCAGTGATTCTCAAAGTGAGGTTCGGGGACCTCCAGCAGTGCAACAAACTGTTCCTGCTGCTGCTTAGCTTGGCTTATTAGCCAGCTAGCTAGCTAGCGAGCATCACTAATAAGTCCATATCCTCATACAACAGTTCGTATGAAATCTTACCAAAAGTTTTTCGTGCGTTTTCATATGAAAGCCAGCAACACATGTCAAAGTCTGCTCTTTACATTCATCCAATCCTTTCAAAATAAACGTCCATCTTCACAGGAAACAACAGTTTTAGGTTTAGGCAACGAAACAACTTAGGTTTAGGAAAATATCTTAGTTTGGGTCAAGATAACTACGGAAGAGACGTTTCTGAAGTTACGTGATAAGAAGCGTGGCGAACAAACAGCGATCTCATTGCTGAAAGAACGGAGTTTGTTGGGCTCATCCACCTCCCCTGCTGTCCGCTTTGTGTGGGCTTTTGCGGTCTTTGTACTTCCTTTGTACAAGCCCGAAACATCGGGGCAAAACAAAATGGTATATTAACATGATTAATGTTTCTGTTTCTCATTCTCAAAAAGGTCTGAAGTATTTAGGTTTAAAGGTTTTAGAATACTATTCGTTCCAATGGTATCTAAGAATACAAATACATGCATATAATAAATATATACCAGTGTTTTGATTATGATGGGGTCCTTGATTGTCTCCCCTGTAAAGGGTCCCTGCCCCAAAACACAACTCTCGGCACCCCACATACAAACGGACCAGGATGTCTTGTTTTCATGTGTATTGGTAGTCTTCTCCAGATACCAGATACACGTACACGAGCACAGAACAAGTGAGTTTGTCCCGATATGTCGCCTTTAAAGTCAGACGCTTTGGTCATATTGTTTAAGGCAGTGGTTCTCAACTGGTCTGGCTGCGGGACCCACCATCACCCCTTAATGACAAGCCGGGACCCACCACCCAAATTATATATATATAATTTAATTTGGGTATATCTATATTCAAGACGTCTAGTAGTAGTAACATCTGTGTAGTAAACAACTGTCAAATCAAATAAAGAAAGTACACATCAATTATATTTTAACAAATATTATTCTCATTTTTCAAATTTAACTGGATTAGAAATACATAAATAAATGTTCTTCTCATTTCAAGTAAAATAACAGCTGGATTAAAAAATAAATCACGTAATGAAATTCAATTTAGAAAAAATATTTTCACTGAATTACACTGCAGCTTTAAACTCAGTCCATTCAGGGTGAAGTGAAAAATCCACAATATTATATTTTTCTCATCTTCCAAAAAGAGAAATTAGTGTTTGAAGAATTCACCTCTAGTCTGTCCAGTCAGAGTCTGATGACTCTGGTCTCTCTGGACATTTCTCTCTTTTGGAGATCGTCCTATGATTTGACTTTCACAACTCACAGCTCAACAGTCCTGCTCTGCTCTCTGGATCCCCGTCTCTCCCCGTGTGTCACGGTGTGTACATCTCACTCAAGTCAGGAAACTTGTCAGAATACTCATATTTGATTGGCTGAGCTTCATCACGCGATGTGATTCACAACGCATTGGTCTGTGTTTTTCCTGCACCACTGAACAAGTGCCGTAAATGCTGGAATAATTCTGCTGCATAAAAAAATGCCCTTCAAAATAAAATCACAACTTTTTTTTTTTTTTTTTGTCAGGCGACCCACTGAAAACGGGTCCGCGACCCACTTTTGGGTCGCGACCCACCAGTTGAGAATCACTGGTTTAAGGCTTTCCAACAAATTACTCACTTCTCCCTCTCCTGAAGACTGACCCCCCCCCAAGTCATAATCAATCTCTTCAGGAAGTCAGATGATGTTATTAGATGGAGAGAAAGTGGAGAGGGAGACCGACAGTCAACATTGGTTTCTTTTAATAACCGCGTGTTTATTATTTTAACCATGAAGACAAAATGTCCCCGAAACTTAGCAAAGTAGTCATTTTAACTCAAACCACGATGTTTCCCTAAAAGTAATCGACCAAAACAAACTTGAACCACATCATCATCATCACGAAATACAACTTTAGAAGTCAAACATGAACGTCATTCTGCTGTGTGTCGTTCTAAAGGGCAGTTACTAACAATGTCTGTGTTGTTCATTCTGGAAGATTTGGTGCTTTTCTAATATGTTTACTTCTGGCCTGTTTGCTCTTGATTTATTTGCTAATTTAAGCACAGCGTGTCTTTGCTCACAGCTACAACCACAAAGGCTTTGAGTTCATACAAGAGATAAAGAGAAGCAATTTCACATGACTATGACTTTCTGAGCTGAATGACAAAAACCTGCAATATTAAATGCTGGAGAAATCTGAATAAATCCTAAATTAATAATATCAATACGGTTTGCAAAGTTAAAAAACATCAGATGAACTTAACACCAGAAAGTTTCAGGTTTGGTTGATTAAATTCCTGTGTGTTTAATTTCTCTACTTTTAATGAAGTGTTGATGGTGGGATCACACAGTAATTGAGTGATTGTCCTCATGTACGTATCATCAATTATTCAATTCACAGACAGCTGTGTGTATATAGGTGTCCTCACTTTTACCTGACGAAGACCATCTGTGGCTAAAGCCAGCCGTGTGTACTGTGTCTATTTTTTTAATTATCTTTATGCAGATTGTTCCGCAAAAAGATCAAATCTTAATGTGCACGTGCCTCTTGGTGATTGCGCATCACTGCCGGACCTCGTTAAGTAAAAGTGGACCCAACAACTGACGAGGACGACCTGCAACGCTTCACTGCACAAACACTCTTTCTGTTAAAGTGCACAGACATTAATTGTCGGTTTGTTTTTACTGTTATTATATCATCCAACCACGGTTGATCTCTGGTGTCCCAGCAGAAAGCTCAGACATATTACGCCTCCGTTCTTAAATCTCCATCTCAAACACCCGCTGCATGTAGAACTGAAGGTGTTACACTGAGATTCCATTCGGAAGGAAACAAAAAACAAACCCTTTGATGTTTCCCCACTGAATCACTCTGAATTACGACGTTTGCATCTGTGTTGGCTTCAAGGAGGAATTTCCTCAACAGGAAATTGTCATTGAGCTTGTTGTTGAGCTTTGAGAAAATAAAGTACACAGTAAGAGGCTTATCTGATGAATTTCCTTCTACTTTGGGTCCCATGATCCAACACTGCAATAAGCTTAAAGCCCTCCCATCGGCTCCACAAGATTCATTTTACACGAATACAAATCTAACTTTGTACTCCCCGGTACTCAATTCTTCTGGTGCTTTATGCATTAGTTTATACTGTATGTATGAATCAGTTTGTTTTTATTTGTCATCAATAAAACACACAGGGTGGGCCACCAGGGGAAAATATACATGTACACGTACAGTTTCCTCTTCTGAACACTTACTGTACATAAGTTCTGTGTGGATATACAATGCAATAGCAAGATAAAGGGGCACACGGATATATATGTTGGTGTGTTAAATGAATGCGTGGTTTATTTAATAACATCACACCCACGGGAAAAACACCAACAGAATTAATGCTGATGTTCCCTTCTCTACACATTCATGTGGAGGAAAAACACAAATGTTTTATTGCAGTTTCTTGGTGAGCAGATGTATTAAACAGTTTAGGAGTGGATGGTTTTGGAAGTGTAGCCACAGATACAAATTATCAGCAGACGTTTTAGGCAAAAACGTTGTTTTTCATGCACTTTCTTTTGCTAGTTTGCTTCCATAACTTGTCTTCTTTCAGACTGCAGGAAAGAAAACATCCAAAATACACATTTAGGTGTTTTATTTTACTACTTTGTCTTTTTGCTTCCGTCGTTTTCTCCTAAATTCACGAACACTTAGCCTTAGTTTGCATATTTAAACATAACATTTCACAGAAAATAATTGACTAAATGTAATTAATCAACTGGTGAAGTGTCATGGTGATATCTATTCGTTCATTTTTGACCCTATTCACGTGTAGTGTCTTCAAAATGTCTGTAATTTTACAAAACATCTCTTGAAAGGACTCTGATCCAGAAATCTCCACTTCAGTAGCTCTTACCAAACGTTACAGTTTCACTCCTCTCTATATGCTGAAGGATTTTACTGAGGGGTTTGTTCATATATCATTCAAAGCCTGATTTATGTAACATTTTATTCATAAAATATGGCGAAAATTGATTTTTGAGTGGCTGCTGACGGTATGTTCTGATTTATGGAGTGATACAAAGAGATGTCCTAACTTCACTCTGTAAAAACCTCTGACTACATCAAGATGAATCAAGAATTTTGAACCTGGCTTTATCCAATATCCAGATTTATGTTCCCGAAATGTACGCAAATTAGCACATATTCAATAAGTTAATGCCTTATTTGTATATTTAAACATACAGTTTCAGAAAACCTGTAATATAACATGTGTTGTCACCCATCACTATATTTGCCGTCTCAAAATTTATGCTGGCAGTTTCATAATTTTTATATTTTTCACAAATCCAAAGGAAGACACGATTTAATTGTGTAAATATTTAGTAATGTCACCTTCGGACAGAATACCAGGAAGCTGACACGCGTGTGCAGAAACATGCTCTGTAAAAGGAACACTTCCCCTAATCAAATACGCTCTTACACAACACTCATGTGATTCACATGTGATAATGTGCACTTTTCTAAATGCAGATGGCATGCACTCAGCCGTGCTTACGTGCGCTCATAGTGTTAAGAAATGCACATTAGAGACTGTGCAAGCAGACAGAAGCGGAATATTTACATTATTATTGTCCTCCATTGTTCGCTTCTGCAGTTCGTCACATCTAATCAAAGCCAACAGGCGAGATAACACTGTGCTGCTTTAGGGGAAATTATTCAACATCCTGTATGCAACCCACCTCTCGCTGTCTGTTAATATTCTCACATCGAGTTTATTCTCAGACTGAGATGGTGGTCGGACCCCTTGAGACCCTGCAGATGGGACAGCTTGTGCCATACTGTGGGCCGTCACATCCAGACGGTGAAATGTCACAAAAATGTCAGGGGGAACCCAGTTGGCTTCATAGCAGATACTCTTCAGCGATACACCATTGAACAGCACCAAAGAAAAGGCCAACACTCAAGTGCTGTCGCAGCCTGCACACTGGCACTGTCGCCATCAGTTACACTGGTTCAATATTTTATTTGCCTCTTTTTCAATTTAAGTCTACAACAAGCAGAGTTGTGTATTCATCGGCCAGCAGTGCGCATGTATTGGAGGAAGAAACGAAGCCGTGAGCTCCAAGTATTTACTTATTAACAGTGACAGACAGAGGCCGGCTCTGTTTGAAGGCCTCTTAAATAATCTATGACCTTTATGGGACTAGTAGGAATTGCAACCAATTTGGCTGAACTTATCTCCTCCTCCGAGTCTTTGGCACAGAACCAACCTCCACCTCTCCGCTTCCCCTGGGCAAAAGAGCGACTGACACAAACTGCCAAGCTGCGTTTTTCAAAAAAAGGGGACAAATCGGCTCCCGAGTGAGAGCAAGGATGCAGCACAAATGTCTCTTTTGAAGAGTTAATACACCAGGATGCAATAATGATAATGCTCGTACAGTTGTCGCCTGTAGCTGTGTCCCAAATCCACACTGCGTAGTAATTATAAACCGTATATATTACATGCTACTCATCATGGTATACACTGTTTTAGCAGTAAGTATAGAAAATCACATTTTTAGCATACTTTACCATTTAATACAAACAGAAAATGTATGTAATACACTGCCAATTCTCATCACCGTTGATTGACGCTTTGGCTGTGCAGCGTTGCTTTGAGGATAAGCAAACATTCGCACAGTGAGAATACTAACATGCTGATGTTTAGCAGACTGTTTACCATGTTCACCATCTTGATTTAGCTCTAAACACAGCAGAGCTGAGGCTGTAGGACTGATATTAGTTTTGCTGAAAATATAAACTAATGGACCATAATGTACTAAATGAACATCATGCTGTATTGAAGAAGACTTGAAACTAGAGATTGAGACCATAAACTCATGTTTACAATGTTTACTGAGGTAATAAATCAAGAGAGAAGTAGAGTCATTCTCTCATAGACTTCTATACAACCAGAGGAGTCGCCCTCTGCTGGACATGAGAGAGAATGCACATTTTAAGACACTTCAGCATTGGCTTCACTTTTCAGAACCGGGTGAAACATTTCACTCAAAACCACAGATGTGAAATTCATGGTGGTGCTAGAGATAAAGTTGCTATAATCCATAATCCAGTCTAGACCAAATTGATTGCCCGACTTTAGTGCTACTTTAGGTGTTCTTACACTCTAATTTAAAACTTCAGCAAGAAAACACACTTTTTAAAACCAGACAAATCTCAGCAGCTGGTGAAGTAATGCCACAGTCAGTATTAATATTCATAACCGCAGTTCAATTATGGCCATTTTGTGCTTTGGGGCAGTAAACGTGATGTTCATTTTCTTTCACTGTAACAATGCAGATTACAGTGTGAAACCCAGGGCATGCACTTTCACATTTTCTTTCTTACAAATCCAGAACGTGGGCGAATGTATTTATGTCACATTTTCAATACAGCTAAGTGTGCTGAACATTTACTCTTCTATGGATTGGACTGATAACTCCAGCACCCAGGACATTTATGAGTATAATAACAATCAGTAAATGCTCTCAGCTGGGCGAAGAACAAACACACATCTGCCCTATAGACTTATTTCCATTTAAACAGTGAAGATGAGGAAATGATACCTGTGTGTGCTGTGAGTTTGCAGCGTTCGGAGCTCGTCCCAGCGGTATATGTTGATTAGCATGTGAGCCAAATGGATTCTCCCCCATTATCTAACAAGCTCATTACCAGCTAATTATTTCAAGGGAGCGCGGTTAGCGCATCAACTCTGCAAAGTTGTGAGTTGTTGAGAGAGACAATGCGGCAGTGAGGGTAATCATTATAATTGAGGGTGTATCTGCTTGTGTAGTTGAGAAAGAAATCAAGTTGAACCTCAGGAAAAAGTGGTACGTCTTTAATTACAACACAATCTATACTGCAAAGAAAACAAGTGTCTCCGAAATGAACAAATCAAATAGGAAATAGTTTCTTTTTTAACTGTGGGATAAAAAGGCAGACGCAGTTTTTCACGTACTGTTTTTAGACAAATGAGACTCAACACATGCGTACAAATTGGGCAATACCTCAAATATACGTATGGCACCCAATGAAGTTTTGACCTTGTGTTGAATGCGAATAATTTATCACATTATTCAATGTTTAGCGAGACATTCAAACCATTTTTGATGAGATTGTTCCATTGACATTTTCATTATTAAAACAGAAAACATCAGGACAATTTTCAAAATAAAATCACAGGTAAGAGAAAAGCCCTTTAGCTTTTGAACACAATCTTTTAAGGCTTATTTTCAAGTTGAAGAAGACATTTCTAGTTCCTTAAAGCTACACGAATCAATATTGTTTAATTGACAATGGATCGCTGTGTCAACCCACCACAAATAATTATCACCAAATCTGCTGTTCCCCTTTAAGCGTCTTTCAGCTCAATGTTTTGGTTTTGCAACTTTCCTGTTTTGGTTCTCTCTTACAGCTGTTTTTAGTGAAAAAAACTCTAAAAACCCAACTGTACACTTCCTGCTCAGCATCAAACGGCAGATGAGCACCGTTTGAGACTAGCTGGTGAACATAGTTGAGCATTTAGCTGCTAAAGATCAAGATAATTCCCTCAGGAGTTGGTGGAGACCAAAAACGGCGCTAAAAGGGAGAGTAAATATTGACCGTATTCGAGTAAATAAGTTGACCATATGATCGTAAAGGGTCGATGATGATGATATGTGTTATGTTTAAAGCTTGTTTCTGCTGCTTGAATGCAGCTTTAAGGTTTGTAGCTCTGTAGTTGCTGGTAGAAGCCGGGGTTTGGGCGAATTGAGGGCCTCGCCATCTTCACCTGACTGTACGCATCGTCAAACGCGAGCCCCTCCCTCAACATCAGGTAGCCAATGACGATGGAGGTAGAGCGCGATACGCCCGCGTTACAGTGGACCAGCACGACGCCGTCCTGTGGACAGAGACAGAGAGTGTGACACAACAGAGACGATATATAAGAGAACTGGTCTTTCATTACAACCTCCACACGTTTAAGTGGTCACGTGGTCTGAGAAGAATCTAAGAAACATGGATTGTTCTGTTTGCTGGAGTCACAAAAACATATTCCTCTGCAAAGCCGCGATACAACAGGCAAATGGAATTCAATTTGACAGTTAAACATCCAGCTCTGTTGCATTGGAGACATTTCAGAAGTTTCAGACTGTAATACTTCAAAACATTAGCGCCTTGAAACCAAAATCACCTTTTCTTTTGTCATTTAAAAATGAGAAACATGTTGAAATATCAGCTCGAAGAGTCATTTCACCGCATCTCTTAATTTCTGACTTTCCAACACCTCTGAGAGCAGCATTAGTCAGAAGCATGTAGAGCAAAGTGAGACGCAATAAATCTGCGTCAGTGGTTTTCTGCGTGTCAAAAATGTGCGGTATAATTAATATTAATATTAATGTTGATGTAATTATTTTACCGCCCAAAGTGCCAGGCTGGAAATAAATTTTTTTAAATTCCAGCCACATCTTGAGACAATGCGTGCAGGCCCACGGCTCAGAACCGAAGCTCAGATATTGACACATTTGTCTCTTCTGTTCAGCGTGGAGCCTCCCATCACGGAATGAAAGTCTCTCTTCTGGCCGAGAGGGAGCCGCAGAACACAAACCGGAGGCACTTCTTTATTTTTTTATTTTACATGTCAATTAATACCCACTGAGGGACAGGAGATTTAAATGAGCTGTGGCTGCACACGCGCGCTGTGCTTTTGGTTGCTGTAATTGACATGTTATCCCGGTTATCACTCTGCTTTCATTTCAAAATGTGACCCAATCACACAGCTCCTCTGGGTGAAATACAATCAAATGAAGCAGGACACGCAGGGAGAAGGAATGACATCGGTCTTTAATACGTTTCTATCAATCAAAGAGGGATTCTCTGCTGCTTTATATTGTTTGTGCTGGTGTCTGCAGTCACATATCAGCTCTTGTTTTCCTTCCTTTAGAAAAAAAAACGGAAAAACTTCTGCAGGACAAACCGAAAATTGCCCGAGCAAGATAATCCATCACAGCGAACACGGAGACTTAATTTGGTTTTGTCTGAGTTTCTTGTTTTGCTGTTATTTCATTGTGCTCGAGCTGAGTGTTTTCATATCAGTGCTCACATCACATTATGTTCTGCTTACGGTCAATCTCCAGACACACACACACAGAGGAAATAATGCTCTGCCTGGAAATAATCCCTTAAAAAGTATTACATGCTGCACAGGAAGCGACCGAGGGGGAAAGAAGTGTGAGCGTAAACGTTGACTTTCTGCATTAAATGACCGCAGCATGGTCTTTTATTAGGTATTCCGACCGCGCGCCTCTCCTTTGTGCTGAGTTACAGATAACTGACTGCTGCAGATGTATGTTAATGCGTCGCAGTGAGGAAGCAGAATAGCTGTGTGTGCACACTGACATGTTCAATTAGCCGGCCGATATAAAAGACGGCATTTTTAGGCTACATGAGCCGTCTGAGAAAAGAAACGTATTTT
Organism: Melanostigma gelatinosum; assembly: GCF_949748355.1. Lineage (NCBI taxonomy): Eukaryota > Metazoa > Chordata > Actinopteri > Perciformes > Zoarcidae > Melanostigma > Melanostigma gelatinosum. The sequence continues at coordinate 3,635,849 of NC_136645.1, forward strand.
AATGCATTTTTTATCTGGTAAAACCATGAAACAGTGTGTGTGTGTGTGTGTGTCTGCATCTGTCAGTGATAAAAGATGACTCAGTACAAGTAGAAGTTTAAAGTATTTGTACTTTGCTCGGTTATTTCAATTTCACTTATACTTCTCTCCTCCACTAGATTTCAGGAAGAAATCATTTTTACTCCTATTTTTATCTGTTGGCTGTGTTTACTAGATATTAAGAATTTAAAAACCTATAGCGGGCATATTGAATGTTATTTTGTGTAGTTAATGTACACAACAGTATATAGAATACTTAAAATGAGTTCCAGCTCAACAAACTACATTAAAATGCTGTTTTTAAAAGAATCTGAATCAAAAGGTATTCATCAGAAACATGTTTAATAATCAATGTTTATTAATAACGCCACATAAACACATACAACTGAAAGAGGCTAATATTTTAATTAAGTTATATTTTTATGGTAATACTGATCATTCGTCTGTATTTTGACTCAAAGAAAGAAATAGTTTGATTTGTTTTCTTGCAGAGTGAGATAAGACATGATAAGATATTATTAATACCGAAGGAGATTCTTGTGCCAGCGGAAAATAAAACAATAGAGTCAAAATATGATAAAGTATATAAGAAGTAATACAAACACCGGTGCACAAAAGAGAATAGAAAGAAGAGATAAGATACATTTTAAAGTTATATTGCGCATAATATTGGGATGAGAAGATTGTTCCATGTGTTTGTGGTAAATCTGAAGCTAACTTAGCTTAGCACAAAGACTGGAAACAGGGGGGAACCGTTAGCCTGCCCTCTGAAGCTCACTCAATAATATGTTGCATTTGTGTAAAGATAACCTGTGATAGTTCTACGGGAGGTTATAGGTCAAACCTTTCTTTAAACATGTTTAATCTGAGACTTGTACTCGTGAAGTCGTATTGGACATGAATGTGTGTACCTTTTCTCGTGCCCCATCTATGAAGGAGCTGCATTCCCCGAGATACGAAGTGATGTCCGTGTCTGGGAGGTCCAGGATCTGGAGCGTCTTATAAACCAACTGATCTGGGAACAGGTTGGTGACTCCGTAGGCCACGTTTAACACATGAGACACCTGACAGGGGAGAAAGAGACACCAAATGACCCCCCCGAGCATTGACTCGTCGTATAGACTGCTTTGGGCGAGAGAGACATTCTGTCAGCCATATTGATGACATGACGCAACCCGAATGTTGACTGAGCGAGAGGGCAGGAAGACGGAGCAAGACGAGGGTCGACGCGGAGCGATGAAGAGGCAGACGGGAAAGAAGACAGATGGCTCCAATTGGTTCTGCAGTGTCTGTCTTCTCTCGCTTAAATGAGCTTACCTCAGAGGACTGACTTCTCTCCTCTACATCTGCTGTTACACTGCTTGTAACATCTAACAGCCTCTTGTTTCACAAGTTAAAAAAGGGATGTTCCAGATGTTTCTAATTGACAACAAATCCCATGAAAAGACCAAAAGAAATAATAGTTGTTGAAAAACATTTACGTCTTCAGTAGAAACCAACGACTGAGAGACAGACTAACACATTGTTGTTGTTTTCTTGGTCTTTTCATGGGATTTGTTGACAATAGAATTATAGAATAATGGCTGCCTTTCCCTTTAAAAAGAACACACAGGATGGTATATTTCATCACTAAATTAGTGTGTTTACATGCACTCATGATCGGGCTTCGGAAAATCCTGGTTATATGTTGATGTATTCATTTATAATGAATTTATTATAAGTAGTTTGAATATTCTCTTTGGTGAACAGACCCCAAACAAACAGTATTTTCATCCGTTGTCCATGGCCAGATGTTAAAGGTGCAATAACGGGATTGGAAAGCATTTTGATTGCCTCTTCACGGCTCTCAACATGGCGACGGCTCAGCAGGGGGGCTCGCAGCTAACGGTGCTTAAAGCGCTAACAGTGCAAACTACGGCTGACAGCGCTAACGTTGTTAACCTGAGGGGGAACTGGAGGGTCGGCGCTACGCTAACGTGACAACACCATCGGTCGGGACGGCGTTATCAGCTTAAACCGGCGTATGAGGGCAGTGCAGAGCCGTGAGCTAACCAGTGGAGCACGCTCACGTGCACTAAAGACACGCCCGACGATGTCAACAAAGCAAGGAGCAGCTCTGGTAAACAACAACACACAGAGGAACATGACTTCATTCTCTGCTCAGGTAGACATTACTCCTCTATATCTTTACATAGATAATAGTTATGTGTTATTAATGCTCTGAATATCGTATCATGCATCATAGAAAATACAACCTAAAAATCTCATCCAACATTATAAATACGTAGATACATTGCATATCCAGGTCTGATCATTCTCTGCCATGTTCGCAGGTCCATTCTCAAATTGAGTAATGTAGCAAAAATAATTCGATGGATGATGTAATTTGTGTCCGCCTGCTGAAATAAGTGATTTTCTGACTTCTGTTATGCAGATGTCACCATTTTTTTTCTGCTGCTCTTTTCATCCATAACTAAAGAGTTGATGGAGAAGCTAAATCCAGCAGAGCGGCAAATACAGTAAAGTGTAGGCAGCCAGAAATCTTAACTGTTGATTTGGTGGATGTGCAGTCAAAGACAAACTCAGAAACCTGGACAGTGTTAGCAGGAGGAACGACCGAATGATGCTGGATATGTCTCTGGTAGCAGTAGAGACCTGTCAATCACCTTGTAGCCCCGCCCTAAAGCAGCCCCTGCTATATGGTCTGTTTGACTCTAAATGGACCATAATGTACTAAATGAACATCATGCTGTATTGAAGAAGACTTGAAACTAGAGATTGAACCATAAACTCATGTTTACTGAGGTAATAAATCAAGAGAGAAGTAGAGTCATTTTCTCATAGACTTCTATACAACCTGATTGCAAAAAGAAATCAGGGGAGAGAATCCAAGTTTTAAGACACAGGCAGCACGACACAGATTTCCGCCTGGATAAAACCAAGATGCAAAAACATGATTCATCACTTTCCTGTCTTGAATAGAGATTTGATTTATTCACACACTGACGCTTCGACTCACAATGTTAAAGTCTTTGTATTGAGACACCAGTGAATGTTTATTAAACTGCTAAGAACAGATCCTTTTCTAAATCATCCTTTTGAGCCCACTGCCGTGTCTGAGCTCCAATATCTATCTGAGGAAGAAAACCATTTTCTGCTTTTTTGGTTATCAGGCAGTCAAGGTTCTCATCCCAGAAACAGGAAGCGAAAGGTATTTGTAACCTCCCCAATTCATCATCCCGAGACTGCACAGCCAGCAATCTGTGCTCGCGCCCGGGAGCGGCCACTGCAGAGAGGAGTAGTCACATTCCTGTGATGTGAAGACGTACTGTAATCATTTACTCCCTCTACTGAGCTGAACCGTCACTGCACCGAGTCCCGAGGCCCCTCCGGCTATCGGCTCGGCTGCTGCCGACCCCGCGGGGACGCCGCGCACACCTCTAATCTCATGTCACTACGATCACAACAAGGCAAGGGCACGGCCGCTGCATCGATCGCTCTGTACTGACCTTACATCTCTGCAGGGTGTCGATGTCGTGGGCTGCATCCTGAGAGGCTGGGAAAGGCAGAAACAACTTGATGAGGAGACAACAGACCAGAGGGCAATGCCTCTGCTTAGCTGTTTAAACAAATAATAGAAAATAAAATGCTTCCTGCAGGCTGACAATAATTGCTCGGTTATAAAATGATCAAATGCTGCATGAATATTTTATCTGCATCTCCGTTTGAGAGAAACAAAATGTTCCGCTTAATTCGGTAGTTCTATCAGCGTTATGATGATGATGATGCAGCTGGTTTTGTTGAAACTGTAAACATTGATTCATCTTTTAAGTCGTTCATCAAACAGAAGTGCAGAATGTTGGCTGGTTGCAGCTTCTAAAATGTGTTTGTTTTTATGTCTGTGTGTGGAGACAGCCGGAGGCATTGTGTGTGTCCCATTGTCGTGAACAAGATATCGCGGCAACGCATGAAGGCAATTTCTTCAAATTTGGCACCAACGTCAACCTGGACTCAGGGATGGACTGGTGAGATTTTGGAAGTGCCTGGAGGGAATTTCTTCAAATTTTTCCGCAACTTTTCCGAGATGTTGGAGGATATATGTCACCGTGACTCAAGACTTAAGCTGCTAATTATGACAGTTTAACACTAATGTCTAAAAGGATAGAATTAGGAAGTGATGACATTTTAGACAGACAGATGTTTGTTTGTTTTTTTAATAATTTTCAGTTAAATATCTTGTGGTTTTAGGCTGTTGGTTGAAAAACAAAACTTGATTGTGTATATATCCCCTAGTATTTGGGACATTTAAAAGGGATTTTTCTGTATTTTTTGACTTTTTATAGACAATTAAGCTTAATCAGAAATACAATCAAAGGAAAATGGAAATGTGTCTTATCCCTGTAGCCTTATTCCTCATAATATAAACAAGGGAACAGTGGAGGGATGTACTCTACTGTACTAAAGTACACCTTTTGTCATACTTGTATTTTACACGAGTATTTCCTCTTCATGCTACTTTATACTTTTATTCCACTCCCTTTATGAGACAGCTTTAGTTATCTACCCAGTGGTAAGCTAAGTATTCTGCATAGTAAGTACTTTGAAACTTTAATTAAATTGAGTTGATAATACTTCTGTACTTTTACTTGAGTAACATTTTATATTCAGGACTTTTACTTGTAAAGGATCATTTCTACGGTAACTTTGGTGTTTCTTTTACGTCAGTAAAGGATCTGAGCAGTTCTGCCAGGGAACAACAGTGTCTTACATAGAAAGCAATGAAACCCCACATAAATACAGAGTTGTTAAAAACAACAGTCAATTCAGGGGTGTAAAACTTCAGCAGCTGAAAACAAATGCTGCAGGATATCAGCAGCTTTATCGCTAAGTAGGAAAACAGAAAACAGCAGGGAGGAAAGATATCAGTCAGCGGAAACCAACGTTAAAAAGGCTTACAGCTACGGAAATAAAAAGACGGGCATATATATGATTTGTTGACTAGCATTGGCTTAAAAGCCGCTGAAATGAACATCCAATATATCTACAGCTGCAGAAAATGAAGTTTAGGATTTTCATGATAACAGCGAGAATGAGAAATGCAGCAGAGGACGCAGGTCAGAGACTAATGGAGGAAAAGACGTGCAGCAAAGCCGACCTGGACGTCTGTTTCGGCTGAGAAAGAGCACATGATCATTGGAGGAGACAGTTAAAACAGAACGAGGAACGGTCTCTTTCAATTGGTCCAATGACTCTTCATGAGTAGCAGGAGCCGGGTAATTACATGAAAGAGACATATGGGCAGGAAACAGAGTGGATACTCTGCAGCAGCTCACTCGCCTTCAAAGTAGCAATATTTGCAGTCTTTGCGGTGGCCAATCCACTTTCACATAATGCCAGATTCGTGGCGTTGAGAAGTAAATCTAAATCCAAAGGATAGAGTGTCTTTGGGAATAAGCCAGCTCCGGTCCATATGCCTCATCAGTGTCGGAGGAACAGATTTAAACTGACACATCTGTGGAAAGATGCAGGAATGCCAGGATTTCTACAGCATTTTATAAATACAAGTGCGACATAGGACCCAAATTGAATCTGCCACACAACGGAGGACAGATCTCAGTCACGTTGAATAGCAAATGTTATTAAAGGTTTCTTTAAATTATATATTTAGAAATAAAAAAATATACTTTACTTGCTCGACAAAAGCCTGTCTCTTCATTGATCTGTCTTGTATGTTAGAATCACGTATCGGCCATGTCCAACAAATACATATAAATATAAATAAAATAGTATTTCAATGTTTTGGGATATTTAAGTTTTTAGATGAGGTATTAAATGTTCTGTTCTCGGTTCGGACAAGAATTTCCTTCATGTTAACTTTATTTATTTTGTATTTATTCAAAAATGTTCTTGTGGAGAGTGAGAGCTGAGGGTGCACAGACTATATACTTCCAAGTGTAATAAAATCTTCACTGTCAAAGTGTCGGAAACCCACAATGACAAAGAGGCATTTTAACATCAGAGACAACCTGTCAAACGTTCAACACGGTGCCTGATCCTGTACCAGCTACGTGAACAGTGTGACGCTGTTAGCAGTGACCCGCTCTACAGCAGAGAGTCACCTCTATTGAGCCCAACAGATGTAACATTCTATTGATCCCTGCAGAGCAATTCTCCTGTAGTGAGGCCGAGGCTCAGGCGTGAGCTGCAGAAGTGAACGGCCCCACAGAGCTGTGAGGGGATTCAATATCGGGCTCAAGGACACTTCAGCAGGACGGACACATGCTGACGTGTGCCGGTGTCGACCTGCGTTGTCCGGCTGAAAGGGAGGTCACCAAGCTCCCATAAGTCACGATGAATGACTTTAATTTATTCCTTATTAGGGTTTTATTTATTTATTATGAGTGGACTGGAATACTGAAGTGACTGAGACACTATGAAAAAAGTGGTAGTACTAGTAGCAGCTGTTGTAGTGGTACTTTTGGACTTGTATTTCCACTGAAATATTATTTAATCATGATTACATTATTCAAGTACTCTTTCTTTACCCTAATGAAAGCTGGTATAGTTAGTAACTGTCAGTAATTGTAATAGCATAACATAATAACATAATAACATATTTTATTCATTGTTTTGGTTTTGTGGTTTTATTTGATTTATGTTTTATTCATTTAGGATTTCTTAATATTATTTTTTTTCAATATCCAATTCTAATGTCTGAATATACTTAAAACATTAAAAGTGAATTGCTCTTTGAAAAGGCGGAGTGTACTTATAACATTACGCTGTTGTGTTTTCATTATATCTGTAGCATAAAATGGTCTTAAAATGACAATAATATTGTTTATTGCAATTAATTCTGGGAGAATTTTATACAATATTATCCACTAAAAGTAGTTATTGTGACAGGCCTATAGTGGACACCTTTTGGTGCATGATTTGAAAAATAAACTACTTACTTTACTTCATATTTGTAGTAGTAGTACTAATAGTTGCAGTGATAGGAGTTTTAGTTGAAATAGTAGTTGCAAAGCTAGCAGCAGTGGTAGAAATAGCAGGTTATTTAAAGTAGTAGTTGTGGATCCAGGATAAGTAGTCGTAGCAGCAGCAGATACAGGTAATGGTTATAACAGTGGTAGTAGATAGTAGTAATAGTAGTAAATATAGTAGTATGTAGTGAGTGAAGCAGCAGTAGTAATACCTGAAGTAAGTAAGTACAGTATAGCAGTAAGTGTTGAGCAGGGACGATATGGTAAATAAATGTTAAAAACAATAGTATTCTAGCACTCGTAGTAGTAGTAGAAGTATTACTAGTATATATTACCCAGCAGTAGGAAGGGTCTGACGACACCAACTTGAAGGTCCAGACTTTTATCTTCTACAAATCCACATCCACCTTCCTCCTCCAGCTCTTCTACCTCTCCTCCATCACCCCTCCTCTCCAGCAGCCTCCTGCCCATCACAGTGGTGACGTGCGTGCACTGTTTCTTCAGGCGGCCTTGGGAGAAGCCTTGAATCTCCCGAGACAGCGAATGCATCACACCAGGGGTTTAAACAGGACTCAGCTGAAAACAAACAGAAGACTAGTTAGTTAAATAGAGGAAGATGATTTGTTTACATCCAGTAGTGTAGAGGTAAATCAAATGGTGGGAAGTCATTCAGTGGAACAATCTTTTTTTCAGAATAGTACCCTTTAACTGGGTTACTTTGTCAGTGGATTTACAGTTATAGTTAATATGACAACATAAAATAAGATAATCCTTTATTAGTCCCGCAGCGGGGAGATTTACAGGATTACAGCAGGATAGTGGTTAATGCAAACACGATAAGTAAATAAGTAATACAACAGTTAAGAATATTAACACCTAAAAATCCACAATAACTATAAAATATTATATATAAGCCGACCAAAAGTGTGTAACCATAACTTTTTGGTACCTTTTTCACTCTCAGCAGTTAACCCATGTACTGAATGTGAAATGTAGTCATTTAGGTATATAGTGTCTGCAGATAACGTCTGATTCAGAACAAGATCACGGAGCTTTATTCCATTTCCCGCTTCGTCCACCCACCTGGCCTAAATGCACTGAGTTCAACCAACAAAATAAAATCCCGCAGAAAGTTAAATCATCGCTTATTGCAGCTGCAGTATTTAAAGTACGATATAACTCGTGTGTTTTACACAGCAAGTGTAGCGAGCACGATGAAGCTTTGACACAGAATTGACAGCTGAGTCGGAAATTGCGTCAACAATGTGATGCGTTCAGTGTTCACAAAAAAATGGGGCGAACTGCTTCACTGGGATTTGTGCTCAGGGTGTGGCTAATAATGCTGTGAATTTAGTTTATTTATTAACAAACTCACCTCTCTCTGTATATCTACAGATGTGTCTGTCTGTCAGTTATACTACTTTAGCATAATAGACTTTGGCGTAATTAAACTTTTGCTAACTTGAAATGCCGATAACATTTCAAAACAGATGGCAAAATATGCAATTTGACATAAAAGCATCCCTTACAAAAACACAGTTGGCAAGTTTATTTGTAAGTTTCCCACAATAAAACACAAACAAACGTAAGACACAGTTATTACTGAAAGCAGCTTAATATTATGTTGTTCTCACTAGTAGCCTTACAGTAATATGGTATTTATATTGTAGTATTTTCACCATCATTATAATTGTAATATTATATACATATATATGTATGTGATTATAATATGTGCCATTTGGCATAATGAGTACTTTTACTTTTGGTATTTTAAGTATATTTTAAAGTATTTCTACGCTATAGTATGGATACTTCCTATTTAAATAAAATTGTATTTCTCCCACCACTGCTTTTTTGGGTAGTTTGTTTAATATGTATTTGTTCACATTAGTGAATAAGTAGTCTTTATACACAATATGTATATCAGTAAAGGAACAGTAGAAGTATCAGCATTGGTGGAAGAAGTGTTCATATATTTCACTCAAGTGAAAGTATAAATACCACAATTTGATAATAATCTGTTATAATCTGTTTTACTCATTTTAATGTACTGAAATGTACTATTACCGAGGGCCCCTGAACGCACCACAAGAGCCAGCCTCGTTGTGAAAACCAGGACAACTCCTCATCATCCCTGTGACCGAGAGAGAAAAAATAAAAAAACAAATAGAAACACAGGGAGACGGTGGGGTGGAGTACAGGAAGCTGCTGAAACATGGGAGAAATCTAACATCGGCACAAACCACACAGCTTCCTTCTTTCTTTCTTCCCATCACTAAAGCCAGAGGCTGCAGGAAGATTTGTGATATTTTTTTCCTTCTTCTTCTCGGATTGAATTGATAGATTTAACGAGAAGATGTCGCGCGGAGTGATCCAGCCCAGCCAGCAGAAGCTGGCAGAAAAGCTCACCATCCTCAACGACAGAGGCATCGGGATGTTGACCCGTGTTTACAATATAAAGAAGGTCCGCGCACACACACACACTTAAATCCTCATTAAACCATATCGATTCATGATATGGGCTTTTACTCAAAACGAGTGTCAATATTAACGTTGGGAGACAGTATGAATGCTTGATTAGCTAGCACTGACCATTGCTCTATTGGTTTAATGTAGCACTGCTATTTTTGTGTATTAGCCACTGTTAATGTGTCATTTTCAAACAGCCTAATATGCGGCAAAAGGCACGTATTATCCCAAATGTGTCCCTTTAGCATCCCTGGAAGCTAAAGCACTGCTAGCACACAAGCTATCGCGTTAGCTTGCGGTAAAGTGGCCCCGTTTCGTTTTGACGATATAAACAGATTTTTTTAGTTGGATTAAAAGACACGTGCAGACTTACTGTAGATAGTATATTCAATTACAGACTGGTGAATTAAAACATAAACTGTTAAAATGAAGCTGCACCGAGGTGATATTGGTATTAAAAAAAAACTCCAGGCCTTGCAGTAGTGGTTAAAGGTAGCTAACGTCGGCTGGTAATGGCGACGGCTGCTAGCTAAGGTAACCACCGCTAAGCTAACGTTAGCAATCGGGCGTCGTCTCTGATCCACCAAAACACGAAACACACCAAAACACAGCTGCAGTCTGATGCCAACATGTATGAGTATGATTAAAAGCCAGTTCTTTACACCTTTACGTTAGTGTTTTTTTTACCAAAGCTGCATTTTGCTATTAGCTAAATTAATTGTAAGAAAATGAAGCTAAAGTAACAGCCAATGGCTGCTTTTAATGTCAGTTAAGCTCATTAATTCGATTAACGTTGATTATTTAAGTGATGTTAGCTGGTTCAAAAAAAATAAATGCTCAATTTCTGTGTAATCCATTATGAACTTCTGACTGAATTGACAGATTCAGAATTGACATAATTGTTTCAGCTCAAATATATATATATAGTCCCTCTCAGTGATCTAAACATGACAGTATACACTGTTATAGTGCAATAGACACAGTGATATAAACTATAACATGTCTAATTAGTGCCACATAGTCTTAATTGTGTTGCTGGAGTATAACACCAGTGGTTTGTGTGTGGGAGGATAGTGGGTCTGTTTGTGTGTTTCGAGCCTTTGAGCCTTTGTGCCTGGGTATGTGTGATGAATAAAACAAGATGAGAGAGAGGGAAAGAGGTCAAATATAGTGTGTGTATGTATATATATATATATATATATATATATATATATATATATATATATATATAGTGTACAGTATAACACCAGTGGTTTGTGTGTGGGAGGATAGTGGGTCTAAACTTTTTACTTCACATGATGAACACGTGTGTTTTTATTCTCTGTGTAAGTTATATCAGCAGTCGAGACACAATCATAGAGATTTTGCTACTGATTACTCTTCTTAGTACGCCCTTCCTTTCCTCCCTCCTTCCTTCCTTTCGTTTTTCTTTTGGTCTGTCCCATCATCTTCATATCTCTCCTGATCTGCCTCACCATAAGGCTTCTGAATATTTCCACCCTTAAAATGCTGTTCATGCGTTCTTTATTCCTTATTTCACCTTGTGATATGAGAAAAAAACTCTCCAAACATCCAATAACGACCTCATCCCAAAGCTAGAAACGAAAGAACCGGGACAGTAATCTGTGCTACAATCAGTGGGCTCATTCTGCTAATCTCAATTGCAATTTAGAGACCGGTTTAATCTTTTTTTATTCTAAAATTCCTTACAGAAATTCCCTCACAAAGTGCCTCTAATTTAACACCAGCGGATCATCTTAATTATATTTCCAAATGAATACACAGGAGGCTTGGTGGTCTTGTTTCTACCTTTGGGAGACAGTAATTCATGCTCACTAACGGTAATATTACCATCTAAGATCACAGCAATGCTCTTTTCCATTTTAAGCATATTCACTAACTACACGCCATTGACTGTCTGCAGAAATAAAATCTCTTTTCACCTCAATTAATCTTGGCTGAGTGGCATTAAAGTTTTTATCATTCAGCCAGTGGACCGTCTAACATCATATTTTCTCTTGCACACAACACTTAGAGTATTTAAGTTCAAATACATTTGATCATAGCTATATTAATTATATTTGTATTGGTAAATTACCAGTCAGTTTATATAACAGAGATGTATTGGTAGTATATTGCCTTTTCTCCCTCTCTAAGTCCAGCTAGTTCAGTCTCCACAGTTTTCCTGTAGATTGTTTAGTTTTTTGAAAGATGAAGTGGTTTGTGTGAGATCAGGACTTTCTCCTTCTACTGGCTGTGTGGTGCCAACACTTTCTTCTTCGTCATGCTGCACACTCACAGCAGCTGTTTTCTGATCAACAAAATCTTCTTTTTGTTGCCCAGAATACAGTAATAAGCGTAGCTACGGTGGCTCAGAGGGGACAGAAGCTGCAGTCAAACATGAATAATTGCCTTTCTGGTGAAAGATAATTTCAGGTTGACATTTAATGAAGGGCCCCCCTGATTACTGGGGGCATGTTTACCACACATTTCTCATTTCAATGGTATTTTATGAGCTGTTGAGGGAACATTGCCCGAGACCTCCCGTAAATTTCTCATTAATCAAAAATGGCTTTGTTCCCCTGGGACAATACAGTACAAGCAGAGTTGTATCAGAGTTGGCTCATTTTAATATTTCTATTTATTCTATTTGATGTGAAGAGACAAACGTTGGGAGTGCCCCGGGTAACAAACGGGCCAAACATGCAGACTCTTGTCCCTCCATTGACATTACTGCACAACTGTGGCTTACATCTAAATGTGTGCCGAGGGAATCCCGTTTCTCCTGCAGTGTGACTCTGCATAAACACAGAGGGATCTCTTCTTATGTAATGCATACTATTAGAAATACATGAGCACGTTGGTTTAAAGCAGAGCCGGTTAAACACTGACAAAAGTCTACATTGAATATGTTGCAGAAAGGGATCAAATGAGAGTCAATATGAGTGTTAATAACTCACCCATTCTGTCTCGCTGACTTTTTTCCTTTAACTGTTCTTGTTCCTCTTTTTCTTCTACTTCCCAAGAAGAAACCTCGACAACAGATAAGAAAACGGACCGATCCACGATGTGTAGTTACGCTTCATTAGAATCCCCGAGAGTTAAACTGGTAACAAACCAGAGCAACAGAAGTGGGGACGCACCAATACCATTTTTCTCCCCTCATTCTATACCTGAACCTTTAGTACCAATTTGATAGCTGTCATATCAAAAACTAATCGTGGAATCACAGAGTTTCTTCATGACATTATTACAGAAGTTGTATTTAATGTGGATCAATATCTGATGCAGTCCACTGAATGCAGCGCATGAAGGAAGTCAAACGTTACTTTCACTTATTGAAAATGAAATATAACGCTTAGTCAAGCTGAACAAGAAATAATTCAACAACAACCGTAATAAAGAGAGAGAGAGACAGAGAGAGAGCGACTCTGTGTTAAACGACATGTAAACAAACCACCAATCAGCTGTGCGCTCCAGATCAGACTGGAGACGTAATCGCATAAAAAGATGAGCGTGTTGTACTTTCTATCTTCCGGCGTTTGTACTTTTTTAAACAGAAAACACGTGTTTTGTATTGTGATATTTTCTGGAAATGACGTACGATGTAGCCAACAGCAAGTAGGAAAATTTAAGGTGATCTCCCTCCAGACAGCTGCCACCTCAGTTGTGTTTTTGTTGTGAAGTGAGGAGTTATCTTTACGATAACTCCTCACTTCACCTTCATGTATCAGCCGTTCCTCGTCCACTGCAGGCTTTGAAAGCGAGCAACAGGAATAAATCGAAACATGACGGTGTCATAGAAATATATGTACAAATAGTTCAGACCTTTGTGTTTTTATGAATGAATATTCAATCCCATTTTTGGCAGCCTTGACGTATATTTATCTATAGTACCTGCCTGGTAGATGTGTGGGTCTAGCTCTACATATATCTACATTATGAGCCATCTAACACTTCAACTGTCAACACCAGTTTAACTCTCAGTTCCCCCAAAACCACACAACACTTTTCTTTTTCTTGACCCACGTGTTCGCCCCGTCGTCACTTCACATCCACCACCACGTCGCTCCACCACCAGCCGGCTCAACCTAGCTTCAACCAAAGGCCTCTAAAAGTGCTTCTGGACACACGGCAGAAACAAGTGGCTCACGCTGCTGTGTGGCCACATAATAACTGAACACCATCACACGTTCATCACCAGCGATGGAGCGATGAGGGAACCCTGCATTGTCAGTTACTAAGCAACAGACATGGAAATGTGGAGCAAATATTGCAGCCAGTAAAAAAATAAAACTTTGTCTTCAAGACAGCCATATTATTTCAGCCTTAAAATGGATGTGTAGATAGGATTACTACACTCTGTGTTACTTTAAAACATGTGTGTGTGTGTGTGTGTGTGTGTGAGCGTTTGTGTGTGTAGACCAGTGATCCAGCAGTGTGTCTGGGTGGGCTCTTTGTTTTTTGATTTCTTCTCTTCTTCTCTCCGTTCCAATGCTTCCCCCCCTCTCCTATGCAGCAAGGACAAGTTTGGAAGGTTTGCAAAGTTTATCACCTTCCACTGATGAAACCCCACCTCCTTCACCCTTCCTCACCTCCTTCCCTTCCTCCTCCTCCCTCCCTCTTCCTCCTCCTCCTGCTCCTTGGCTACCTGTACTAATCTGTTGGTCCTCTCCGTTGTGCCTCACTCCTCTTCATGTCTGATTCTGTAATGCTGAGAGTAAAGCCGGGCTCCATTCACTGTCAGTCGTACAAACCCTCAATTGAGATCCATCTGCTTGTGATTCAGCATTGACATGCACATTGGTTGTTGTTTTGGGTCTAGACAATTAGATTTGGGAATACCAGAAACAATAAAGTTTTCACTGATGAATATTGCATTTAAATGTGCCTATTTGATCCACAGTAACTTAGCCTGCTTAGACTACAGTGTGTCTCAAAGCCCCTAGAGTTGGTAGTGATAGTGTGGGAAATATTTATCAAAGAAATATATGTTTTGATGAGCGATAGAAATAGATGTGATCTGTTTGTACTGTTGATTAGAATCCACCAGCTAATCGTCACTTATCGTCCGATTGTGAAGAAAGTCTACTTCATAAATTAAGTGATTTTGCAGCAGTGATGGAAGAAGTATTGAGATTCTTAAGTACACGTAACAATACCACAGTGTAAAAGTACTCTGTTACGCCTGCACTGAAGTACAAAAGTATTAGCTATACAACGTACTTAAAGAGCCAAAAGTATAAGTACTCATTATGCAGAATAGCCTATTTCATTTTATTATTCTAATGTCATTATTGGTGCTTTTATGTTTAAATCACTATAATGCTGAAGTCGGTAAAGGTGGCGCTAATTTTAATGAATTGATGTACTGCTGGGTAGCTTAACGTACAATAATAAATTAGAATTTATGATTTTAATTATCTATTTTGTATTAATAACCGAAACCTGTAGAGTATGTAGAAACTTAAGCTGTCAGATAAATGCCTCCAAAATGTAGAAGTATAAAGTAGCAGAAAATGGAAAAACTCAAGTACGTCAAAATTATATTTATTCGATTTTTATATTTTTTGATATTCATATTATACTTTTTACTTTAAGTACTTAAGTAACTACTTCATGTGCATTCCACCACTTTGGCCGTTGATTTAGCGCTTTGCATTTGCATGATGCCAACCAGCTCTCTCGGTTTGATCCTAAAAAGTTATTTACGAAAAGTGCAATAACTCTGACAACCGCTGGAGGATGAGTGAAGATCAGCCTCCTCGTCCAGGCAGCCGGCCAGCTGTGAGCCCGGTGTAGCGGCTCGCTAGTGGCTCTCTGCTCATCACAAGCAACCATCCATTCTGTGGAGCTCTTTCTTTCTCTATTTGCCGCAGTTAATCTCTCCTTTTTATGGAACGAGAGAGCTCATAATGTGAGGAATGACAGACAGAAACTAATTCATCTCAGCGAGACTTTTTTACGGAGACTCTGAAGGAACGCTATAACGGTGCCACGGGGGTGTTGAATTATTCCAGAGTAATTAGCGGCCGTGATTAGTTTTCAGATGGAGGTTTCTCCGGCACTGTGCTGTCTAGTCCAGAGTCCCTTCTGCCATATGTTACCGTGTGGGGACCCTTCTTTAAAGAAGCTCGGCTGTTAATTGGTACCCGGAGTGGAGAAACGATGGAGGAGGAGAGACTGAGGTCTGTTCTGGTATCCAGGCAATCCAGCACTTCTGATTCTCTGCTTATTCCCATGCCCTGTCCCTCCATTCACCTCCATCCTTTCATCAGCCCCCCCACACACCCCACCCCTAAACCCAGCCAGCTTAATGCAGCAGCCACCAGCAGCACTAATGGACGGTGCCAGGGAGAATGATTGTTAAATCTACATGCTTTTGTTCTGTGACGCTACGCAGCTACACCGCCACTTCTGTCCTTTCTTAAAGTAAAGTAGTTTAAGCTAAAATATGCTGCAGTGGTGTGGCTAGATCTACAGAAACAGAAGCTAGGTCTGTAGCGTATGCTAGTGTAGTAGAAATCACGGTCCTGCATGTTTTAGCCCATTAATTACAACTCATTAACTTATTCTGCATTACTGCCCACCATTACCCAAAGCACAGGCATTGAATGTTTGTCAATGTGTTCCCTTTATCTCATGTCAGTCATGTCACTGAACTAGTCTGTATTCTTTGTGGCTTTCTGACATCTAATCAAACCAGGTGGTTAGAACAATGTGATTTGGGTAGTTTCTTGGCTGTTGGTAGATTGCCCACAAGTCTGGGATATCGGAGCTTCCTACGATTATTTGAACGCACCATCAAGTACGTAGGTAAATCGGCAAAGTTCATTCAGAGCATAAGCATCAATAAATTAAGGCAGAGAGCAGACGTTAAACAAATAAAAGCACAAATCATCAGCGCAGACCTGAGAAAGCTTTCAGACTATAAGATTTAAGTTTGGGCTAAAACATGTAAATCACACGTGTAGTCCTTTATAGTCAGGATACCAAATGTTGTGTAATAACCGCACAGTGTTTCTTTACTCTGCAGTTCCCCGGCGTGACTCAAAGGGTAATAACGACATTGTTCGATGTAGAGAGCATTCTGTTGTGTGTAGGGTCAGGCTAGTGGTGTGTTGTCATCAGAAGAACAAGGCTCGTGCTTTTTGCATGGATTAAACGGTCGCATCTTGATTCCTTGCTTCTCATTTTAACGTACAGTTAAAATCCAGTCTGGCCTCTCGCACCCCTGAACAGAACTCGTAGTAGTAGCTGAAACTCTGATCAGGTGTGAGAGAAGCGAGCGCAAGGAAAACAAGCTGAGGCTGGAGGTCCGGTCTGTGTCTGTGATGGGTATTGATATCATGTTGGTGTTGTATGTTTTTCTGTGTCAAACACCCCCCCCCCCCTCTCCCTCCAGTGTCCAAGTGTTTTGTGTGTGAAACCCTGCAGTGGTGGGTGCGTTTAAGAGCCAACAGCATGCCCGTTTCTGGTGTTTTTAGCACGTGAATTAGCTTCAGCTAACAGACTAAACAGACCACCAGAGATGTTTTTTGGCTAAGTATCTAGCATGATACGTATTTAGTTAGTTTTGTCCGCTGGGTAGACTATCTTTTCTTTCATTTTTTTGTTACCTCAGGATAATTTACAGATTTTCCCCCTGCACCATTTTGCATCCCGTGTAGAATTATAGCAGATGCAAATTGGCATCTTTAACTTGCATTTAAACCAGCGAAGTCCTCAGTAGGGGCTCTGTTGTGATTGTGTAGTAGTCGCAGCTAATCTGTACGTTAAAAGGACGCTAAAAGTTTTAGTCCTCGTGGCAGAAAGGCTATTTTTAACGCTGATCTCTGTGAGTTGAAGGTTTCCAACCTTTCCATTTGTCAGCAGTGTGGTGCATGTCACTCGGGACCACAGCTCAAAATGTGACTCGTATATAAACTCGTATAAAACATATCGCAATAACGTAAGAGTCCCAACTGCTACACGTCCGTTGGCCCCCTGTGCTCGTGTGAACCAGCATGTGCTGCTGTTTCCTGCTTTCATTTTGTGCTGGCCGTCCAGGCAAACTGAAATCCAGGTCTGTGGTTGTGGCGTCGGTCCATTAGCTGTGACGGGTTGTATAGCGGGTAGAAACATTTATAGCATAGCGACTCGTGTTTGGTAACTTTTTATGGCCTTTTTGTGAATGTGTGCTTCCACTTTCTAGACTTACACCATGAACGAGGAAGTGAATCCTCAGGAGGGTCAAAGGCACTGACCTCTTCTAGGATTGTTCCTCCAGCAAACTCTTTGTTTATGGCACATGCATGCACCACATGTTCCTCGCCCTTCACTACTACACTACCCATAATGCATGAGCGCTGCTGCTTCCTGCCAGAGTCGGGGCTGTCGGTCAGACGCCGACTAAGACGAGTAGATGAGAGTAATTAAGAAGAAAGAGGCAGATCTGTGGGTGTAGTGAAATGATAAAAACAGGGCTTTCTCTCTGTCTCTTTCTCTGTACTTAAGTTCTCTCCCTTTTTCCATTTTTTCCCCTCTTCTGTTTCATTCAACCCCTTCGTCATCTTACCCGTCCATCACTCTGCCCGTCATGCAGTGGTACTAACCAGTGATGGCTCAGAGACACTTCAGTCTCACTACTGGGACTCTCTCAGTGGTTCTCATCCTCTCCGTGTTGTGGAGAACGTCTGGCGAAGCGTAAAATGAGGCTAAATTATTAGATGCTTAAATGTATTACTCCTAACTGGAGGCGATCACGATGAGGGCCAGCAGATACAACATGTAGAATAAGTATTATCTGTATTCAAACGATCATTTCGGTATCTATGCTCGGCTACCTGACGTCTCTCCACAGCTCCTCAGGTGAGAACCTCTGATCAGTTCAGGCTGGTTTATCCAAACATGAAAACCACAGACTTCCAAACTTCATTCAACTTTGGAATCTCCTTGTTGTCGTGCATCTAAATGGCAAATTAGACTTTCAAAGGACACTTGCATTCAAGTTTGTGCGTGTGTTCGTTTTCATGTTTTTAATACGGTCCGGAGAAACGTCACTAAATGTGAAAGTGGTGTCAATGTATTCATCCACCTGAACGCCTTTCTCACATCCTGGACCAGATAAACCAGTTTACACTGTGAGCACTCAATGTTTCCTCAGTGATGACCATACATCTAACATGCCTGACTGTGAGGAGG
This sequence comes from Melanostigma gelatinosum, assembly GCF_949748355.1. Taxonomy (NCBI): domain Eukaryota; kingdom Metazoa; phylum Chordata; class Actinopteri; order Perciformes; family Zoarcidae; genus Melanostigma; species Melanostigma gelatinosum. Next base: position 3,654,526 of record NC_136645.1, read on the forward strand.
GAAAATGTTAGATTAATATAAATAAACATGTTGAGATATAGAGTACAGGTGTTTTAGTAACAACTCACCATGGTTTGTGTTTAGTTTCTCCTCACCTCCTCCTCTCCTCTCCTTTCCAGGCGTGTGGCGACCCCAAGGCTAAGCCCTCCTATCTCGTTGATAAGAACTTGGAGTCTGCGGTTAAATTTATTGTCAGGAAGTTCCCCGCTGTGGAGACACGGAACAATAACGTAAGTGCCCCTGCATGTATGTGTTTCTGCGTTGAATGTCTAGACTGAAAGGTTTATTTATATGCAGCTACTGATGATTTATTTTAGTTATCAATCACAATATTCATCATACAATCAAATCATCTCCAGTAGAAACCCTGAAAAGTCAAGTGACATGACATTAAGTCTGTTCACTCTACAGGCAGATTCTCATTTTTTATTTGTAATGACTGATTTGTGTTGCTAGTTCGTTTTTGTTGTCATATTCAGAATATAGTGTTTAGCCGTAGATGTACGTCACTGTTTGATAGTTTCACACCTGTACAACAAGACTGTTCAATACAGTCGAGTGCGCACGTGTTTGTGTCCTGGTGAGTGAACTTAACCGAGTCATTGCTCATCGAATGTTTCTTTCAGCTTTACTTGTTAGCTTAGCTCTTAGCTTCTGGCCTCTATGTGTTTATGTCAAACTGTCATTTAGCAAACAGCTGTGCGTGTGTGAGAGTGTGTGTCTGTGTGTGTGTGTAGCAAAGTGCTTTATTCAGTATAACTGTGCAAATATTGTCTCTTATGTTGTTTTCTGCTTTGTTTCTGTGTTTGTTTGTGTTTTGCATGCTAAACTTGGCTTAATCCGGACTTGTGCTTTTTGGTAAGTTTTTGTATCTAAGTTTCTGTAATGTTTGTATTTTAGTTCACGTACTTAAGTTTTTTTTTTGTACCTGTTTTTAAAGCTATTTTGGATTGTTTGTTGTTTGCGTTGCTCTACTCTCCCTCCTCTGCTGGCAGCGCTTTGACTTTCCATCCTTCATCCACTGAGTGACTGTGCGGCTGGTTAACTCTGGTTAACTCTCTGGTTAATTATCTGTCAACTACCTGGTTAATTATCTGGTTAACTACCTGGTTAACTGGTTAATTATCTGGTTAACTCTCTGGTTGACTGCCTGGTTAACTCTCTATTAACTACCTGGTTAACTCTCTGTTAACTACCTGGTTAATTATCTGGTTAACTCTCTGGTTAACTCTCTGGTTAACTACCTGGTTAACTGCCTGGTTAACTCTCTGGTTAACTGCCTGGTTAGCTGTTAGTTGGTTAGAGGGCTTGAGGACCGACTGGCTGCACTAAGGAGTGTTACAGAGCAGATACACTGATTTATTGTGTCTGTCAGTTTGCTGTGTTTCCCAGTTAATTATCATTTTTAAGATTTAAGAATAAAACCTTTTTAAAGTTGTCTTGACTTTGGGTCGAGTCAGAGTGTTTATACCTCCTTGGTGCAGCCGCAGTGATGCACTCTCTTCAGTGTGCGTTCTGTCATGTTCATAGAAAACTGATTCTCACTCGCTAAACTTACTGCTTTTTACGCTTGAGTTTACATTCCAGCTTGTTAAAAGATTGACGTGAGAATCTTTTAAATGCTGAGTTTATAGTCATTGTGTCCACAGACGACATCCAGAAGCTCAGAAGAAGGTTTTGGTGCTTTCGATAACTGACTTCCTGTTTCTCTTCTGTCTTTAAAACGCATTCAAGGGTGCATCGTCTGGCTTTGCTTTGATAGACACCTTTTACTTTGGTCAAACGTTTTATTCTCTTTTACATTCTTTGCATCGGGACTCTGGACTTTCATTCTGATTAAAAATAACTGAATAGGTTCACAGCATCACCCAACACAGAGCGTATGTCTCCTGTATTCAAGTGAAGGAAATGTTCGACCAAAGTAAAATGACTTCACACACATTTATAATCTCTCTTTGTATCTATTTATCTGTGTCTCTCTGTTTGATTCATGAAAGAAGAGCTACATGAAGTCATACAGAGAGATGCAGTAAATGATAACAGGTTTATCTAAATATAATATTTTATGTCACGTGTTTACAGCAACAGCTGGCTCAGCTGCAGAAGGAAAAGTCAGAGATCCTGAAGAACCTGGCGCTCTACTACTTTACCTTCGTCGATGTCATGGAATTCAAGGTAAGACACATCAGACGCTGTTCACAGGTTACTGTGGAGGATCATCTGGTGTTAGTGATTCTAACGACACTGAAACTGACTCCTTCATCAACAGGACCACGTGTGTGAGCTGCTGAACACCATCGACGCCTGCCAGGTCTTCTTTGACATTGTAAGTAAATAAAGGTTTCACATTCTCTTCCTATCTATGTTGGCTACATGTACCCAATGCTTATCTAACTGTTGCTCCCGGTGTTATTGTCTCAGCTGAAGAGATGGTTGTTATTAAGAACAATGCCCCTTTTGTGTCGTTGTTCCCTGTCAGACGGTGAACTTTGACCTGACCAAGAACTACCTGGACCTGGTGGTGACGTACACGACTCTGATGACGATACTGTCTCGCATAGAGGAGAGGAAAGCCATCATCGGACTGTACAACTACGCCCACGAGATGACGCACGGAGCCAGGTGATGCAAAGGAAACGCACTTTAATGCAGACTCGTTAACGGTTCATGGTCTCTATGCTAACCGTGTGTGTGTGTGTGTGTGTGTGTGTGTGTGTGTGTGTGTGTCGTAGTGACCGGGAGTACCCACGGCTGGGCCAGATGATCGTGGATTACGAGAACCCTTTGAAGAAGTTGATGGAGGAGTTTGTTCCTCATGGAAAGGTAACGAGAACCTGACTCATTAACCTGACTTATTAAACTGCCAGGTAGTCGTTAAAGTTTACAGTGTGATAGACTTCATCTTGTTTTTACAATGGCACAGTGTCCACAGCTCCTCGCGTGCCACATTTCGATCAGTCGGAGTGAAACAAGCTCCTGCAGCTGAAATATCGACTTCATTAAAAAATACAGTAATGTGGTGAAAGACTGACGCAATACTTGTTGATTAACTGAGGTGCAAGAAAGCTCACTGTACACTTTTTCTTCTTCGTTCCCTCATGTCCTCCCGTCTCTCCCTCTTCCTCCCATCTCTCCCTCTTCATCCCCGCTCTCCCTCTTCCTCCCTCTTCATCCCCTCTCTCCCTCTTCCTCCCTCTTCATCCCCTCTCTCCCTCTTCTTCCCGTCTTTCCCTCTTCCCCCCTCTTCATCCCCTCTCTCCCTCTTCTTCCCGTCTTTCCCTCTTCTTCCCGTCTCTCCCTCTTCTTCCCGTCTTTCCCTCTTCATCCCGTTTCTCCCTCTTCTTCCCGTCTTTCCCTCTTCATCCCCTCTCTCCCTCTTCTTCCCGTCTTTCCCTCTTCTTCCCGTCTCTCCCTCTTCTTCCCGTCTTTCCCTCTTCATCCCGTTTCTCCCTCTTCTTCCCGTCTTTCCCTCTTCTTCCCGTCTCTCCCTCTTCTTCCCGTCTTTCCCTCTTCATCCCCTCTCTCCCTCTTCTTCCCGTCTTTCCCTCTTCATCCCCTCTCTCCCTCTTCTTCCCGTCTTTCCCTCTTCATCCCCTCTCTCCCTCTTCTTCCCCTCTCTCCCTCTTCATCCCCTCTCTCCCTCTTCTTCCCGTCTCTCCCTCTTCTTCCCCTCTCTCCCTCTTCTTCCCGTCTCTCCCTCTTCCTCCCTCTCCCTCTTCTTCCCCTCTCTCCCTCTTCTTCCCCTCTCTCCCTCTTTCTCCCTCTTCGTCCCCTTTCTCCCTCTTCGTCCCCTTTCTCCCTCTTCGTCCCCTTTCTCCCTCTTCGTCCCCTCTCTCCCTCTTCGTCCCCTCTCTCCCTCTTCGTCCCCTCTCTCCCTCTTCCTCCCCTCTCTCCCTCTTCCTCCCGTCTCTCCCTCTTCCTCCCTCTTCCTCCCTCTTCCTCCCATCTCTCCCTCTTCCTCCCTCTTCGTCCCATCTCTCCTCCAGTCCCTGTCGGATGCACTGATCAGCCTCCAGATGGTGTATCCCAGGAGGAATCTGTCCGCTGACCAGTGGAGGAACGCCCAGCTGCTCTCTCTCATCTCTGCTCCCTCCACCATGCTCAACCCTGCACAGTCAGACACGGTTAGCATCACGACCGCTGCACAAAAAAGGCTCAACTTCCAACTATTCCAAGGGGAATATTTAAAACAATATTTAGTAATGAAGAATTAAAACATAGAGCTTGAGTCTGAGCCTTTAGTCCATTCACCTGTATGTGCTCCACTCTCTCGTCTTTAGATGCCGTGTGAATACCTGTCACTGGACGCCATGGAGAAGTGGATTGTTTGTAAGTGAAGCGGTTTCCTGTTCCATCCACATAACTTGTTTTTGTTTTGGCTTCTGGATCGTCGTATATTCCCGTCTGTGTTCTCCCTCCAGTTGGCTTCATCCTGTGTCATGCGGTGCTGAACAGCGACGCTGCGGCGCTGTCTTTGTGGAAGCTGGCTCTGCAGAGCTCCACCTGCCTCTGTCTGTTCAGGGACGAGGTGTTCCACGTCCACAAGGCTGCGGAGGACCTGTTCGTGAACATCAGAGGGTGCGAGCGTCTGTGTGTGTGGACACACCACCGTTTTTACCTGTCACTAAAAGATTTAAAGTTTAAATACATCTAAAGGCAACACATGATAGTTAGTTACGGTAGTTGCTTTTTGCACGACATAAAAATGTATTTCAATACTTGTATCAATGGTTTATTTACTGTGAGTTCCATAACTTTATAGATGAGGTTGTAGAAATTTTAGGGATATGAAGCATTTGAAGATACCTAGTTTCTCTATTAGTTTCCTGACATGAGACCATAATCTCAAATGGCAGAAAATCACATCACGGACGTGTTTACAGTATTGTACGAACACTCTGTGAATCGTTGCTCTTTTAACTCTTTTAACACATCCTCTCCGCTTGTGTTTTTTTCCAGGTACAACAAACGCATCAATGACATCAGAGAATGCAAAGAACAGGCCCTGTCTCACGCGTACGGACATCATGTTTCTACTAATCTCTTCTTCTTCGCTTCCCAACTGGGGTTTTCATCCAACCTTTGCTTTTTGTTCCTCACAAACACAAAACATATTTCATATTTTAGGATTTATTTCACTTCCCAGATTCTCTGTTTTATTGATTTAACCATCATCTCAGCTCTGCCTTAGTCTCTCTCTTTCTCTGTCTTTCTCTCTCTGTCTCTCTCTGTCTCTGTGCGCTGACGTCCTCTGTGTGTCTCTGCAGAGGCTCGATGCACAGAGAGAGACGCAAGTTCCTCCGATCGGCTCTGAAGGAGTTGGCCACTGTTTTAGCCGATCAACCTGGACTACTAGGTCCTAAGGTAACACAAAATACCACCTTAAACAGCAAAATACTACCTTTAAATAACACTCGATTCAGTTTTAGTAGTAGTAGATGAACACGACTAAATGACCTGGATAGACACATTTTTACCACCTTAAAAGAATCCTGTATGTTCCTCTGGCAGACGGAGACCCTCATACATGTAAAACAGAATATATTAGATGAACATATTGCGTGTTTGGTTCACAGACTGTGAGAAAGTGCTCGCTACCAACTGCTCTTGGTAATTTATCTTAGAATTATTTATCTAACATTTCCATTTCCCTTGAAAAATCTAAATATCTCTCTACTTTCCCTCCATATTTATCTCCTTTGTTCCCGCCAGGCGTTGTTCGTGTTCATGGCGCTGTCGTTTGCGCGTGACGAGATCATCTGGCTGCTTCGACACGCAGACAACATCCAGAAGAAAAGCACAGATGACTTCATAGACAAGTACGCAGACACACACACCTGTTCACGCCTTACACACAACCATAACATCCTTAACTTAAATCTGTTGATGTGTGTGTGTGTACAGACACATAGCAGAGCTGATCTTCTACATGGAGGAGCTCAGAGCTCACGTCAGGAAGTACGGCCCGGTGATGCAGCGATACTACGTCCAGTACCTGTCCGGCTTTGATGCCGTGGTGCTGAATGAACTGGTGCAGGTATGAACGTGTGCACGCTCTCAATGCACACATGAAGTGTACTCTCAGACAAAATCTAGAGGCAGGACAGGGTGCAGGGTTTCCACAATACAACTTCGGTGGCCACCATGTTGAATTTTTTGCAACCGATAAATGGAAGTTACCGTATTTGGAATGATGTAGCCCCGCCCTAAAGCATCCCCTGCTTTATGGTCTATTTGACTCTAAATGGGCCATAATGTACTAAATGAACATCATGCTGTATTGAAGAAGACTTGAAACTAGAGATTGAGACCATGAACTCATGTTTACAATGTTTACTGAGGTAATAAATCAAGAGAGAAGTGGAGTCATTCTCTCATAGACTTCTATACAACCAGAGGCATCGCCCCCTGGTGGTCAGTAGCGAGAATGCAGGTTTAAGACACTTCCGCGTTGGCTTCACTCTGCAGAACCGGAGGTTCCCGCCTCCCTTGCCCTTTGCATGCAGATACAACATAACATTTTGGGCCTCAGTTAAAAGAGACTGTCTTTTAGAAGGTTTTTCCACGCTGCACTTGTCTTTCTAACCGGTTTTCTGTCTTTCTCTGCTAGAACCTGTCTGTGTGTCCAGAGGACGAGTCTATAATCATGTCTTCATTTGTCAACACTATGACTTCTCTCAGTGTCAAACAAGGTGAACCATTACTTAGAAGTAGCATCATTGTAGAAGTACAACACAGTGGAAGTACTGATAGTAGTAAAGCTGGTAGTTAAAGTAATTTAGCGAGTGCTTGTACTACAGGTACTAGGCTATAAATGTTTGTGATTTTAATCAATCTCTGTCACCAGAGTTTCCTTTGAGACTGATGAAGTGTGATCTTGTCTGTTGTGCTCTAGTGGAGGATGGAGAGGTGTTTGACTTCAGAGGACTGAGGCTGGACTGGTTCAGACTGCAGGTGTGCAAACTAATCTCAAGCTTTAGTTCTTTATCTAATACTAGAGGAACGTTCAGGACTACTGAACACAGTCTGCATGTTTCACTGACTGTTTTTAAATATTGCTACTGTGTGGAATGGAGTGTAAATGGAAAGACCGGCGCAACAAAAGTACCAAAAACATCTCTAATATTTAGAATACGTCTCCCCTCCGTAGGCCTACACCAGCGTCTCTAAAGCCAGTCTTGGTATCGCCGATCACAAGGAGCTCGGCAAAATGATGAACACCATCATTTTCCACACAAAGATGGTGGACTCTCTGGTGGAGATGCTGGTGGAGACGTCGGACCTGTCTATTTTCTGGTGAGATGCACACCCTTGTTATGCATTTGATGTTGATAAAGTACGTGTTAGTCCCGTATTTAATCTTCTCCTGTGTGTTTGTGTCTGTGGTAGTAGCTTCTACAGCCGTGCGTTTGAAAAGATGTTCCAGCAGTGTTTGGAGCTTCCCTCCCAGAGCCGACACTCCATCTGCTTCCCTCTGCTCTGCACACACTTCATGTCCTGTACACATGAGCTCTGCCCTGAAGAGGTAAACACTCACACTCTCTAACCCTCCGTCTAGACCGCAAGCAAGTCAGACGCTATTTTTCACTTGCAGGTCTCACGTAACGGATCCGCTCTCTTTTTAAATCTTTATTTAAATGTCTTTATTTACACTTCAAGTCTATTTTTCGGACAATACACACAAATGCGGAGGTGATGCCCAATAAAAAATTTCTTTGCTACAATTAACTACCGGCACATGTTTTAAGGGTTTTATCATTTGAATTATGAAACTTCTAACATATCTTAATTATCTGACCTCATCCTTTGATTCTATGGTTTCTGACGGTATATTTTCTCTTTTATTGCTGTTTGTTTATTGATTCAATTACAGATTAGAAACAGAGCCGTTACTGTGAAATAATGTTATGTTGACATTTAACAATAAAGACGTTTCCTTCCTCCTCCACAGCGGCACCACATCGGGGATCGAAGCCTGTCGTTGTGCAACATGTTTCTGGATGAAATGGCCAAACAGGCCAGAAACCTGATCACTGACATCTGCACCGAACAATGTACACTCAGCGACCAGGTGGGCACACACACACACACACACACACACACACACACACACACACACACACACACACACACACACACACACACACACACACACACACACACACACACACAGGCAGCCCATTTAGAGGAATACTTTGACATTTTAGGAAGCGCAATCATTTGCTTTCTTGCAGGGAGCTGGATGAGGAGATCGATGCCTCTCGGTTGTATCGATCTTCTCATCTAACGCGCCGCGTTTGTGCCGATTATCACAAAAAAGAGCAAACTCAAAGGTGTCTTAAAGTGCCAGTGCACTCACAAAGTCCTTAAAAGTTTTCTCATGCTAACAAACTGTCTAATGTCACAAGATTTGGCAGAAACAACCGGCTATTTGCATAATATTACATGCTGTCACATTAATGTGTTGAGGCCTTTGTTGATGCTTGTGGTTAAAAGCCTCTTAAATTGATCTCTATCAGTCTGCTAGCTCCACTTCTTACTAAGAACATCAGCCAGGCCGTGAATGATCGGTCTTTCTCCATCTGTCTTCCCTTCCCTCGATCTCTTGTTCATCCCTTCCCGTCTTCTTTTCTTTCTCTCTCTCTCTCCACCGTCTGGCTCATATTCTCCTACTCTTCCATCTCTAGCTGCTTCCCAAGCACTGTGCGAAAACCATCAGCCAGGCGGTGAACAAGAAGAGCAAGAAGGCGACGGGGAAGAAGGGCGAGCCGGAGAGAGAGAAACCGGGCGTGGAGAGCATGAGGAAGAACCGACTACTGGTCACCAAGTTAGTCCAATACGCAAACCTTCTCCTCTTTGATGCATTATATGCCAATTTGCTGCTGTAAAGACACAGATTATCGTATCTTACTGAGTTCATCTTGACCTTCTTTCTTCCCCCCTCCACAGTCTGGATAAACTCCACACAGCACTTTCTGAACTCTGCTTCTCCATCAACTATGTTCCCAACCTGGCGGTCTGGGAGCACACGTTCACACCCAGAGAGTACCTCACCTCGCACCTGGAGATCCGATTCACCAAGTAAGCTCAAACACACGCCGATCAAACACGCAGAGTTACTGTCGGAGCTTATTAATGTCCCGTTCAGATACAAAGATTCCTTTAGGCAATAAGAAACTTAGACTAAGAGCCCTAGTTGCTGAGCTTCTTGTATCTACCTTTTAAGTGAATTAACTTCTAGACATTTTGCCGTCGATGAATAGAAAAAGCAACAATTTCTAGATAATCATCGCTACAAACGGCAGTAAGTTTGGTGTCGGTGATTAAAAGGGAAATACAAGAGAGCATCTGCAAAAGATTCACAACACCAAAGAAGAAGAGTTTAGTTTGACTTGCGTCAACAGAGTTCACGGTTACATCGTCTCGCTGTGCATTTAAATACAGTTTATCCTCTGCAGGATGTCAGCGCTGCAGTTTGTGAGGCTTTAAATGTGCTTTTGCTAAACGTCCATCGTAACGTCCGTCTCCAGGTCCATAGTGGGGATGACTATGTACAACCAGGCTACCCAGGAGATAGCCAAGCCCAGCGAGCTGCTGACCAGCGTGCGGGCCTACATGACGGTGCTTCAGTCCATAGAGAACTACGTCACCATCGACATCACCCGGGTGTTCAACAACGTCCTCCTGCAGCAGACGCAGCACCTGGACAGCCACGGGGAGCCCACCATCACCAGTCTGTACACCAACTGGTACGTTTACAGAGCCGTGGCAGCCGATCGTCTGTAATCTCATGCTGTCGAGTCTCGAGCAGTACTTGCTGGAAACTCTCTTCATCACAAACACCGATAAAACTAATTCCTCATTTGTATTACTGGACAGAAGGAGATCATTTGTATTGTGATACAAAATACTGTCACAGCACAAACAACTAAATACCAGATTTTGCTTTCTTGGGCACAGAAAATGTAGGAATGTTTTTCATTTACTGTTAAATTTCCAAATTGTGTTTTTCTTGTTTTGATGTGTGTGTGTGTGCGTGTGCGTGTGCGCGTGCGCGTGTGTGTGTTTAGGTACCTGGAGACGTTGCTCCGTCAGGTCAGCAACGGTCACATCGCCTACTTCCCCGCCATGAAGGCCTTCGTCAACCTGCCCACGGAGAACGAACTGACTTTCAACGCTGAGGAATACTCCGACATCTCCGGTACTGACCCGCACACACGCGGCCTCATCTGCACACTTTTATGTTGTTGAAAGTTATAGTTGAAGAATCTGTTGACTTGTGTTTTGTAGTGATTTTTTGTATTTGTTTTGTGTATTTTCACAGAGATGCGTTCGCTGTCTGAGCTGTTGGGGCCGTACGGTATGAAGTTCCTCAGCGAGAGTCTGATGTGGCACATCTCATCACAGGTCGCTGAGCTGAAGGTATGTTTACACAATCGCATAGACATCCGCATAAAATAAAAGAGGTTTGTACGTCTTTATGTCATTCTATTTTTACTGCTTTTGATAAATGCTGAGCTACTGTCTGATCTGGTTCTACGGACACTTTTCGGTAGCTTTTATTTATCAGGAATAGATAATAATAATCAGAACTCTAATATGAGGAATAAAGGCCTCAACACTAAGATGAACATCTTTAAAATATGAAAATAAAAAGGATGATCTGTCTGTGTGAACATAAAGTTTAAAATGATTTTTGAATTTAAAGCTAACTGTGTTTGTGTCCATGCAGAAACTGGTGGTAGAAAACATGGAGGTGTTGACCCAGATGAGGACGAGCTTTGATAAACCAGAACACATGGCCGCGCTCTTCAAGAAACTCACCTGTAAGCGCGCGCACACACACACACACACACACACACACACACCGGCTGCTGTCCTGACTTGTTTCATGTCCGTGTGAAGCGTCCCAGCATTGATTTGTTCACACTTGTTGTAAAATTAACAGTTGGTGGTTAAGCAGGCTTCACTGAAAGACGAATAGAAATCAATGCAGACACTCGGCAGACAACGGCAAAATAAAAGCCTCATAAAAACATAATAAAACTTTATTTGATTGTGAACGAAAGCAGCAAATGAAGGATGAATTCCCTGTTGGATGGTTTGATGTTTACTGTTGTTGTTGTTGTTGTTGTGTGTTTGTAGCTGTGGACAGTGTGTTGAAGAGAATGACCATCATCGGAGTCATCTTGTCCTTCCGCTCCCTGGCTCAGGAGGCCCTCAGAGATGTAAGACACACGCACGCACGCACACACGCACACACACACACACACACACACACACACACACACACACCACACACACACCACATTGGTATGATTGATGGTCACACTGAGTCCCGTAGATAGATACAGTTTAACTTCTAGTTATTGGACATAAAAGCACCGTGAATGTGACATTGTTGATTCTATTTTAATATCTCTTCCCGGACCGTCTCTCTCCAGGTGCTATCCTGTCACATTCCCTTCCTGGTCAGTTCAGTGGAGGATTTCAAGGACCACATCCCCAGAGAGACGGACATGAAGGTGAAACGCGCTCCCACACGCATACAAATAGAGTAACCTCTTCACCCGATGTCAGTGTTGACTCCGCGTTCTCCCCCTCTCTCTCCTCATGCGTATGTATGACTCTCTGGTCTGGTTCCAGGTGGCCATGAATGTCTACGAGCTGTCGTCAGCAGCAGGTCTGCCCTGTGAGATCGACCCGGCTCTGGTGGTGGCTCTGTCCTCGCAGAAGAGTGGTGATACGCGCATGCAGAAAGGTGATCTGAATGTGGAGCTCCTTTCACCTTTCACGTTAATCTGATGACAGTTTAACGTCTCGTGTTCTGAATGAGCACCTGGTCACTGTGGAGTCCATGTCTGAAAGGAGGTCGTGTGCTTGTGTCCGTGCAGAGAACATCAGTCCAGAGGAGGAGTATAAGATCGCCTGTCTGCTGATGGTGTTTGTGGCCGTTTCATTGCCGACGCTGGCCAGCAACGTGATGTCACAGTACAGCCCCGCCATAGAAGGTAATCCAACAGACTATATTTTTCTGAATTTAAAACTACAATACAATATCAAACTACATCATGTTTTGGGCCACACATTATGCAGTAATGTAATAACTTGTGATAATGAATAAAGAAAATAAGGAGCTCTTTATCCAGAGCTCGACAGCAGTGCAGGAGGATATAACACACTGTGTAGGAAACATAATTTACTGCATCAGTGGCATGAGACTGTTCTGTATGCAAATGAGATCGACCTCGTGGCCTCAGATTGGTTCATTTGTGTGCACAAGAGCTCCATCATCATCTTCATTATGTACGTTTTTATAAATTGTTGTATTATAAAAACATTTCTAAAGGTCAGTTTCCCTATTATGACTCGTTTAACCGCATTTGTTGCATGTAAAAAACGATTTATTGAGTTAAATAAACCTGCAACAGAGCCACAGCGTCGAAGTTAAATGAGGCTTTTTGTTCAGGTATCGGAGAGATTTGTCACTCGAGGATGAATTATCAAGACGTTGCTACTTAACAGCCTTGAAATGAGAGGCGCCGTTGTTAATAAGGGACATTTGAAAAGGATAATGAGTTGTAATGGGCTTCACCGTTGTTAGTATGCAGACCGCATATCGGCCGCCGATTGGTTTTCCAGCAGCGAGTCTCGAAACACGGCGCCGGTGCAGCCACACTCGCTGTGTGAACTTACAATTACACACTTTTACATTCACATTTATGCATCTCACACACGCACACTTAATTTGCATGAAATACAAAATAAGGAAATCCATATTTTCCCTGCTGAAATTGGTACTTCCAGGTTTTTTATTGTGGAGTCTCTCTGCTGTGGAGGTCTTAAAGAGCCCCACGTGTCCGAATTCAAAGCGGAGTTAATTGATTATCAAATACAGATGATATGTTCTTGATCGCTCACTAACGGCGTGTGTTTGCTGCCCCCTGCAGGCCACTGTAACAACATCCACTGCCTGGCCAAGGCCATCAACCAGATCGCTGCTGCTCTCTTCACCATCCACAAGGGGAGCATAGAGGACCGCCTGAAAGAGTTCCTGGCTGTAAGATCAACAGACCTCCGTTTTTATAACGCATGCTTATGTTCTCATTAAAAATGGCAGCGTTTTTAGGGGGGTACGTGACCACAAAGACACCATTCTGATCCCAGATGGGGGCGATTTGTTGCATGTTTAAAAAAGATGCCAGGATGTATCAGATGCTGCTGCTAGGTTAATGTTACAATCAAGTCACACCCTTTTTTAAATGACATTTGCATAAAGGTAGTTGATATCAACACGCAATCATTTTATGCAGACATTTTAGAAATGTATAAAACATGTGTCTGTCTCTGTGTAGCTGGCTTCATCTAGCCTGCTGAAGATCGGACAGGAGACGGACAAGATGACGACGCGGAACAGAGAATCTGTCTACCTGCTGCTGGACATGGTGAGAGAGAGTGTTTTCACACCGGTCGTGTATTTCTTCAGTGGACTACATTTACATTGTTGCTTAATAACGTTGATGCTGTGGAAGAGAGACCCAACATGGTTCTGCCACCGATGCATCGGGAGTTATTCATATTTCTGTTCTCTAAAAGTCTGTGTGTTGTGTTTCAGATTGTGCAGGAGTCTCCCTTCCTGACCATGGACCTGCTGGAGTCCTGTTTCCCTTACGTCCTGCTGAGAAACGCCTACCACGCCGTCTACAAACAGAGCATCAGTGCTAACGCGTAGACGCTCACTAAACGCACAGCGAAGGCCTAACGTGCCATCTACCGTCAGAGCTCGTATTTAGACGCACACACAGCAACAAATACACACTAACGGCATACACTAAATACACACTAAACTATGCCTACAATGCCTCAATGTTAATATTCCGACAATACAAAAAGCATCCGCGTGTGACATGTCCACTAAAATGTTGACACACTAAACAAGTTCTCTCTAAATACAGAACCAATACACTATAAACACCAAAACAACACAGAAAAACTCCCACAATTCAGTGCACAAAGACGAGGAGGAGACACTGACATTACAAAATGAACAAAACACACGCTAGCTGGATGAAGTCGGGGGATCAGTGTCTTTATTTTAATCATTGTACTTTTTCATTGACGTTGCCTGGGACCACAGCAACACGTAATATACCATATGTTTGGTTGGTATAAAAGAACAAAAATATAAATATATAGTATATATATAGTTGACACTAAAATATTTTTTTCTTCTTTTCTTTTTCTTTTTCAATGAACGATTTGAGCTTTTTAGTGTCCAGCTGACAAACTTCTATGTGGTGATGGATTTGGATGCTTACTTTGGGAATGCAAACGATGTGACGTGGACTTTTATTTTGTTGCTTTTGCGGAGGAAGAGTTCCTGTGTTGATAATGAAAGACGTGTTGCTTGTTAATGTAAGTTTACATACTTCTCTACACACACTGACAGACATCGCAGATAAACTACAAACTAACACTTCATAGTGAACACACACACACTCTTGTATAACATGGTGATGTTTTTCTTTCTTTCCTTTTTCAAGCTAGTCGTAACTTGAACTTTTTGTGGGTAAAGATATAATATCTGTATTCTACTTTGATGTGAACTGAACTCGTCTGTTTTTTTTTTTGATGTTTTTGTTATTTTCACGATGACGACTATTTTGCCAAATGTGTTGACACTAAAAGTTGTGAATCAGGGCTTGGAAGTGGTGGAGTGTTTGCGTATTAATGGGTGAAAAAGAAATGCCATTTTTAAGTGTTGGACGATGAGACGGTCTGCAGGCAGCTTGGTTAACAGAACAGGGGCGGGGGCGGGGGGGGGGGGGGTCACACAAGAACTTCTTCAGCGGGAACAAACTTTAAAAACAAAACACTAAAAAAGTACTGCGGTAATACTACGGTTTATACACTGAGCAGCCAGAAAACCTTCAGTACGCTGCAAATATTCCTCACAGCTCTCTGATTAAGTAAAGGTCCAGTAGGTGCTACTCTTCTTTTTTTCTTTTTTTGTAAAGTAGAAATGAACAGCGACGATAATTTATACGTTCTCTTTCAGAATGATTTCTGCATCTTCTGGCTTCTGAAAAGAGGAAGACATTCTGCTTTTCCGTGTTTTAAATTTTTTACATTTACAGTCTTGTAGTGCTGGTTGCCAACTGGCCCTACTGAACCAGCCGCGGTGGTGGTGGGCGGGGGATAGTGCCTTGCTCAAAGGCAGCTGTTGAAGGTCCACCACCTAGTATTTAACTTTCACAGGAAATTCAATTAACTAATTCCTCCACAGCGAAACAAGTAAAATCCTAATTGATCTCAGACCTGTGAAAGTCGACAAAACAACCTGGAGCTGCAATAAGACAATAAAATAAATGTATATATGAATAGACTCTTGGTGATGTTTTCACTGGATTTGTGGTCGATGGGCATCCTTCAATAAACTTTCCGTATTAGCAGTTACGTTTTCGCAATGGTTGTACGGGACCCTTTTAGCACAGGCGGGTGACTTTTACAAAGTGCGGTCTGCTTTATATATATTTTGTTTTTGTCAATCAAGTCATTGCAAGGGCTACGTAATGAGACACACACATGCCAGCCCTCTGCTAATGTATCAAACACCAGCTTCTGTCTGAAAGGCTCGTACTGCATACTATTCAGGACTAAACGCTCCGGCTGTTAACATCTGGAAGCAGCGGTTACAGTATGTAGCAGGGAGACACTGAAACGACGTGTCTTCACTTTACAGTAGATCACAAGTCTTATTTCTGCCGTGTGTTGTAGTTTGCATTATAAGCATGTGAGGACAGATCCATGGAAACATTCTGCCATTTGATGTGGAATGATTGCTGTTTTTCTTTCTAACCTTTTTTTTTTTTGTGTGTGTCCCTGATTTCCTCCGTGTAACTTAAATTAATGAATAAAAACTTAAACTTTAGGGCTGTGTCAGACCTGAGCTGTGAGTGTGTGACGGTGGTTCGTGCATGTGGCCTCGGCTGAGATGTGAGGTGAGAACATGGTAAGTGGCAACACATAATAAAAAGACCAATTTTCCAGTCAAAGAAAACACGTGTGAGAGAAATGTCCTGGAAAATCTTGTGTTTTACTGGAAAATTATTTTAACTTTGTCCTATTTTCCTCAAACTACAGGCCATCTAGCTATCTGCTCTCTGAAATTGTATAACATTGTCATCTGAAAGAGCTAATTTATGCTCAGGATCATATCATACGTTCAATTAGTAGTCTGGAGGTATTTAGGCTGCTATATTTTTCGAGAATACATTTTTCTTAATTTCTAAATGTGTAAGGATTTCATATACAAGTTATTGCCATAGATTGCCCGTCTTTTAGTCAAACTTCCACAGAGGGGAGAATATTAGTTTATTGTTATTTATCACTAAATATGTCCTGGAACATGAACATGATCTCTAAAAGAAAGTGGGACTATTCCAACACAAAACTTAAGTCTTACACCGAGAAGTTATAGCACACATTGTATACCCTATTATTTGTTATGTATAGAAATCAATGCTGACATTTTATTGCCTGTTTGCCTGTTTGTGGTCACATGACAAGTCTGAGAAGGGGGGGGTAGTCAACTGTAAACTGATATTTCACTTGGCATCTGTTAAAGTTGTGAAACCCAAATTTATCGATATAACTGACTTTTTCACAGATATTTTGACCGAAGGAAAAATCTCATAACATTTACATTATTTATTGCATTACTTATTTTTTTAATAAGTATATTGTAGGAGTTATCTGTTGTGTCAACCGCCTGCAAATTCCTGATCACAGAGTGGACATTTATGAAGTTTTGGGGAGGGAAACAACCTTGAAAATACCTGCGTTAAACAGTTTTTTTCTATTTTAATTTAGTTTAGAGTAAATTGACACTTAATGCTGACAATGAAGTAGCTATATGTATAACTGTAGTAACTAACTAGCACGTGTGGTTAACCATTGCTAGCTAGCTGTTCCTGGTTTCAGTTAACTAACTAGCACGTGTGGTTAACCATTGCTAGCTAGCTATCCTGGCTAAACTGTAGTAGCTAGCTAGCAGAAAAACTATAAAATTTAACTTTCACATTCGGTGCGTGTATTTTGAAATGATAATGATGTCAAAGTTCGTTAGCTCGCAGCA
This sequence comes from Melanostigma gelatinosum, assembly GCF_949748355.1. Lineage (NCBI taxonomy): Eukaryota > Metazoa > Chordata > Actinopteri > Perciformes > Zoarcidae > Melanostigma > Melanostigma gelatinosum. The sequence goes on from NC_136645.1 coordinate 3,671,663, forward strand.
TTAAAACAAGTTATTCCAGGGTTCACGGGTTTCCCGCCAAAAGTTTTAAAATGGTGGCTGTTTGAGGTTAACTGTTGGGATTATGCTTTCACCATATTCATAAACTCAAAACGGGGCAAATAAAGGTTCATTTAAATGTTTATGAGCATGATATTTGGGGTTAGACATCAGTGGAGTGGTGTTGAAGTGAATGTGCTAAATCAGCTGTTTCCTGTCCTAGAGTGACGCCGGTTTGACTAACTAAATGTTCGCGGTTTTGTCCATGAACACTCCCGCTGATCAATGTCTGCTTCTTGTAGGTGCTACACTCAAGATGAACGCCAGAGGCCGTCGGTTTGTCCAGATCGGCGAAGATCGGCCGCCACTTTTGTGCTGAGATTTCGTTCCTGAATCAGTCGTCCTGAAGGTTGGCTTCCTCCTCGTCTTCCTCGGGTACAGAACTTTTCAGCTTCCCTACACACACAGATGGGACTAAAATGAATGAATGGATTAATGATTATATCTGTATAGATATCTATAATAATGCCCTATAATCAAGCCCTTTATGTCTTAATGGTTATCCCAATGGTACAAATCCACCCTTGCTTGTGTTTTTTTAGGTAACCATCAGACTTTTACGACAATTAACTTGATTCCTACATGTTCTCTTCTCTTTTATTATTTGTACGCTGCTTTAACTATAGGTCCACATTCTTCGACGTAAAAACTGAGTCCACACATCAAAATGTTAAACACAATAAGGAAATGATTTCTATTCCCTTTAGTGTCCGTTGCCTTAATACTTTCCGTGAATATATTCAACATATTACAGGAAACTTTCCCACATTTAAATGAATGTTCTTCTTGCTTATTATTCTTCTGCAGCTCCACATTATTCAACGTTTAAAACTTCATTCAAACAGCAAAATCTTCAACACATTTAGGTTGCTGTTAGATGTAGTGTTCATATATTTAATACTTTTACGAAATATTCAACGTTTTCCTGCAAGTCAAATAAATGGACATTCAGTGTGTGACATTGCGCTTCTTTAAAATGTCTCTTTACTCCCAGTTTTCACTTCTCATACATCATTTTTTTCATGAAAATGTAGAAACGTGTGCTCTTTCAAACAATATAACTATTGAAAGTAACAGATTTACATATGTTACTCATCCAACTGCCCAGTTCAGGCCCAAAACAGGGAAAAGAGACTTTTCCCCCAAATTTAAAAACACATTTTTACAATATAAAAACCATAGAGTAATATGCTATATATATAAATAAACTGTCAGGCACAGCAGTCATTTCTTCAGAAATTGTCTTCTGACATTTTCACTTTGTTCCATAGAAGCGTAAACCACCGTGTACGTGAAGCAAACCCCCCAAATACTACAAAACTCTTCGCTTAAAAATAGATGATTTAAAACCATCTATTAAGATAAAGAACACTCAGACATTCGGTAAATGTTTCAATATAATACATCTTTATTCACAGCCATTTCTACACAAGCAAAACCTCACCGACAGTAATTTAAGTTTTAAATTGATTTGGTTACTTTGAACTAAAATCTCTTAAGTGTGTGTGAAAGAGTGAGAGTGAGGAGCACACAGTGTTTATGCGAAGCGGTGTGTTAGTGGGATCAGATGAAGAGCAGCGAGGAAGAGGTGGTTATTTGAAAGACAAACGTGGACTAAAGGTGGCTATCGGGAGACGGAGTCGGGGCTGGACGCTGCCTGTTTGTGGTCACATGACAAGTCTGAGAAGGGGGGGGGGGGGGGGGTAGAAGAGGAGGGGAAATAAAATTAAAAAAGAGAGAGAGGAGTTAGTGATGTTAGTAGTCAAGAGGTTTACAGAATATAGACTGTTATTATGGAAATGTGGACATATTAGTAAGACTGTGTGTGTGTGTGTGTGTGTGGCAGTTTGCTTTTCCGAAATTATAAAGTTTTCAAATTGTAATACTATATTTTTTGGTTTTACCTACTTTAACTCGTATTGTTGAACAACGTATAGCTGCATTCATCAATTTTTGGTGACTAGCGGGCAGAAACTAACATAAAAACAAGCTGACAGACTAATAACATCAACGTATTGGCTACATTTTTACACATCCACTAAATACAGAGCAGCATTATGAATCATTTTGTGGTATTAAGTTCAATATTTATCCTTATTCTAGCTGTGTTTTCATCCCCTGAGAGACATATTTGTCTCTGAAGCTGCTAGTTGTCTTAACTTGGTCTGTGGTTCGTTGCTGGGCAGGTAGAGGACAGAGTGTTTGTGAGCGCTCTGCATGTGTTGATAAGAGCAGCTCAGACTTAACACGAACTAAAAGAACTGCAGACTTTTTACAAGCAACGTGTTGAAATAATAAAAAATGTTGATTGATGCAGTTTTAAGCTGTTTGTCAAGGCAAGGGGCAAATTATATGTGACTAAATGAAAACTAACTTGACCGAAAAACTCCCAAAATCTCTGTTTTGTGTCGGCTCTATCAAATAAAATTGTAGTACTACTTTTTAAGTATTTTTAATAATTAAGAAAAACAAATTGTACTTGTTGGATAACTGCGTTTTAATTAAATTAACACTAGTGTGTGTGTATTTGGTGTGTGTATCAGGGCCAACAATGTACAAATTACTTCGCACTGTTTAAGTGTGTACTTAAAAACCGGTTTACCCCCTGAACTGTTGCTCTCTGCCACTCCTCTCTCCTGATTGGCTAACAGCAGACCCGCCTCATTCCCATTGGCTTCCTCTGGCCCGTTGTGATTGGCCCACAGGGAGGCGGTGGCATAGAGCTGTGCTGTGATTGGGCTCAGCTGGCCGTCTGTGTCACAGAGCCCCGCCCCCAGAAGGTGCTGCTCCACCCCCAGTTGAAGCTCTGAGGAGAGAAGAGCACCCCTAGTGGAGAGACGCTTCAACTACAACACACACGAGTCGCAACGGAGCGGGAAAAAGCACAAAATAACTAAAATTATAACTTAAAAATGAAACTGACAAAAAACAAATATAAATTCAACGGAAGAGTAGCAAAACAAGTCTGTAGCTTTTCCTGACATCTTGTATGGAATATAAATATCTGTCGCTGGGGAAATTTCCCTCATTCGTAGATGTTTGGGAACAATGTTGTAGTTTTTTAAGGTAGTATTTTTCTTGGAGCTACTGCAAGTCTACTCCTTCCTCTTATATTCAGTTTGATATGTAGACATCGGTCCAGATGCTGCGTCAAGAGCCCGCAGAGATTAAATATTTACATAAATGCTACCAAAATGTGCTCAAAAAATAAAATGAATAATTAAAGGTCTTTATGAGTTTAAATAAAAACAGCTTTTTGCATTTGACATAATAATAAAAAAAACACAGTGTGAGAATAAAACCTAATTAGATTATTAAATAAAACATGTTTTTTTCTGGTCATGCGGTATGTAAATATAAGCATTTGGTGCATTGGCAGTTACTCATGAGGCTATTAGCTAACTGGCCTACACACACACACACACACACACACACAGACACACACACACACACACACACACACACACACACACACACACACACACAGACTGGATCAATAAAAGAAAAGCTTTTACCGTTTCCACTTCCTGGAACTGCACTCACTGGTAGAGAGCTCCGCACACACACACACACACACACATACATACACACCTCGTTTTTTCCTCCTTTCTTTAACCGTCAAAACCTGGAACTTTTCCTAGAAACTCATTAAAGCAGAGTTCTCCGTCTCACGTTCGTATTTGAAGTCGAAACACACACGGCGTGGCGATAACGACCGCCTCTCTAAACTGTTGTTGTAGCAACGCTGCTTCCTCTGAACCCCCGTGTGACAGTATTATGAATTATTCAGTTCAGGCGATGATAACAAAATGACAACAACAAAGTCTTTTAGAGATAAAAGCCATCAGACGCTCTGTTGCACAAACTGTGGATGATCTATATCCATATCTATAACCTGTATAACTTATATATCCTGCTCTCCCAAAAGTCAACAAACTAAACACACTTCTACTACAATAATAACTCCCAAATAAACAGTAAATATTAGTAATCAACTCGTCTTCATAGCATAAAACCACACAAACATGCACACACCGCTTTACCATTCACTCTATGATATCATTGGTTTAAAGAGATATTCATGTGGCGGTCTGTGAGTAAATTCCCAGGACTCTGAAAAGAGATGTCAAACTCTTTTAAATGTCATTTTTCAAAGCTGGGAGCACCATAAGCTACATGCCATTGACCTCCGTTGTTTTTGGGTGGAGGCTGATATCCTAGAATTTAAAGAATTTGAATTTAAATGAAAGAAAATGTGTTTTTTGTTCCCTAATATTATGAGCAGGGTCGGGCAGTAATCGGTTATCAGCTCAAATATTTGTGGCTGTGTCCATTTTCTTTTAGTATGAAGTGCAATATTTTCAAAGTTTGATTGTGATGTGAACTATTCAGATTAGATTCCATTTTTTCATTCTAATTACAAAAATCTCCGTGTAATTTGTGTCCAGCAACTGACTACATTTAAAATAAATCAAACCGCCAACGTGGGGGTTAAACCCCAGAAACAGCTTCAGATAACACGGAGAAAGACAAACAAAGTGTAATCCAACAAAACAAACAGAACTTCCACGCAAAGAAAAGCAAACACACATGTGGACACAGCTGCAACACAACCACCAGTTCATGACAATAAAGACTTTGAAGAACTTTACGGGGCGG